>NC_143140.1:88958971-89271602 GCF_059928025.1 Delphinapterus leucas
GCTCCTGCAAATTGTCAACAGGAGGAAATGCCTGTTCAGTGTTACCCCATCCTCTGATTTTTAAAAAACAGATCCTGGAAATTCAGTTTATATGGATTTCCCACTTTAAAAACTATGGGGGCCAAGCGAAGCTCTTGAGACCCTTGTATCCTGTGGGCTGCCAGTGCATGACATCTGGCTGGATTCAAAGCCTCTTCCAAGTTCTAGGGAAAGCCTCAGACCACTGTGATTCTTCTGCTGTGACCTTTCCCAAGTGCTTAATATGCGAAATGTGAAGGGTTTGTAGCATGGATACAATTCAGTTCAGTTCATGGTGCCAAAAATGGAATATGGTTAAAATAAACAGTAATATCTAAACATATCACATAAACAAATTCATGGGGAATGTGTCATATGTGATTCTCTTTATTTAGATTTTTTAAGGTTACTTTTTAAATAGATTCATATGTATTCAGAAAGTACAAAAAGTAATACACTGAAAAGTCTCCCTCCTACTGATATCCCATAGCCTCCCAATTCCAGAGACAATCAATGTTATGCATATTCTTCCAGAGATACAAGTAAATTGTATATATTTAATATATATGTTTTTTGCTCTTTGTACACAAATGATAGACTCTATACTTTTCTATGTTTTACTTTTTTTCATTAATAATACCCGTAGGAGAATTTCCTTATCAGTGTATATCAAGCTGCCTCATTCTTCTTGATGACTAGGGAGTATTTTATTGAACAACATACCATAATTTATCTAACTGGTCTCCCAATCGATGGGCATTGAAAGTTCCCAATCTTTCATTACATAAAAAATATTGCTTGAATGAATAACCCTGTACATACACCATTTTGCACATGTAAATTCCTAGAAGCGTGGAATTGCTAGGTAAAAAGATAAGCACATTTGTAATGTTGATACTATCGTTATATTGCCCATCATAGAGGTTTTAAATCTGACTCCTACTCGCGATGTAGGATACTGCCTATTTCCCCACATCCTTTCCCAACATTGTACAGCTGACCCTTGAACAGCACGCGTTTGAACTGCACGGGTCCGCTTATGTGGTCCACTTTCAATAACTATATTGGAAAATTTTTTGGCATTTTGTGATGATTTGAAAAAGCTCTCAGATGAACCATGTAGCCTAGAAATATTGAAAACATTAAGACAAAGTTAAGCATGTCGTGAATGCATAAAGTACATGTAGACATTAGTCTATCCTTACGTAGGCATAAGCTGAGTGATATTTACTATAAAATTAAAGTGTTCATTTTCTGTGTTATAATTTTGGCTTCAAAGAATTACATTATCGTACAATACGCCTTTCTCGCTCGTATTGGAGAAATTGCGTAGCAGCCTATCATCGCAGGTAAGTGGTGTTTTAAAAAATGTAACAATGTTTCCAATACTGTATTATGAATATGACTGTAATACTGTATGACATAAACACTTTATATCAATTCATTCATTAGTGCATAGGCTAGGCTGCCATGAAGCAATTGTATTATCAATTACACTAGGCGACCATAAAGCAATCATATTGCTGCTTCTTCATTTTCAGTGCTTGAGTCACTATATCTGTTAATAAATATGGACTTCTTTTTTCCATTATCTTTTCATTTTTGATGTCTAGTGTTAGTAATACGTATAACATCTACAGTGTTTTGTATCATATAAGACAATGTTAATGTAGGTACTGACATTTTGTCTATAAACAGGTGATATAAGCTTACAGTATCGATAAATACAGTATAGTACTGTAAATGTATTTTCTCTTCCTTTCGATTTTCTTCATAATATTTTCTTCTCTCTAGCTTACTTTATTGTAAGAATACAGTATGTAATACATATAACATACAAAATGTGTGTTGATCACCTATTTATGTTATCCATAAGCTTCTGGTCAACAGCACGTTATTAGCAGTTAAGGTTTGGGGGAGTTGAAAGTTTCATGTGGATTTTGACTGCACAGGGTGTTGGCACCCCTAACCCCTGCATTGTTCAAGGGTCGCCTGTATGCTGCCAAGCAGTGCGATATTTAACAATCTCAGTGGCTGTTACTGCGGCATTACTTTGCACCTTCTCTTATTATGAAAGAGATTTGGCATAGGTTAACATATGTTGGAACTGTTTTTTTTTTCTTTCTGTCACTAAATTGTCTGTTCAAGTCCTTTGCCCATTTTTTCTGTTGAGGGGCTGCTCTTACGGATTTGTTAGACCTCTTTATATATTCGGAAAATTAGCCCTTTACGAAGGAGTGAATATTTTCTCTAAGATTGCTATTTCTTTGAAGTTTATGGTAGTTTTTCAACATAGAATTTTAAATTTTTATGAAGGCAAACTTTTTTGAATGGGTCCTGGATATTTGTGGTCAAATTTTAAAGACCTTCCTCACTATGAAAGGCTAAAGGCATTCTCCCATAGTATCTTCATTCTTTTAGTGTTTCCTTTTTGGTGAATTCTAGTCTTTGATTTCATTTGAATTGATCTCACTGTATATGGTGTGAGGTATAGATCCAACCTCATCTTTCTTTACAACTGGCTCCAGAGTTTTCCCAAAGCGTGTATTGAATAGTTCATTTAGGAATCCCAGCTCCCTACCTCTGCATGTTTTCAGCTTCCTCAATGGTCTCAGGCAAAGTCTTCCCTTTGGTCTCTGGGAGCAATAACACCAGTCCTCCAGCAACCAGGCCAACTACAGCTGAAAACCAACAGACGCAAATCACATTCAGAACTGAACCACGCTGGCTCTATAATTAAAGCTCTCCTTATTTCTTTAAAACAAGTGTTATTTTTTTGTGCTGATTTCCTATACGTAACAGATTCCTTTGCTATCTCTGACTGCCCTATTCCCCATCATAAATATTTTGCCCATTCCAAACTCTGCTGGATTACAATTCCTTATAGGGAAATGAAATACTTAACATTTTGAGTCAAGGTTATTCTAGGCTAGAGGAAATTGCCATGATATTAAGATACTTTGGAGTCAGAAAATAACTCTGAAAAAGAACCAACGCTAAGAAAATAAAGAATATAGCTCTGCCAATATAAAGCGCTCGGTAATGAAAATGAGTCAGAAACTTGGATCATTACTAGCAAATAAAAGTAATGAATCACGCATTATTTCATAACAGCATTAAATAGTATAGCCAGGCCTTTTATTGGATTTTTATTTATTTATTTTTTCTTTTTTTTTTTAAACTGAAGTATAGTTGATGTACAATGTTGTGTTAGTTTCAGGTGTTCAGCAAAGTGACTCATATATATATATATATATATATATATGTGTATATATATAGTCTTTTTCAGATAGCTAGGCCTTTCTGTTCTGATTCAGGTATTGGATAAATTTCTCTTATTCCTTTTTTCCTTTGTCTCCAGCTGTAATTTTTTGCAGATGTTGGTGTTTTTGTTTCTCTAAATTCCCATTAAGATTTTAGGATTTACGGTTACATCTTTATATGTTTTTCCATCATTGAATGCAGGAAGTAGGATGTGGGTTCTTCGCTAGCTGGGGGGTTTCAAAAAATGCCTGTCGGACTCCACTTTTTGCACGCTTAAAACTGGCAGAAATACGGGCCTCCAGTGTGCAGTGGTTCAGCGCACCGGCTGTAGCTCTGAGCACCTGGGTCTAGTACTGACACCCCGAGTACTGGTCTCAGAGCCCTGAGAAGTTCTCTGATCCCCCTGATACTCCAGACTCCCCGACAGAAAGTGGGGTGGTATCTCCATCACAAAGGCTTGTTTAGAGGCTGAAATGAATTCATATTTGTTAAGTGCTTAGAAGAGTGCCTGGCACATGGCATGAACTAAATAGTTAACCTCTCAAGATCTCCCCAAACCTCGAGAGATTCACTTGGTTGTAACTCATGCAAACAAGAGACATATTCAGCTGGCTTCGATTCTCTGAAGTGAGTGAACTGTGAAGAATATATTAGATAATCAAATTATCATCCATTTAGTACTTTATATTTGCAAAGATAGGCCTAATTAACTAGGATATCACTTATCAATTTTTCCAGTGCTTTCAACCAGGATTTTCCAATGTGTTTATTTGTTGGTTTTCAGGCTTCTAGATGACCATTTCTGGCTATTTCAAGAGCACGATTGGCACACCATTATTGTGTGAAAAGAGAAAGAAAATGTGTAAAACTGTTAGTTTTGCTTCCTGCTAGCTATTAAAGGTTGGCGAGAGAAGGAAACTACCAGCAAAATAAAATTGAGGATTGTCTTTGAGTTTACTTCAATGTTGAAATGCAGTTAAAATCCTTTATCTTTAGATGGAAAGGCAAGGTCCGAGGGAGGGTCTGGGTATGGGGGGATCCTCTGGGTCTGGACTTAGCAATTTTTTGGTTAAATGGTACTAAGAGAAACAAAATAGATACTAATGAAGTATCTATTTTCTACCCAGAAATGTCCCGCTGACCCATGCGTCACTCACTGCCCACCTAAGGGAGTGAGCAAGATTGGGATGGAAGGAAGGATCCAGAGCGTGTGAGGGAGCTTCCCCAAGATGGAAAGGGGGCTCTGGGGTCAGGTCCCTTGGCCAGAGCTGGGGGAGGAAAGAATCTGGGGCATGTGCCTCCCAGCAGGGCCAGCCACGCTGGTCATCTCAGGATAAAGAGCTCTTGTTCTATCAACCTGGGCCATCCTGTTATTAAGTTGGAACGTGGAGACATTTACTGGGTCTCTTTCAAGGGTGAGTTCTAGCAAAGGTTTGGAGCTTTTCCTGGCAGATCTATGGCAGTAGAAAATTTCCCCTTCACAAATCCCTTGAGGAGAAGGGAATGAGCAGAGACACTTGTGTGTGACAACGCATGGCACTAAGAGGAGAACCATCTGCTATCCCCCTGCTGTGCATCCGAGCTGGGCTTTCCCTTCCTACCCCCAGATGAAGTCTTGTATGCCCATGGGGAAAAGTGTTACATTTCTGTCAAATTAAAAGAAAGACTCAGGGACTTCCCTGGTGGTGCAGTGGTTAAGAATCCCCCTACCAATGCAGGGGACACGGGTTTGAGCCCTGGTCCGGGAAGATCCCACATGCCGCGGAGCAACTAAGCCCGTGCACCACAACTACTGAGCCCACGTGCCACAACTACTGAAGCCCGCACACCTAGAGCCTGTGCTCTGCAATGAGAGAAGCCACTGCAATGAGAAGCCCGCGCACCGCAACGAAGAGTAGCCCCTGCTCGCTGCAACTAGAGAAAGACTGCCTGCAGCAACGAAGACCCAGCGCAGCCAAAATTGAGTAAATAAATAAATAAAGACTCAGAATGCGTCTGAAAGAAGATTGAAATGTGTCCATCGAGACCTTGGGGCTAACACTGACAAGGTGAGTGCTAACGTGTATGGCTCTGGAGCTGTGTCTGCTTGGACGCACAGAAGGAGAGGACCTGTCCCTCCGTCTACCGCTGTGGGGAAAGACAATGGGAATGCCCAGGATTCCCAGCCCCTTTCACAGTCTGCAGACTCGCGTTCAGCATGTGCTGATAACTAGGTTTGTCCCTCCCCTTCTCTCCTGTGGGCTGGTCAGGGAGAGGCAGGCTCAGTGTCTGTACATCCTTCAGGGTCAGAGGGAAGAGCTGTGCCCATGCTCCTTAAATCTAATTGCCGAGGAATCTGAGGACCGGGGTGCCCAGCACGCACACAGGTGTTCCTGTTATTCTAACACATTTTCTCGGTCTTTGTTTCCCCTGGGTTTTGAAATTGCCCTTTGCAAAATTTTAACCGCCTTTTTTGAAGTAACGAAGTAAAAGAGTTTGTATTTTTCTACATCTGGGCATAGAGGAGGCAGAAAGAGTGAGCTCTTGGACAAAGGGGTGGAAATCAGTGAGGAGAGAAGGGTCTTCTTCAGGGGAAACTCCACCTCACTCTCCCTTGACTTTGCACCTCTATGGGCATAAGTCCTCGTGGGCTTCCAGACTTGAGTGTTGGCAGCTGCTAATATTATTAGTAATTCTAGTATTACTACACTACTGGTAGTACCAATTACTAGTCATACTTAGTAGTTACTTGCAAACATAGCACTTGTTTCGAGGTAGAAACATGGAGGCCTCTTAAAAATAGGTTTTCATTCAAAGACACCTCTGAGGATTTCTTACCAAAAACCACCAGTGGAAGCTCATGCCAGATGCTGGTGAGCCGGTAGACCAGGAACGGCGTGATGATGCCCCCGATGTCACACATGGAAGAGCAGACGAGGACCCCAAGGTTCCTGAAACACAGGACACTGATGCATCCTTTGACTTATCAAAGGACAGTGGTTATCTCCCACCCCCCCCAGATAAATACTTCCCCAAATCATTAAAATGTGTATGTGAACTGAAAGTGTACATGTTATTGTCAATGCACATAAATGATACATGGTACATAATTCCATTCATATTCTGTTGTACTTGTTTTTTCGTTTTTTGTTTGTTTTTCTTTGCGGTACGCGGGCCTCTCACTGTTGTGGCCTCTCCCGTTGCGGAGCACAGGTTCCGGACGCGCAGGCTCAGCGGCCATGGCTCACGGGCCCAGCCGCTCCGCGGCATGTGAGATCTTCCCGGACCGGGGCACGAACCCGCGTCCCCTGCATCGGCAGGCGGACTCTCAACCACTGCGCCACCAGGGAAGCCCATGTTGTATTTGTTTTATATGAACTTTCTTGAAGATGTTTAATTAGTGTTGGGGACAATTTTCATGTTTTACTTTCATCACTGTCCCCCCTGCTCTGTTCTATGGTCCTGCTTGGGCTACTCTCCCTCCTGTTGACATTTGGCCATCCCTCTCTGGCAATTCAGTAGCTTCTGTTCTCAACACATGGTTTCTGTGTTTTACCCTATCCTGTAAGTGTGAGGTGTGACCTGCATACTGCCTTGAAATGGTGTCAACCTCTCTTACCCTGCATTTTGAAAGGTAAGCTGCCTCCCTAGAGATGATCATACTAACTAAGTCAGAAAGAGGAAGATAAATACCATATGACACCACTTATACGTGGAATCTAAAATACGACACAAATCAACTTATCTACAAAACAGAAAAAGACTCGCAGACAGAGAGAACAGACTTGTAGTTGCCAAGGGGGAGGGGGTGGCAGGAGAGGGCTGGAGTGGGAGTTTGGGATTAGCAGATGCAAGCTAGTATATATAGGATGGAGAAACAACAAGGTCCTACTGTAGAGCACAGGGACACAGGGAACTAGATTCAATATCCTGTGATAAGCCATAAAGGAAAAGAATGTGAAAAAGGATGTGTGCATGTATATATATAACGACTGAATCACTTTGCTGTACAGCAGAAGTTAACACAACATTGTAAATCAACCGTACTTCAATCAAATAAATTGAAGAAAAAAGTACGGTGTCCTCTGCCGGCACCTGTGGTCGTTCTCACCAGAAAACAAATGCCCCAGCTGCTTTCTTCATGCTGAAGGAAACGTGCTCACCTGATGCATGTGGGGTACAGTTCCGCATTGACCAGGCAGACCATTTCGTAGGCCATTGTAATCCCCATTCTACCCAAGCATACGACGGTAACTCTTAGCCAGCGTAGATCTGAAGGGGAAAGCACACCGCTGACACATGCTGCGCTCACTCCCTGGTCTCCCAACAGTGCCCCAGGGGCGTTTGCAAGGAGAAAGTGCACCCTCCAGAATGAGACAAGAATGCACAATCGGTTCTTCTATAGACTCAGGACAATTCAGCAAAAGTCCCCATGTCTGTTTGTTTTAGCCTCAGACACAATTCTGATGCTCTCTTCACTTTAGACTCCAGTCATTAATGACAACACAATTATACCAGCTTCCAAAGTTGCACCAACTTTAGTCTATAGAAGTCACCCAAAAGGAATAGCATACACCCCCCAAAAATAGCATTTTTCTCTCTGTGGTCTTCTAACCCCTGCTCTGGGCCAGCTCGATGGCCTGTGGCATGGGTCCTCCTAGCCTCTCTTGTTATATTACATCAAAGAACCACTGGGTGTTATTATATTACATCAGGCAACCACTGGGTGCCACTGTTCTTAAAGGCAGAGTTGCCATATGGGTTCACTCAGGAAGGTCCCAGATATTTTGTTCATTCTTTCCAAATTGACTTGGATGTTAAATGACAGGGTCTTTCTCTCAAAGGGCTGTAATACCCCCTCTTCTCAGGGCCTTGGAAGACAAGGCCCCAGCTTGGCCTGACACTTACCCTCAGGGATAAAAACCGAGGCTAAACAGGCTGCCCCTGCCACCATATTTGATGCAGCCCATGGATGACGGCGACCCACGCGGTCAATTGTGACGAGGATGATAAAGGCGGCTGGGAATTCGACCAGGGCAGAGTAGAGGAAGTCCAGGTAGATGTTGCTCCCGGCGAGGCCCATGTACATGATGAGGCCCTGGTAGAGGACAGAGCTCGTGAACCTGAGCAAAGAGGAGAGGTCAGGTCAAGCCGGGCGCCAGGAGCAGGTCCCTGAAAGGTTGATTGTAGGTCACCTATTTTTGTCCTCTTATTATTGCTTTTCCCTCTCTTCCATTGCTTTAACACCATCTGACCCACTGCGGGGGCTGGCTGTGACCCCAGAACCAGGAAAGGGGGAGAATTAGGCTAACATTCCTTGACCAAATTGAAAGGCAAGAAGAAATGTCTTACTAGAGTGATTTATTTAGTAAACTGTATCAAGCTCTTAGTGGTTGTTAATTATTTTTTTCTCTTTGTGGCCTTCTAATGCAGTCGAAATCGCAGGGACTGACTACTTAATCCAAATATTAGGAACCCAGGAGACCAAATGGGTACCAAATTCCCAAATGGGTACAGGCCCACTTTTGATGATTTATCTTCTGACGTGATACAGTGACAGTTTGATCTAGTTTTGTTGGCTAAAAATGTCCGTTGTCTGTAATGGAAAATATGAGGATGATTAGCAAGAATCACAATTACTCAGAAAAAGAAAGGATAATGAAGCCAAATTTCCCTGATGCATTTTACATGCAATACTGTGAAGGTTGCTAAATTAATTCCTGATGAGCTTAGCTTTTGTCAGTGACCGTGAAGCTTCCTTTAGCTGATGTGAGTCGTCCCAGCGATGCCGCCCGGTGAAGGGAGGCCTGCTGCAGCAAAGGAGGCTGTTGCAGGGCCCACGGCACAGGGCTCTGGAGCAGCCTGCAGGCGGCGAGGACGGTCAGGCTTGCTGTTGGATTGTGGAGCCAGTGGATTATTCCTGTGGTTTATTCGTATTTTTTTTTTTTAATTTTTAAATTTTGTTTTATTTTTCTATACAGCAGGTTCTTATTAGTTATCCATTTTATACATATTAGTGTATATATGTCAATCCCAATCTCCCAATTCATCACACCACCACCACCCCCTGCCACTTTCCCCCCTTGATATCCATACATTTGTCCTCTACATCTGTGTCTCTATTTCTGCCCTGCAAACTGGTTCATCTGTTCCTGTGGTTTATTCTTGTTCGGGAAGTTTACTTATTTATTTTCTCCAGGTAGAAAAGAAAAATAAAAGGCCTTGTACAATCAGGAGAGATGTACACTCATCATGAATTAATCTATACCACAAGGATCTGCTGTAGAGCGCAGGGAATTGTACTCAACGTTTTGTAATAACCTATAAGGGAAGAGAATCTGAAGAAGAATATACACGTGTACATATATACACATATATACATCTGAATTGCTGTGCTGTACACCTGAAACTAACACGATATTGTAAATCAATTATACTTCAATTGAAAAAAATTAATCTATACCAATAGTTCTCAGTTTGGCTATATATTAGAACCACCTGGAGGATTTTGAAAGTATTGGTTCCTGGGCCCTTCCCTCGACCAATTAAATCCATATCCTTGTCAACGAGGGGTCTGGCCTTGTCATTTTACTATCTCCCAGGTGATTCTTAAGGGAAAGCCAAGGTTGAGAATGTAGTGATCTATGCGTTGGGACTGTAAGCCGATTTCAACATCTGCCTGAGAAAAATGATTTCAGGAAAACCACCTATAAATGAGGCTACCTGCAATCCACTGTTGATGCTAACTAGACCCAGGCTATGTTTTTTTTTTTTTTTTTTTGCGGTACGCGGGCCTCTCACTGTTGTGGCCTCCCCCACCGCGGAGCACAGGCTCCGGACACGCAGACTCAGCGGCCATGGCTCACGGGCCCAGCCGCTCCGCGGCATGTGGGATCCTCCCGGACCGGGGCACGAACCCGCGTCCCCTGCATCGGCAGGCGGACTCTCAACCACTGCGCCACCAGGGAAGCCCCCAGGCTATGTTTTGAAGGTACTCTTGGTCCCTCCCTTTATGTGGATGATTCAGATTAAAAGAATTTGGAGGGATTTTAAAGTGAAAAATAATCTTTACCAGTTGTACATCAAGATCAAAGTGTGTTTCCTTATCTGAGGGGTTCTGACCAAGTCAAGAAATGAAGGATTCAACTTCTCGCCAACTTCTTCATCAGATCCGAGGCTCTAAGAATAGAAAAAATAGGAACAGCTTTGTATATTTCGTGAAGGCGTCCCAGGGTCATCCAGGGAACATAATGCCTTACACTTGCTGAGTGCTTTTAACGTGCCCAGGACTAGCTAAGCCCTTCACGCACACTAGCTTGTTTAATCATTACAACTACCCTACAAGTTAGGTCTACGTTTTTCACCCCGTTTCGCAGAACAGGAAGCTGGGCTACAGAGAAGTGAGGTAACTCATGCACGTATATAAAGGGATACTGCTGGTAAAGTGGGTGGGGTAAAATCAAGGCCCAGCCCAGTGGCCCTGAGGGCTGAGGGCATTGACATGCCCTCTTTGCACACCTGGACCGGTGCGTGGCCCAAAGGTCAGGAGAGTGATCTGGGACCCTGGCACTCAGTCCAGCAATGGAATCACCTGGAGCTCGTTAGAATGAAAGATCTCAGGCCCCAGCCCAGACAGATGGAACCTGAATCTGCATGTTCACAAGGTCCCCAGGTGATCCTGTGCACAGAATTGAGAAGCCCTACTGTAGATGACACAGTAGGTGGTGGAGGGGACATTTCATCTCCAGGGTTCAGGAAGCAGAACCCTTGTGAGTCCCACTCCCCTCTGTCTCCTTCCTGGAGCAACACGTGATGTTGTGTGAAAGACCCAGGAACGAGGGGAAGAAGTCTCCAGGAGACCAGCAGTGACCAGACTTACCACCCTCACGTGAACTCTGACCCTGAGCGAGACAGTGACCCACATGTGCCTTATTCCCTGGCCAGTTTCTGAGAGGATCTGAAATCCAAGAATCAGTGCTATGCCTGTCATTCTTGGGAAAAAATACATATTCCAATCACCCAGAAACCAGAGAGGAAATGAAGAAAAAAGAGCTCTGAGCCCCCAAATCCTCACCTAAATGCCACGTCAATCTCAAATTCTTACAGGTCACTCATCTTAGAGCCTCATCAGAAATGACTTACTCTTATTTCGGTATAAGTTCCTAATAAGCTTGATATTCTCTTTTCCAAGCCTTGTCAGATGAAAAGGTTTAAATTAAAGGTGATGAGGTCCGCTAAAGGCAAAACACTAAATGCAGAGAAAATGAACACTTCAGTAATTTGTTCTATTCAGGAAGGCAGGGGTTGCTTAAAATATTTTGGGATAATTTCTATCCAAAATTTTTAAAATTCTAAGAAATTATTTGTGTTTGAAGAATCTTCCCTCTGGGGAAAACCTCCCTCCCTGAGGATGTTGATGGACACACAGGCAAACAAGACTTCAAGTACCGGGGCCTAAGGGGCAACATGGTCGAGAGGTGAACAAGATAGAAGCTCCTCATTTGACTTTTAAAAGACTTTTGGCTTCCTTTAGTTTTGTTTTCCATCTGCTTAAAATATTCTACCAGGGAACCACAAATCTTAGTACAAGAGAAATGTCCTGTCGCACATGGTGGGTGGGCCGCTTCTGCCACTCTCCATTGAGACAATGCACGGTTTTCCCAAATCTTCCTTTTCACTGTTCCCTGATTTGATACTTCAGCTGCTGGCTCACCTGAAGAGAGGTAGGCAGAGATTTTCCATTTTTCTTTGCTATGTGTTTAATGATTTTCATGGCTTTGGCGTCTTTGTTCTGGGAGATCAGCCACCTAGGAGACTCAGGTACACACCTAGGGCACAGAAAATGTGTCATCAATGCTGTTAAGTGGAGGGGAAAATCTTACTGAACACCCACCCCCAGGGGTCATAGCAGATTTCTGTGAGGGATCTTACACAGTGGTGTAAGATCTACAAAGGAAATAAAACTGTGCAGGGGCTACACAGCAGAGGGAACCATCAACAAAATGAAAAAGCAGCCTACTGAACGGGAGAGAATATTTGCAAACCATGTATCTGATAGAGGGTTAATATCCAAAATATATAAAGAACTCATGCAATCCAATAGCAGAAAACCAAGCAATTCAATTTAAAAATGGGCAGAGTATCTGAATAGACATTTTTCCAAAGAAGACATACAGATGGCCAACAAACACATGAAAAGATGCTCAACATCGCTAATCATCAGGGAAAAGCAAATCAAAACTACAAGATATCACCTCACACCTGTCAGAATGGCTGTTATCAAAAAGACAAGAAATAAGTGTTGGCAAGGATGTAGAGAAAAGGGAACCCTGGTGCACTATTGGTGGCAACGTAAATGGGTATGGCCACTATGGAGAACAGTATGGAGGTTCCCTAAAAAAATTAGAACTACTGTATGATCCAGAAATCCCACTTCTGAATATTTATCTGAAGAAAACAAAACACCCCAAATACCTATTTTCTACTCTTCTGTGGAGCTTGTAGAATTGTAAGAAAATTAAATTTGACTCTATTGAGTGAAAGTGGCAAGAAGTGCTTCAGAAATAGTCAGAACGTGGATAATAGGTGGGCCTTCTGCGTCATGCTAAAGCACTAGGTCTTTATTCTGAAGGGAATCAAACTACTGAAAGACGTTTAAGCAGGAGAGTAACGGGGTGGGCCTGGATTTTTACAATGCGGCGTGAAACATGGATTAGAGGATGGGAAAGCTGATGCCAAAGAGACCAGTTATGAGTCTACCCAGAAATCCAGGCAAGACATAATGGATTCCTAATGAGAACAGGGGAAAAGAGGGATGGTTTCAGAGACATAAAGGGGGTAGAAAGGATATAGGGATGAAACTAAGGATCACTCTCAGAGTTTTACTGGCTTTTGGAGGAGAAATAGGCTTCCTGGGAAGGGTTGAGATGTTTAATTCTTAGACAAGACAGCTATGGGAAGAACAGGTAGATATGTCCAGGAGCTAAATAAGTGGGTTTTTTCATAGGAGAGAGATTCAGTCGATAATCTAGCATCCCTCTTGCTTTATCTCAGGTAAGCTTGCATTAGGAGTTTCTGATAGTTTCTGCTGTTTTTACTGTGTTCCATGTTTCCCTTGGGCAGGGGTGACAAACATATTTCACTTGCCCTGGTAACTCTGATTGATTGGTATGGTCTCTGGGGTTCCATGTTGGCCTTATCTGGGATAGACTGCTGTGATTGATTGGGGATGTCTGCTTTTGGCATGGTATTGGAAGTGGTGACGAAAGTGCCATACTTCCCCTTCTCTATCCTGAAGTTTCTTCTGAGGAGGGGCAGAATCAGAACAATAGTATTGTCAGTCTCTTTAAAGGGTATCATGGCTACTGGAAGCTACTTTAAACACCACAAAAATAAAGTGAAAAATGTGAGATCCAAGTCATAAAACTCTTAAGTTTAAAGTGAAAGAACATCTGATTTCCAGAGGGGAAGACAGATTAAAGCTTATGATTTTTATCCCTGAAACATGGACCTGGGTTTCCTGTGAAACAGAAGAGTGAAGGATATCTTAGAGTCGAAGGATGGTGTGCATTGGGGAAGACAGTCTTTTTAGCTAAATAAAATATTTCAGTCTATGTCCTCTTTGTTCCACAGGGACTTACCAGTAATAGAGCAAGAAGCAGAAGTTGGGCAGAGTCACTGTGAACTGCAGCCACCTCCAGTGCGGAAGTACGTATGCCACCCCAGCAAGCACCAGGAGCCCAACCGTAAAGGCCACTTGGTAAAGAATCCCCACTGTTCTCCGGTAGCTCAGCCCAACAAATTCTGTAACTGCAGAGACAACCCAAATGGTCAATGCAAGTCAGTACAACAGTGAGTTGGCTGTCTAACTATGGGGAAACTAGAATGCCAACACAAAAAGTAGTCCAAGTTCTAGAATTTTCTATACAGCTCTCTGAAAACTTTTAAGTGTTCTTTGGGACCTATTTTGTTATGATTACTGCTGTTGTGTTAATTAATGTAAAATCTTATAATCCCATATTACGTGGGGTAAACATTGACTTTAGAGCATAGATGATTTTCACGTAAATGAATAGCTCAATATAACTTGCCCTCTTACAGGAGTTAAACATTTTCTTGGCAACCCTGTTAATGTGTTTAAATGGCTTGGAAACCTGGTGGTGGGGTTCCGAGCTGACTGGAGTCAGCTAGTACTGGCTTGCAAGAACTGATTTTTAAATTTTCAGGAATTTTGCAAGCTGGTTTTTAACCCATTGGTATCTTAAAAGCAGTCACGGTGGGAGTGTTTACAACTTAGAAATTGGAAAACACTATGAATCAGGCTTTTTATATTCCAGGAGCTGGTGTATGAGCATAACACGGCACGTGGTATAGTAATCAGCCTTATCCAATCCCATGACTACGGCATGGCAGAAGTATGAAGTCTGTGATACATGGATTTAAGAAATAGTCATTTTTATATTACAGACATTCTAGAATTGAGATTCTAGATATTCCATGAACCACAGAGTTTTGCTTTAAATGTTTGGTAATCATGTGAAAGACTTCAACTATTTGTAAACCAAATAGAAATGCACTTTAAAATTATTTCTATAAATCACTGTGAATTATCCAAAAGCATTTAAAAAAAGACAGACAAAATTATGTACCTGCTTAATAAATAGAAATGTCTTTCAAAGTGGTTGGGGTCATGGATGAGGTCTTGGGGTAGCAGGTAGAAAGAGGGTGAATGACAGGTGCACCTTAAGGACACCCAGAGGGACTGGAGAAGAGATTAATGGGAGGATGAAACTTAAATTCAAATTTCTCCATGTCACGTGTATGAGAAACCAAATTTCTCATCGAATAACTGCGTACATTAACTCCTTTGTTGCCCAGACATAGATCAGGTGACGACCATGACAGGCACCTGAGAGTGTTAGGCACCATCTCCTCCTTATCTCATAGAATCCCCCAAATTAACTTTACTGGGTCAAATTTTAAGCACACATATTCTAGTTCTCCTGTGCGAAATGAAAGGTTGATTAATATTATTTTAATTTCAGTGTCTATTTCCCTTGGTGTGGACGCTATTTGAATGTAGCAGAAGGGCAAGCAATGATGGAGTGAATTCCCAAGATCTAATTATGGTGGTAATTCTCCTTAATATTAATTTACAGATACTCTGCTGTTATAATTCAAATATTCTCTTATAATCCATGGAGCTTAAGCATAACCCTGGTTCCTAATGAGTAGGATGTAAATGATATTCCTGGTCCTACAAATGGCTCGCTGAGGAACCGAGATTGACCACAGTACTTCTATCCTTGGTTTCCTTGCATATACATTGAGGATAACTGTGGTTTGCTAGAATGGATGTACTCAAATTAATAAAGCCCCTTATAAATCTAATATATTCTCATCAATGAATTTTCTCTCTGTAAAGCCTGGTAGGCTAGATTTCCTCTCTATGGTACACCCCAGGGCACAGAAAACAAAAATTCCTGAAGAGTTATATAAGAGTTTGGATGGCATGATGTTTACTCTCATTCCTGCTTCATTGTTTTCTTTCTAGGAGGAATGCAGAATGAGTTTACTGAAAAGATTTCAGAAATTCTTTTGATACAGAAAAAAAATCTTTCAACATTGTCTTGAAGCTGAGTCCATTTTCCTGTGCAGCTACCCTCACGTGACTGACTATATTTTGCCAGCAGTGTCCCCCACAGCTACAATCACAAGCGTTCTTACTCAGGATGTAGCCTATTAACCAGCCTGCCTTGCTGACCAGTCCTTGGATCAAGCGAAAAATTAGCATCCATGTATAGTTTGGGGAAATAGCCATGAGAACTCCAGATGAAGCATTTATGAGGATTGTAATCAAGAGGCAGAGCTTACGGCCAAACCTGCAAGGAGAAAACAAAGAGAGGGAATGGAATTAGATTAGATTCATGAGGGTTGTAGAAAATTCACGGAAGTTATGGAACTCTAAACTAAAGTGGAGGTTATCTCTGAATGATGGACATTCAGGAGGTACAGACTGATACCCACCAAGAGAATCCGTGACTTCAGGTCAGTTCCATCAAGACTTTGCACCAGGGCACTATGTATAAACTTGAAGCCCAGTGAGGCCCATTCACCCTGGGCTGGAGCACCTCTCAGCCCCCACTGGGGAGGGTACGTGGGGAGGGGGTGATTCTTCAGGCCACCTAGAGCTGAATGCCCCAAGGGCCCGTCTAGGGCTTCTGTCATCACATGAGCTGGGCCTTTGCACCAACAGTCTCAACTAGTTGCCCACTGAGGAGCTTTTGCTTTAGAAAAAACAAAATTCCATGTTCAATGTATTTCCCCATCCATTTTCAACACTGCCTTTGGACTTCATGGTATTTGTGTGTCTCCTTGGAAACAGTCTTTTGTGTGGCGCTGTCATCATCTCACCTGTTGCCATCCCATAGGCCTTTGCCATGGAGTACCTTAGCAGGATTGCTCCCGCACATTTTATTTGAGACTTGGGTCCCATCGGTTTAGGGACCTGGAGAGTGTCTCAGTGCACAGAGTAGATGGAAACGTGGAAACCTGGGTTTAACCTTGGCCTTACCGCTGACTGGGATGTCGGGCGAGTTACGCAGCCTTTCTCAGTTTCTTCATCTGGAGAAGAGCTATCTGACCCAGCCTGACCAGGGGATTAAGTGCGGTATTACACCTAAAGAGCTTCGCACCCAGCCCTCCTCCCTCCCTCCGTTTGCGAAGCTGCCTCTCAGAAAGCTGACTTGAAGTTCAGTCTCTTTTTTCCACATTTCATCATGTCCTCTTGGTTTTGTTCTAAAAGACACCCTAACTAGCTGTTAGTGGATATTTAAAAAATTCTTCATGCAAAGCGATGTTTTCTTTAATTTTTGTTTATCCACTTCAAACTGAAGGTCAGTAGCGCTGCCACGTCATTAGCAGTGCACGTTTGATGCGGCTGGACATTTGTTAATTGCTGCTCTTCCTTTAGGCAATTTGTGCTCTAGTGACCATTTCAATACTAACTGACCATTTGAAAAGAATCCACAACATTGTTAACAATTACTTGGGATTATTAATGCTTTAAATCTGAAATTTAAAGATCAAGCAGTCTCATTAGTAATTAATGTAAACTGCTAAACTTCTTAAAACCCTGTTTTGACGACATCATTTTAAAATTCTCAGTCAGTGGTTCCCCACTCTAAACATGTACCCCCTGGACTTTTATCCACAGCCTTCCAAAGTCATATCAGCACAATGTTTTAGCCTTTCTTCCTGAACCTCTGCCTTTACCCTCAAAGAATTTATAAGTATGTGCTGAAGTGATAATTCTTCAACTTCCAAAGTTGACTCAGTCAAATCCCAAAGCACCATAATCATGTTCCAGTATATGGACAAAATCCCATGGCGGATGAGAGGGAACATTCACCATCTGAAACTCAGTGCGTGGAAGCCTTCAGAGAATCAAATCTACCAATGCAGAGCAGCTTCACTAGGGGACATGTTCACATAAAGACAGAATGCTATTAAAACAATAAGGCAGGGACTTCCCTGGTGGTGCAGTGGTTAAGAATTCACTTGCCAATGCAGGGGACACGGGTTCGAACCCTGGTCCGGGAAGATCCCACATGTGAGGAGCAACTAAGCCCGTGCACCACAACTACTGAGCCTGTGCTCTAGAGCCCGCAAGCCACAACTACTGAGCCCGCGTGCCACAACTACTGAAGCCCGCACACCTAGAGCTCGTGCTCCGCAACGAGAGAAGCCACCGCAATGAGAAGCCTGCGCACCACAACGAAGAGGAGCCCCTGCTCGCCGCAACTAGAGAAAGCCTGTGCGCAGCAACAAAGACCCAACACAGCCAAAAATAAATAAATAAATAAATAAATTAAATTAAATAAAAAACACACTGAGGCAGGGCTGGAAGAAATTTTGGAGATTTGGGAGAGTGGTTCGAGAACCTTCCCCCCCCTTCCTACCCTCCCACAACAGAACCACTTAAGTGGTTAAATGAAAGACGAAGAGCAAATAAAAGAGAATGGGGTGAACTCCAGGACTGCTGGCTTCAGAAGTCCTTTAGCTACCTCCTACTCAGACTGAGGTCTGGGGCTATCAGCATCACCGTCGAGTGGTTAGAAATGCAGACTCTCAGGCCCACTCCAGACCCACTGGGTCAGAATCATAATTCTAACAAAACCCCCAGGTGGTTACTATGGACGTTACCATTTGGGAAGCACTGCTTTCATTTCACTGAGCCCCTGTTTCCTTATCTGCAAACGGGATAATCAACTCTCCTTTCAAAGGCTGTTATGATCCTAAGTGAAATGTAACACACAGGGATGCCCAGTAAAATGACTGGCGCATAGTAGGTAGGGGAGAGCTAGTTTTGAAAGATTCCACAGAGTTGAGTAAGTTTGACTGCGACCCGCTGGGACTTTGATTCTGCCTTGATCTCGTTCCGCTGTGAAATCTGGGCAGTGCGGTGCTGGCTCTTGCGAGCTGATGGATAGACTTTCAGAAAATTTGTGAGCTGACTGTTAAACACAGCCATTATTAAAAATGAAAGTGCACACTTACAATAAAGTAAATTATGTTAAAAACACGTGTAATAAATATGCCAAACTTTTCTCTTCCTAATTATTTTACTGCGTTTGACCATTATCTATGCTCAGGAAGTTTTTTATGTCTATCTGTTGTAGCTGTATGGTGGAAATACCATAGAATGGTGCATCTTTCTAGCCAACTCTGTGTTCAGTGACCTCACTTTGGTAGCTTGAAATGGACCACCGTGGGGGCCTTGACAACATGGAGATCAACAAACCCTACAAACTGAGGCTTTTTCCTTCAGAGAGTCAGTTGTTAAACATTTACAAGCCTGACACTAAATTACTGACCATTAGAGTAAAAAAACCTTGAATTGGTGAGAGATTACTTTTTTGGTGTCAGGTGATTCTGAAAATCATTCTTTAGGAGATTTGAATGATGAAACAAATTAGCCATCTTACAAAAGGTTTACTTTCAAAATCTCTAGCATATATCCCCCATCTCTCCCTCCTTCTACTTGCAAAGGTGACCTTCTGAAAGTTGACTTGGTGTAAGGCTCGGTATTCTTATTATAACCTGTTCATAATGTGCTCCTGGCTTTCTTCTAAAAGACACCTTCATCAGCTATTAGGTCATATTGTTACAGGAGAGAACCAAGTCTGACTACATGTTGGATCTGTTTCTTCTACTTTAACCTTTGCTTTCTGCTGTTTTTGTCCACTAAAAGGAAACTGTCTATACATAATGGCCTGCCTCAGGGAACCCTGCCCCTCTGCCTGAATGTTAAACCAAAGTGCCTTTGTTCAGGGAAACATCCGGACCCTGTCCACCTGCCGATGGCTGCAAGGAAGAAGAAAAGAACACATCCCCTCCCTGAGGCTGGCCATTCCAGGGGACATTTGCAAAACTTATGGTGTTTTTACTTTACTTCCACATCTCCTCCCCCTCTCTGTTCTATAAAAGAAACTGGCATCCAAACCCCGATAAGATGGTTATTCTGGGGACCCTAGCCCGCCATCTTCTCGGTCTGCTGGCTTTCCGAATGAAGTCGTGTTCGTTGTCTCAACACTTCGTCTCCGACTTATTGCCCTGTCAAGTGGCAAGCAGAGTGAGCTTGGGCTCAGTAACAATATGTTTTAAATTCCTCATAGCTGACAATCTATTTTATTTAGTGTTGGTTTAATCTGTAGCATCAGATGGGTTTCCATGAGATTCTTGTTCCATTCTATAAAACCTGACAGTTATTCAGTAATAGGCATTAAATGTGCAATAGATAGTGTCCTCTTTGGACCCGTAGGGTGGTTGTCTTATTACGCACCCTTACCTGCATACACAAGCAGAAGAGAAGCGGGCAGCAACCAACCAGAATTCAGACAGTTTAAGAAAAAGAAATAGAGGGATGTACACAGCTTTGGGGGGAAGAATAATGAGTAGTCAACTTTACATGGGAGATTTCAACAATAGGAGCAAAATAATGAGGTCATCTAAGAAGGTGGATAATTGACCGGGGATTTTAAGTCAGGAAGAGGATGATAACCGGTCTCCTACTCTGAGCGGGATGGGAATAATCAACTCATTCATTTAACCAGCTGTGAAGCTCAGTCCCCTGTTCGCTCACTTCTGTGCTGGCGAGTTGAGTGTTAGAATCTGCTCCTTACATTGGAAGAGCCGGTGGAGAGGGAACCGGGAGCCAGGGGTCCAGACCGCCACACGCGGGGGGCAGGGCGGACTCCCGACCACCCTCGTCAGGCCACCTCTCAAGACTTCAGTGGTCATTTCCAAACCACCGTCCTTATTGCCAGTTCTGTGGCAATAAAAGTAAAAGCGAATGACCTTCCTCTGCACCTCACAAGCCTCTTTGCCACACAGCGTCCCAGGAGGAGCCTTTGAAGGGAGGCTGAGTAGACAGTTACAGAAGTGATGTGATGCACGGGACTGCCTCGTGACCCAGCGCCTTCACTGCCACCTTCCCTCCCTCCTGCTGCCACAGGGGGCCCCCGGCTGTGACAGTTCAGACGCCCCTGAGGGTGTGATTGATTCAGCCATCGTTATTAATCTTTAACACACTTGCAAGTTTTAATCCAGACTGTAGCCTCATCAGAGAAAATGTTCTGTCTATATCTCATATTAAGCTCACGACCTTTGGTTTATCTGTATCAAAGATATAGTTGGGGAAGGAACAAGCATAACGTGTATTTACTTTACCACTTATTTCAGAATTAAATACATATAGTTATAGCGTATAATACATTATAAAAGATTGTATATTTATTATAGAGTTATATGGCACTATCTCACTATGTGACTAATGATTAAAGAGGAGGATACTGTCCAAAATGTTGCACACGGTGCCTGAAACATGGGAAATACTCAATAAACAGTCAATATTAGGAATATTAAATAATTAGCACTGATGGCCAAATTACCTAAGGTGCTTATCAAGTATAAAGCCAACTTTTCTGTTCCTTTCCCTTTGGGGGACTCCTAACAATGTCTAATTGATCATCAACAGAGTAAAGATGCACCTTATGAGGAACTTCCAGCACAGTGAACCTGGGATTACAAAATAGTGGATAAATAAAAGACATAGGAACAGGTCGATTAGTATGAGTCACTGAAAACTGGCTCCCGGAGACACGGACCCATGTACGAGGACCACCTGCTGTACATTCCATGTGGAGACGTCTCTCCTAATCTCTCTCCAGGGACGTGACAGTATGGAAGTGGATATTTACCTCTGCCAGTGTGGAGACCCTGTTTCCCTTTCACCAAATTATATCTTAGGTTCCATACATATAATTACATCTGGCCCCAGGGCCCCAGCTCAGGAATCCTGCAACGCCACAGGCTCAGGTAAGAACAGAAGGGAGAGTCTACCTGGTTCCAGCACAGGAGAGGCAAGCGGAGGACGGGACAGAGCTCAGAGGCCCTGAAGATGCATGACCAGGTGGATGGCATGAGGCCAAAGAAAGAATTGGGATTACAATAGGGCTCAAATCCTCTATCACTCTCCCTTCTAACTGTAAGCTTCTGGATAGCCCACAAGGAAACACTGCTGCCCAGTGCTGAAACATCCCTCTATGATCCAAGAGAATTAGAAAATAGAGACATCGGTCATGCTACTCAAAGCTGTAAAGGAAATCTAAGACCGTCACGACAATTCAGGAAAGTGCGGCCTGTGTGCTCTGGGAATGCAGGGTATTCAAGCAGGGGCAGGTGAATCCAAGCGTTCTCCTTGGACTGCTTACATTCCACCACTTTTGTGCTGTACCTACCTGTCTGCTATGTAGCCGATACCCACAGAACCGATAAAAAATCCTACATTCACAGCCGACTGAAACAGGTCCAGCATCCAGGAGTTGGTACACACTAGGTTAAACTGCAAGGGGCCAGGGGTGTCCCGGGTTGGGAGGAAAAGAAAACAAAATTCTGTTAGACACAGCTCAACCCAGGGAACTCAGGAGGTATTCCTTGCATGGCACTGATGTGACTGGACGACAATAAACCAACTCTTTTCTTGCTTGTGTTAATTTTCTTTACACAACCCCGAAGATTTGTCCCGCAGTCTGTTTAGCATTCCATCTGGCAGTATGTCATCAGGCTGAACTCTGTTTTGGCTAAATGAGCTGAAATTGGGTAATTACTTATGCACAAACCATTTCTTTTTGTAATTTTATTAAATAGGTGTGTGGACACATGCAAGCATTGCCCTAAGGGAGCCAGGCTGTTCAGTGTCTCTTTAAATTAGCATCTTGCTAATAATGCCTGTTACCTTTGTCCTCACTTGGAACAGGAGGTGATGCTGGGGAGCCACAGGTGCTGGCCTGGAGGTCGGGAGAAAACCCCTTTCTAGGGCTAAGGATGAACTTTCTCACTTTGTGGCCTTGGGCAAAATTTTTCTCTGCTCTGGGCCTCAGTCTCCCATCTCTGTATGAACAATGAGATGAACCACGCTGCAAAAGCCTCTTAAAAGTTTTATGGTACTTGACCAACAGAATGTGGTGGAAGTTATACTTTGCCATTTTCTGGGTCCAGGCCTTAAGAAACAGGTAGCTTCCTGTGATGGTTAATTTCATGTGTCAACTTGACTGGATCACAGGATGCCCAGATACTTGGTTAAACATTATTTCTACTTTTTAATGATTTTGTTTAATCAAAAATCACAGACATGTTAAGCCAATGGAGGCTGGAAATAAAGAATCACTGTAGAAGAAAAAACAAGTTTTATGGTGTTAAATCTTCCCTCCTCCACATTTCACGTAACTATCAGGCCTTTTTAGATACTTCAGATGGCCCTTCTACCTTAACGCCCGTACAGAATATCTTCACGTCATCCAAGCAGTCCTCTTAAGTTAAGCCAGGCACCTGGCTTTCTTTGTATTTGCAGAATAATTTTATCCCCCCATTTTGCTTTGTCTCCAATGAAAGCAAGTCTCACTGCTATACATAAAATAGACAACTAATAAGGACTTACTGTATAGCACAGGGAACGCTACTCGATACTCTGTAATAATGGCCTATATGGGAAAAGAATGAATGTAAAAAAGAGTGGATATATGTATATGTATAACTGATTCACTTTGCTGTACACCTGACACTAACACAACATTGTAGATCAACTATATTCCAATAAAAAATTTTAAAGCAGCAAGTCTCCATTTTTTCTTTCTATTTATTGAAAAGAGCCCTCATGATTAGATGTTAATGCCAAGTGTAGTTTTTAATAAAACAATAGTACCATAGCATAAGCTCCAACCCCAAATGGTTTGATTACGGATACTTCGAGCAAATTAACAGAGAACAATTAGCCATCGAGAGAAAAGTACATTGTATCACAGTAAGGCACCCGTTCAGGTGAGTTCCATGAGGTGTCAGGTGTCCATCTATACCATGGCAGAGTGGAGGGGAAGTCAGGGCTTCCAGAAAAAGAGGAGGCTTGAAAATGTTCCCTTTCCTGGCATAACTCCCAGGAATTCTGATGTTTTTGCTTGCTTCTTACCGCTGAGACTTGCATACACTAGAATCATTATTGTCAGAATTTGAAGCTTAAACTCACCTGCTCTGACTCCAGACAAATAAGAGGCTGTATGTTTTCTTGAAAACTAGGATTTTATTTTATAATTAATTTGCTCGTTTGTTTATTTTTTATAAGATAATTTGAGTCCAAAGAGCGCACCTGGCCCTCCCTGGGTTCGTCCTTAAGAAAAACTTCACTCTTTGCTTTCTCCATCCCTTCTAAGTCCCACGATCGCCTACCTCGGTCACGACGGAGGAGCCGGGCGTGTCGTACACCCAGCCGTAGCGACAGGGGCCCAGAGGCAGGAGGCTGCTGTTGGCGGCCAGGCCGGCCAGCGGGTCCACGCAGCCGAGGGCGCTCTGGTTCCAGTCCACCTCATAGCGGCGGCACTGGCGGGGGAAGGCCTGGCCCTCGGGCCCGGGGCCCGGCACCGTGTAGTTGAGTTCCTCGGCCAGGCTCCAGCCGCATCGACGGCTCAGCTCGGGCACCCCGGGGCTCCGGCAGCGGTGGTCCGGGGTGAAGGCCAGGAAGACGATGCCCACGTAGATGGGGGCGAAGGCGGCAGAGAGCAGAGCGAGGAAGAGAAATGTTTGTTTCTGGAAAAAGTTGAATTCCCCTATGTGTTCTAGGATGTCGTCCATCGTTGGCATTATTCTGGGGAGAGAAGTCCCAGTGCTGTCTCCTGCACTGCTCAGACGCCACTGAGCAAGGCTGGGCCCAACTCAGCACAACCCCGACCAAGAGTCAAAGGGTGAGTTTATTTTAGAAAGCGACCAGCCTTTGGTCCAGACCTTTACTGGTCAGACCAACTCCCAGCCATGCACTTCCCTGGCCACGAAATTCCCCAAGCAAGTCACAGGGCAAGATGCTGTATTTATTGTAGCATCCCTCCGGTGAGTGGGTCCCTACCTCATGCTGGCCCCACAAACAACCCTTCCTCTGTACCACACGGGGAGAAATCCAAGCACTTTCACATATCACAGCCCTGTTGATCTTCTGTAGTAAACTGAGTGTCCAGGAAATTAATATATTCATATCTCACTCACACAGCTAACCTTTTAGCTAAGGTGTCGCGGGGAAACGCACACAATTTTGGCCTTGCTTGCTGAGTACGATGCGAATCATGGTCTCCTGGTCAGAGCTCTTGTCTGGATTCAAGATGTTTTGCAAATTCTATCATTGTGCTTTTTCTACAAACAACAGCCAGGGCACTCGGGGTACATGCTGGGACTGTTTGCTTTGATTTTTCCAGGATTTTATAATTCTGCTCTTTAAAGAATGACAATTTGGCATTCTTGCCTTTGAACCCTGGAACCCCTTGACCTGTTTGTGAGGCAAGAATAAAATGTTCTCCACACATGTAGGTCAAGTGTAATGCAGGCAGGAGTGGTCCCATTCTGCTGTTTTTTGGTCTTAGTCATTTCTGCCTGTGGTCAGGGGTGGAAGGGCTCTTTAGGATGGTATTGGCTGCGTCCAAACACAAGGGAAACAGGCAAACATCTTTCCTGGTGGGGAAAGGATCCTCACTGCGGTGGGCAGCTGTCACATCAGGAAGGTGGCCTGCTGATACATCTGCATATTAAAATACCAGAAATTTAATCCTGTTTTCTTCTTTTTTTCCGTTGGGGTCTGTTTTCCTGTGGGTAGAACAGCATGGGTTGAAAAGTAGTGACCCACAGAAGTCTTCCTCACCATTGCAGCTGCAAACTTTGTTTTCTTAAAAAAGCAAGAACCAGGGTGCCTCTGGGGACCTTGTCAACCTCTTCTGGGCTCTGTCAGGCTCCTGGAGGTTCTCTGCTTGGTGGTAGCAGCATGGGGGGACTCCCGCTGCCCCCCGGCCCCAGTTTGAGTTCATGGGTTCAGACTCTATAGAACCAGGAGCTGGGGGAGTATTTCTGGCACAGAGTCATGCATGCAATTCTACCTGCTGACTATTCAGTGGGGGCTAAAACAAAACAAAATAAATGAGAACTGGGTTATATTGCTGACTGTACCGGCACTGGCCAAGGCCAAGGGTGGGCCGTGGTGAGCAGGGGTCTCGGCTTCTGAGGTAATAGACTGTCACAGACTAAAAACGCCAGCCCCCGAAAGCTGTGGCTCGTCCCACAGCCATCTTGGGTAACAGGTAACAGGAAGGATTTCCGGAGCGATGAGGCCGCGGCCGGTTGCCTGAATCTGGAGACGGGTTCCGGTTCTTTGATCGGGAGCTCTCTAGAGGCAGAGAGATTTTTTCAAATAAAGATGAAAAATCATTAATAACATAAAGGACAGAGAAATAATGCCAACCAGCAAAAAGATATGGTGATATCAAGCAAGAAAAACATACGTCTAACTTCCATTTCCAGGAAAATGGAATAGATGGCCTTCTCCTTTTTCTTCCCGCTGAGCACAACTAAAATCCCAGCATGCTGCATATAAGACAATTGCCAGGACACACTGAAGAGTGGAGACAAGGAAGACTGGGCGGGGACCTCTGGGCCCAGAGAGTGACACAGTGGGCAGTTTTCCTGCTCACAACCCACACTGGGTGCTGGAGAAGCAGCAAGCCAGAAATACCAGTGGTGCCAACAAAATACCATCAAAAGTCCCAACAAAAGCCTGCTCTCTCGAGATTCCCAGGAATAAGCTGAAGCTTTTCAGTGACCCTAATGGATGTCTCATTCCTCTTTTCTTAAGGTTTTTTCTTTTTTATCAGTCTCTTGTTAGCCCCAAATCACATTGTCTCTTAAAATAATCTCATAGCTCCATAAGACGAAACACTGCCTTAAGAGTTGCTGTCTGCGATTCCGCAGTGTGATTTTGTCCTCTGAACAAGGTTGCTGAGCACCCTGAACATTATTCCCCAGTTGGAAACAATCGGCAGGACCAGGTATCACCTCATCCCACCTCTGTCAAATGTGTGGATCCCTCAACAGGATCCTCAACGCACAGCCACTGGACCTTGGAGGCTGCCAGCTTCACTGCCCGACATTCCCTGTTGATGGACAGATTCATCTTCTATATGCCTGTCCACGTGCTCTCAACCTAATGGCCTAGTTCTTGCCTCCAGAACTACCAGAACAAGACTCCTGACTGCCCGAGGTGACACCCCATCACACAATAGAGGTCTGTGCATTGCTGTGGCTGACGTGGGGAGACTGGGGCGGTCTATGGTTCCTCCCAGGAGTCCAGCATGGCCAGCTGGGGCTTCGGTCTTACTCCCCGACCTCCACCTCCAGCCTCTTCTCTGACCCCAGGTGCCTATGGCAGGAACCAGAGGAGGATCGGCAGGTGGCAGAGACCGTGACAGGGAAGAAGGGAGGAAATAAGGCGACTCACGTCTGCTGAGCATGTATTCTGCTCCAAGGAGCCTTGGAGGAGCCGTGTCTCTCCTTTAATCCAGAGACCACCCCCGTGGGGCAGGTGTGAGTGCCCCTATTTATAGAAGAGAACACTGAGGGTCAGAGTGGTTTAGGGACTTCCTCAGTGTCAGCCAGACAGCTAAGGATGAGTCAGACCCGAGGCAGGGGTGTCCCCACACCTCCGCTGCCTTTTGGCATTGGCCAGAAGTGATGTGGGACAAGGCAAGTTAAAAAGTGACCCAGGTCCTAAAACTCAGCACCTATTCCAGGGACCCAGGTTGTCCTCACTGCCCCTTACTAGGAAATTGTATAAGCACCTGCACCCTGGATTTGACTTGTTGAAATGGTCCACTTCAAGACACCAGATCTTCAATGCCATCAGCAAGAGAGCACCAGGTGAGAGGCAAGAAGAGTGTCGTTTGCCAGGGAGAAGTGATGTTGAAACTCACTGTGAATTACTTACAGTAAATGATCAGATAAGGAGAAGGCAAGACCTCAGATCACATATGGCAATCAGTTGCATGGTCATTTGACACGTTTGCATTGAAATACCAGCACAGGAGCAAAGCCCACAGCACGGCCACAATAAAACCCACCCTCCCGAGGTGACAGACCCTACAGCAAAGCCGCACAGGCGGTGAGCGAAGAACCCCAGAGAGGGAGGGAATGGAGTGGTGGGGAACCTCCAGGCTTACAGCCTGAGTCTGGTCTCCTGTGCACCAACCACTTCCTTTGTGGGGCTGCTTACACACTCAGGAGTGTGGCGAGAGGCTAATCTGATCCGATGCCGAACGATCACTTAATCCATATAATCGGGTGATTCATTGTAATGAGTGTTGGAGGTATTTCTCAATCTTCTATCAGGTTCTTTTGTAATGTAAATAAATATTGTCCCCAGATGCTATGTTCTGGAAGCACCAAGGAAGGCCAGTTGTGCCCAGGCTGACTTCTGAGCTCTCCCCACCAGAGGACAGGTGGGCAGCTAGAACTGTGAGTCCCACCCAGTAACAAGCTAGCGTCTAGGCAGTAGACACATGACTTAGAGAAAAAGTACCATGTGGCCTCCGGTCAGTGCCGCCCCGTACGTAGGTAAGCTGGAGCCCACCTGAGACCAGGATGGTTGGAAGCAGGTTGTCTCAAGGTGGTGAGGGCTGTGTGTTCTCCAGGCAAGTCACAGGGGTAATGGCAGCAGACCGGGCGGATCAGGAAGGGATAGTCCACACAACCAGAGTGTGCCCAGCCTTGCCCTAGAGCATCCGTGAGACTGGGCTGGCTCCTAACTTGTAAGCTGTTGACTATACTCGAGTCAGAGAGCTGACGAGCGGGAACGCTCAGGACCCCCCAGTGCCGTGGCTCCCTGCTGCCAGCCTCACCCACAAGACATGCCTTACCCCCCTCCCTTCCGCCTTCTCCCTCCTCGCTGTCGCCGCCACATCCTGCACTGGCCTCAGTCCTCCTCACTGCCCTGCTGCCCACCTGCGTATATTGGCCACAGCGGCAGGAGATCTGCTTTGACCCAGAATCATGAACTTGTAGAACCTCTGGATAGAGGGGCCTCAGAGGACATCAGAACTGACACTTTGATATCTCAGAAACATCTGTCCCACATGGTTTCACACACACACGTCCTGTGCAGGTGAGCCCACTCCGCTGTTAGGCATTACCGATTGCTGGAAAGATCTTCCTCATCACGCATCAGGAGTCGGCTTCCAGAATCTTCCACGCACTTGGACATTATTCTTTCTTTTGGGGTCAGATAGGTTAGGTTAAACCCTTCTTACACAGAAATTCTTGTATTGGAAGATGGCTTTCTTTGACCTCAGAATCTTCTCTTTCCAGAGTAAACATCCCCCGCTTCGCAGGTGGCAGGTGTTCTCTTCTCCTCACCACCAGGGACGATCCTGACGTGTGCTCTGGTTTCCCCTTAACTTGCAGAGTCCGGGTCCCAGAGCACCACTCCAGGTGGCGTTCCCCTGGGTGCTGGATAGCTGGGTGCTGCCCTCTCAAGCCAGGGTGGGCCAACACCAGCAGACAGGCAGCTCCTCCGTCAACGTGCTGCAGTTACCGTCCCGCGGAGGAAGGGCTGATCGGCTCTCCCTGGGCTTCCTTCATCGATGAAATCTCTTATCTTGTTTATCCTTATTGGTTCTGCTTTCCCCACAGAATGGTGGTCCTGGGCTTATTCCCTTTAAGCCAGGAAGGTGGAGTTAGACTGGCCATGACATCAAGCTGGCTTCTTAGAAGGGGCAGGAACGAGGCGGGTGACTGAGGTTTTGGGGGTCCCTCCTTCCTGTAGCACCTTCTCTCTCCTCTTAGCTCAGCTCTGGGCAGCTCTGGGGGATCCAAAAGGCCTGAACGCTGCGTGTTAAAATGCAAGACACGGCCTGATACCAAACCACGAGGCAGCCTGGCTGACTTCACAGGTCTCATTTGAAGAGCTTCAGGGAAAAGTAATGTTTAAAACACTCAGGCAGTTAATAACTACAGCTTCCTTCTTCACAGACACCACTTGTCTTTAAAGACTGCTATTTCCTATGTAAATAGTGCAGAGAATTTGGTTTTGGCCTTTGGTTTCTGAGTCGGGGTGAGCCTGCAGCTCATACAGGCCCCGAGCTCTCTAATCTGGCAGCTCGACTTTTATGTGGTTTTGTTTGCCAAAGCAAACTCCGTATTAATGTCCAAATATTGGGTTGGCCGAAAAGTGCCTTCAGTTTTTCAGTAAAAATAAAAGGCACATTTTTCATTTTCACCAAGAACTTTATTGAACAATGTATTCACCCTTTTGTTCCACTACCTTCAGCCATTTTTCAGGCAACTTCATAATCCCATCTTCCTAACACTTTTTATCTTTTTGAGCAAAGAACTGTTCCAGGTGCCTTTTATAGTCTTCCAGGGAATTGAAATTTTTTCCATTAAGAGGATTTTGTAAAGACAGAAATAAATGGAAATCCGAAGGTGCAGTGTCTGGTGAATATGGCGGATGAATCAGAAGTTCCCAGCCAAGCTGTAACAGTTTTTGCCTGGTCGTCAAAGAAACATGCGGCCTTGTGTTATCCTGATGGAAGATTATGCATTTTCTGTTGACTCATTCTGGACACTTTTCTTCGAGTCCTGCTTTCAGTTGGTCTAACTGGGAGCAGTACTTGTTGGAATTAATTGCTTGATTTTCCGGAAGGAGCTCATAATAGAGGACTCCTAATTCCACCATGTATACGACTTCACCTTCTTCGGATGAAGACCAGCCTTTGGCGTGGTTGGTGGTGGTTCATTTCACTTGCCCCACCATCTCTTCCATTCCACACTATTGTACAGTATCTGCTTTTCATCGTCCGTCACAATTTGTTTTAAAAACAGAGCCTTTTCATTACATTGAATCGCACGCAGAAATACGGTCAAGAAGGTTTTTTTCGCTTAATTTATGTGGAACCCAAACATCAAAGCGATGAACATAACCAGCTGGTGCACATGATTTTCAGCTCTTCATTTGGATATTTTGAGTCTGTCAGCTATCTCCCTCGTGGTATAACGTTGATTGTTCTCAATTAATGTCTCAATTTGATTGTGATCAACTGGTCTACCGAACCGTGGCGCATCGTCCAGTGAGAAATCTCCTGCACAAAACTTCGCAAATCACTTTTGACACATTTGATCAGTCACAGCACTTCTCCATACACTGCACAAATCTTTTTTTTGCATTTTGGTTGCGTTTTTACCTTTCTTGAAATAACAAAGCATAATATGCCCAAAATGTTGCTTTTTTCCTTCCATCTTCAATATTAAAATGGCTATACAAAAATTCACCGGTTTTGATGTCTTTTTTTAAACGCTGATATGACAGCTGTCACATACTATCTAACAAAATTGTTTTGAATGAACTTAAAGACAACCGAGTGCTACTAGACCCGTCTTATGGAAACAGACAAACAAACCTTTTGGCCAACCCAATACAATTGAACTTTCATGGGCATTTAACCAAGACCCAGGAGCGAGTCAACTTGATTGGACTGCTTTCTTCAAAGAGATAGTGAACCTGGTCTGGCTAGAAGGCATACCTTTTAATGTTACATGGGTGCCACTGGAGAATGGGAAGAGAAGAATCTTTAAGAATTTTCATTTCCATAATTCTCAGCTTTTTTTTTTTTGAAGTTTGGATTAGTGATCAATTTCCTCCTCAACTGACTTATTATTTGTTTTTTTTCCTTTTTTTTTCAGTTGCATTGGGTCTTTGTTGCTGTGCGCGGGCTTTCTCTAGTTGCGGCGAGCGGGAGCTACTCTTTGTTGTGGTGCGCGGGCTTCTCATTGCTGTGGCCTCTCTTGTTGCTGAGCGCAGGCTCTAGGTGCACGGGCTTCAGTAGTTGTGGCTCGCAGGCTCTAGAGCACAGGCTCAGTAGTTGTGGCGCACGGGCTTAGTTGCTCTGCGGCATGTGGGATCTTCCCGGACCAGGGATCGAACCTGTGTCCCCTGCATTGGCAGGTGGATTCCCAGCCGTTGTGCCACTAGGGAAGTCCCCGAGCTATTATTTCTTAAGACCACTTATCCAGAGCACTGAGGGTAACACTGCCTGTAATCCTCTCGTACGCTTACAAGGTGGGGATTTCCACACAGGTATGTGTGCCAGAGTCAAAGGGAATAAATAATGCTGATGTCAATTAATCCCAAGCTGATTTTTTTTTTAAAAAAGTGTCAGAAACAGAGATTTTAATTCACAGCAAAGCCATAAGCTTCGCCAGTGGAAGTGTTGTGCCTGAGATTCAAAGAGCTCTGGTTAGAGAGGACGGGCCCAGGACGCCTCAACTTTCTTGTGACTTCAGCTCAGAGCAGGGGTGCAGCAGATGAAAGGGAGGGGCATCTCCTTGGAAAAACTGCTGATTCCAGATCGGGGGAGTAAATCAACATGATGAGCTGGGACATCCTGTCAGGCCGGAAAATAAGACAGTACCGGTCATGCCGAAAGGGCAAAGGAACCCCGTAAAGATGCTCCCATTGACCTACAACATGACAATTGGGGCACCAACAAGAATAATAACTGCAATGCATCGAAACACATGTGTATTTTAAAAATCTATTCGTCCATAATGATTTTTTAAAAAATCTCATGTAATAATCTAGGCATCGATATTTAATACACTCTAAATTCGTTAGGTGAAATGACAATGAGGAATTCTATATTGGAGGGGTAAGGCTGACACCACCTAAATTTCCCCATCCATAAATAGAAGGGAACAGACTAAATCTCTAGGGATGCTTTAAACATCATAATTTAAGGACTTAGTGATTTGCTAGTTGTAAATCCAAAGTCTTCTGTGTCATGCACAAAGACCCTCATAACACTTAGTATGCTACAGATCTATCACCACAGCATAAATACATATAAACTCTCCCCTCTTTCTCTCAACCTTCCACATTAATACAGGTAGAGCCAAGCTGGGTTGTGTGAGGTATATGGTTCCTGGATCAACTACTATCTATGTCCTTTTCATCTCTTTCGGTTACGACCCTCATTTATTAAGAGAAAAGTTATCAAGTACATCTCCAACAGAATTAATTCCTCTAGAAATTCTTCATCTTCCCAAGAAAGACAACTTCAAGTAGAAGATGAAGGAAAGGCTTGTCGACTTCCGGTTGAAATGAAAGATGACGGCAAGTGATCAAAGTGTCGTTTATATTTGAGATTTCCTCAAGATCGAGTCTCAGAATTTAGGTTCCTTTGATTCAGGAATAGAAAGAACAGACAGCTTAAGGTCGTGGTTTTCATAGGACTGGAAGTAAATTGGGGGACCTACAAGCCATATTCATTTACCCAGAGCACGCAGGAAAGGAACGCAGCGGGAAGAAAATCGTGTATAACCGAGAATTAAATTGAAGAATTTATCTCTTTTCTTCATATTAATTTTAGAGGGTGAAATAATTCATTTTTAGAGGAAAAAATTCATCTGTGCTAAAAGCTAAAATAAGCAAGTGTGGAAATGAACAAAAACCATGCAATTGAGGACAAAAAAAGGCTCTCTATTCAGAGCTCACTGTACCAAGGGAGTCAGCCCCTTGCATTTTGGCAGACACTCAAGGGCAGGCAGAGAAGTGGGAAGCCTTCTTAGTGGAGAAAGGCACAGCTCCAGGCATGCCCTGATGGAGGCTGCAGGCACGGGGAAGCTGGAGGCAGCTGACCAGAAGCAGGGCGACCGTGTGATTGGTTAGGGCTGCATATTTCATTTTCTGTCGTGGGTCCTAAACAGAGATGCCATCGGTTATTAATCAAGTTCTGGCTGTTTTGGTTCAGCGGCTGCAGGCTGTTGTTTGGCTCCCTGAACTGATGGCTGAAGAAGTTCTGTCTTTATACAGTCCGGCCACTACTGTGTGTATGTTCCGTCTCTCACAAGCTAGTCATTTGTCAGAAGAAGCTTTAACTACTCCCTGGAAAGAAACCAAACCATGCCGTTTAATGTTACATGGGTGCTTGGTCGGAGACATAAGAGCGTGATGGGGAGACAGTCCCAGAGAATGATAAGACATGACATCACGTTTGGGGGTGTGGTCTCGGAGCATGGAGAATTTGCCTTGTAGGCCACTCTCTTCCAGAATCTCCTAGGCTAGGTCTCTGAGACTGTAGTAACGCCATCAGCAAGCAGACTTACCTCGTCAGAGCACAACAGCTCCACCAACGTGAGGGGAGAAGTCTCGTAGGAGTTCTTATTCAAGAAGATTCTCTAGTTTTCCTTCAAATATATTTCTGCTCCATTCTCTCGGCTGTCTGTCAAGTGGACTCTTCATAAATAAGCTGGAGTTTTTCATTCTTTCCTCCATTTCTTTTAACTTTTGCCTACATTTTCCATCTCTTTATTTCTCTGTGTTGAGGTCTATGTTATGTTCCCAGATGTATTTCTCCTCTGCTGTGCTTACCCTGCAGTTTAATTTGTCTAAGCCATTTTATTTAAATGGCTGAATTTCTATTTGGTGGCTTTTCAATCTCCTTGGGGTTTTTTTTTTTAACGTAATTCTGTATTCTTGCACCACACAATCAAATACTTCCTTTCCATACTTTTAAAACCTTTAAAACTGTAAAAATCTACTCATTTAAAAATATTTTTTAGATTTCCTTACTTTTCTGTTTCTGGGAGTGAATTTTCTCCAACCCTTAGTTTTATTTGGGGAGTTCAGTTTCAGCTGCTCATCACCTCTAGGGCTTGTATCCATGACTTCTGTTCTTCCTTAGCATTAAACCCCAGCACCAAGGGGTTTATGGCATTCCGTGGACTCAACTCATGCTGAATCTCAAGGACCACCTTTCTGATTTTGAGTTCCTTCTATGACTCTAGCCTCTAGGGAGATCCCTTTCTTGCTTTGGAGCTTGGCTCTCTATCCGGCAGTGGTTCTATCCAGCATATCCCTGTGTAGGAGCATCACAGAGGAGATCTACTAAGTCTGCCATGTTGGCCAGTGTCAACTAATATTTATGACGTGTCTACTGTATACCTCCTGTAGCTAGGTGATGAAGATGACAAATGAGCAAGGCACAGGCCTTTTCTTCAGGGAACCTAGAGTCCAGAGGGCCAGAGAGACAAATGAAACATTTATAATAAAATACAAGAATTTCAATGCTACATGGGATTCTATAGAAGCACCAAGGAGGGTGCATCTGACTCAGGCTTTAGGAAAGGTTGGGAGTCTGTGAAGAAATGCGTGTCCTTCTAAACAAAGGCTCTATTGGAAAAAATGATTTTGTAGGGAAAAGTTTTTTGGCTTTATTTTATTTTAAAAATCTGTGCGTGGGCCCAACAATGACAGTCATACGCTGAAGTCCTTGCCTCGCTGGTTCCCACGGTTTAGGACTTTCCCAAGCTTCATGTTTCTTTCAACACCAGAGACATTATTTGATGAATCATTTATTCAGCAAACAGCATCCAAACAGCTATTAAGGTAGCTGCTCAAAAGATTAATTTTACTGCTGGGACATAGATGATACCCTGGAAAGATGTGGAATCACTGTCAACTGCCATTGTAAATATTTATTAGGAGGCTGTTCCCAATGACTTAGGAGGCTTTATTCTATTGTTGCTTTTTTTTAAGCATTAAAAAAGTGCTACTTATCTGCATATTTTTGGTAACATATGAAAATTATTACTTATATTGAAGATAAATAATCTGGGACAACTTAAAAACAAGGGATCTGGAATGGAAGAAATATAGTGAACTATTTATAGACCCATAAGATGTTTGAGCTACATATTGCCTTGTTGGAAATCCAGTCCGATCTAATGGAAACCAGGTTTCTCACATAACAGCATCACTGGTCTCTACTCCCTAGATGCCAGTAGCACCCCTCCCACTCCAAGTCATGACCAAATGTCCCAGACGTTGCTAAATGTCCCCAGATGAGAACTACTGGTCCACATCCTTTCTTTTAGAGATGAGAAGTGGAGGCACTGAGAGAAAATGATGTTATGCTACACAGCTAGTTAGAGACAGTCCCTGCAATAGCATCCCTGGTCTCCTGCTGCCTCTTCTCGGGCTCTTTCACAGAAACTGCAATAAAACCTCCAGGCTAGTATTCGCTAACTGCTCAGTCCTACTTGCAACAGAGGCCTGGGCTCAGACCCTCAAAATAATGTAGCTTCTACTGACTCCAGCTTGGCAAGCTTGTACTGTTTGAGTCATCCCCAACGCACTTAAGAACCAAGATTTTTGTGAAATTTCAATGATACTCATTGAGCTGATTCTAAGTAACCAACATGTTCCTTCCAAGCTCACATTTTCTTTTTAAGAAAGTACCTATTTCTCTCTCCATCTCCTTCACCTGTGAAAAAATAAATGCCTTGAGCCAAGCCCAGAGGACTGTGTGTTTGATCATTTTCCGTGGCGCTGGTGATTGGATGACCATATGCTTGCCAAACGGTAAGCAAATCCTTACACAGCTTTTGTTCATTTGATAATTGGTTGTAATATATGCAAAGTTAAAGTTCACTTCTTGAAAACATCCAGTTTCATCTGGGATCTTTTCTTCTGGTCAGTACATTCAGACACCTAAGGAAAAAACCAGATAATCCACAGTTTGAAACCCTGTGGTCCCATTGTTTAGCCTCTTATTCACCATGTTGACAAATAAGTGAGACAGCAGAGGGTGAGTGAAACCAGGCCCCAGAATGTTCTTCCTTGGGGACTGTACCACCATGCCCCAGCCCTTCCTGGCTGGTGAGATGCTCCCTTAATTACAGGTTGCTTGGGGTCACTGGCAGGCCTGGCTTGGATTCTGACTCTGCAGAGCTGTTGTCTTTGAAGTCTAGCAGCTTGTGGTTGGAAAAGACCACCCAAGCCAGAAAACGGCCAGTGAAATTCAAGCTCAACTCCAATTTATGTCAGTGTGCCAGTGACGAAATTCACGGGTCTCCCTCGGCACTGCCGAGCATCTGATGGGGAAAATCCTTGCCGACAGCCAGTGCCAGCAGGCACAGCAGAAGCTGCTTCTTGCTCGTTGCTGAAATGCCCACAGCTCTGGGAGATGGCTCAGGAATGCTGCTGACGCCGCCCGAGCGCTCAGCACCTCTCCTTGCTTACATTACCACTCTGCCAGTTGGTAAGGGGAAATATGTTTCCGTACTGGGAGATGTCCTCGTTGTACCAGGTGATGAATTTTGAGTTGGCTTTTGTGCAGGAGCCAGAGATATCCACAGTCAAATTGAAAACTGGGGGTGGAAAATAATCGGGTCAGTGCTTCATGGTCAGGGCGTATGGAGGCCCCACATACCACTGATCTCTTTCCCCTGAATTACTACATCTTCGTCATTGTGAACTGAATCTTTCTGTGATTAAGTCCCAGTAGGCAAGGACTATCTCCTGGTCCCTTTTCGTGCACAGCACTATGCTGGATGTGGCAGCATGGGATAACAGAAAGAGCACTGACCAAGGAGGGTCTAAAGATCACGAGTCAGGGACCTTCAAGATGGCGGAAGAGTAAGATGTGGAGATCACCTTCCTCCCCACAAATACATCAAAAATACATCTACGTGTTGGGGCTTCTCTAGTGGTGCAGCGGTTAAGAATCCACCTGCCAGTGCAGGGGACATGGTTTTGAGCCCTGGTCTGGGAAGATCCCACATGTCATGGATCAACTAAGCCCGCATGCCACAACTTCTGAGCCTGCGTGCCGCAACTACTGAAGCCCGTGCACCTAGAGCCCGTGCTCTGCAACAAGGGAAGCCACTGCAATGAGAGGTCCATGCACCACAACGAAGAGTAACCCCCGCTCTCCACAACTAGAGAAAGCCCACTCGCAGCAACAAAGACCCAATGCAGTCAAAAATAAAATAAATTAAATAAATAAAATTTAAAAAATTACATCTACATGTGGAACAGCTCCTACAGAACACCTACTGAATGCTGGCAGAAGAACTCAGACCTCCCAAAAGGCAAGAAAACCCCCACGTACCTGGGCAGGGCAAAAGAAAAAACAGAGACAAAAGAATAGGGACAGGACCTGCGCCTCTGGGAGGGAGCTGGGAAGGAGGAAAGGTTTCCACACACTAGGAAGCCCCTTCGTGGGCAGAGACTGCAGGTGGCGGAGAGGGAAGCTTCAGAGCCACGGAGGAGAGCGCAGCAACAGGGGTGCAGAGGGCAAAGTGGAGAGATTCCCACACAGAGGACCGGTGCTGACCAGCACTCACCAGCCTGAGAGTCTTGTCTGCTTACCTGCCAGGGTGGGTGGGGGCTGGGAGCTTAGGCTCCAGCTTTGGAGGTCAGATCCCAGGGAGAGGACTGGAGTTGGCTGTGTGAACACAGCCTGAAGGGGGCTGGTGCACCACAGCTAGCTGGGAGGGAGTCCAGGAAAAAGTCTGGACCTGCTGAAGAGGCAAGAGACCATTGTTTCAGGATGCGCAAGGAGAGGGGATAGAGAGCACCGCCTAAATGAGCTCCAGAGATGGGCATGAACCACGGCTATCATATCAGATCACAGAGATGGGCGTGAAATGCTAACGCTGCCACCACTGCAACCAAGAATCCTGTGTGCAAGCACAGGTCACTACCCACACCTCCCCAGGAGCCTGTGCAGCCCGCCACTGCCAGGGTCCCGAGATCCAGGGACAGCTTCCCAGGGAGAACACATGGTGTGCCTCAGGCTGTTGCAATGTCAAGCCAGCCTCTGCCGCTGCAGGCTCGCCCCACATTCCAATCATGACTACTGTAGCCCTCCCTCTCCCTGGCCTGAGTGAGCAAGAGAGCCCTCATCAGCGGCTCCTTTAACCCCGTCCTGTCTGGGCAGGGAACAGATGCCCTCAGGTGACCTACATGCAGAGGCAGGGCCAAAACCAAAGCTGAACCCCAGGATCTGTGCGGACAGAGAAGAGAAAGGAAAATCTCTTCCAGCAGCCTCAGGAGCTGAAGATTAAATCCTCACAATCAACTTGATGAATGCTGCATCTGTGGAATACCTGAATAGACAATGAGTATTCCCAAAATTGAGACAGTGGACTTTGGGAGCAACTGTTGTCTTGGGAGTTTGTTTTCTGCATCTGATTTGTTTCTGGTTTTTATGTTTATCTTAGTTTAGTTTTTAGTGCTTGTTATCATTGGTGGATTTGTTTATTGGTTTGGTTGCTCTCTTCTCTTTTTATTTTTTTATTGTTTTTTTAAATTTTTATTATTTTTTAATATATTTTAAAATTTTATTTTACTTTTTTCCTTTTTGTGAGTGTGTATGTGTTTCTTTGTGTGATTTTGTCTGTTTAGTTTTGCTTTTACCATTTGGTTTGTGGCTCTAACTGTTCAGTTTTTTTTTTTCTTTTCTTTTCTTTTCTTCCTTTTCTTCTGAGCCGTGTGGCTGGCAGGGTCTTGGTGCTCCGGCCAGGTGTCAGGCCTGAGCCTCTGGGGTGGGAGAGCCGAGTCCGTCACATTAGACCACCAGAGATCTCCCAGCCCCATGTAATATCAATCAGTGAGAGCTCTCCCGGAGATCTCTGTCTGAACGCTAAGACCCAGCTCCACCCAACAGTTGGCAATCTCCAGTGCTGGACGCCTCATGCCAAAGAACTAGCAAGACAGGAACACAACCCCACCTATTACCAGAGAGGCTGCCTAAAGTCATATTAAGTTCACAGACACCCCCAAAGATGTGGCCCTGCCCACAAGAAGAACAAGATCCAACCCCACTCACCAGAACACAGGTACCAGTCCCCTCAACCAGGAAGCCTACATAAGCCACTGAACCAAACTCACCCTCTGGTGGCCAAAAACAACAGGAACTACGAACCTGCAGCCTCCAAAAAGGAGACCCCAAACACAGTAAGTTAAACAAAGTGAAAAAACAGAGAAATATGCAGCAGATGAAGGAGCAAGGTAAAACTCCACCAGACCTAACAAATGAAGAGGAAATAGGCAGTCTACCTGAAAAAGAATTCAGAGTAATGAGAGTAAAGATGATCCAAAATCTTGGAAATAGAATGGAGAAAATACAAGAAACCTTTAACAAGGACCTAGAAGAACTAAAGAGCAAACAAACAATGATGAACAACACAATAAATGAAATCAAAAATTCTCTAGCAGGAATCAATAGCAGAATAACTGAGGCAAAGGAACGAATAAGGGAGCTGGAAGACAGAATAGTGGAAATAACTGCCCAGGAGCAGAAAAGAGATAAAAGAATGAAAAGAATTGAGGACAGTCCCAGAGGCCTCTGGCACAAGATTAAACGGACCAACATTCAAATAATAGGGGACCCAGAGGAAGAAGAGAAAAAGAGAGGGTCTGAGAAAATATTTGAAGAGATTATAGTTGAAAACTTCCCTAACATGGGAAAGGAAATAGTCAAGTCCAGGAAGCACAGAAAGTCCCTTACAGGATAAATCCAAGGAGAAACACGCCAAGACACATATTAATCACTATCAAAAATTAAATACAAAGAAAAAATATTAAAAGCAGTAAGGGAAAAGCAACAACTAACATAGAAGGGAATCCCCATAAGGTTAACAGCTGATCTTTCAGCAGAAACCCTGCAAGCCAGAAGGGAGTGGCAGGACATATTTAAAGTGAAGAAAGGAAAAAACCTACAACCAAGATTACTCTACCCAGCAAGGATCTCATTCAGATTCGATGGAGAAATTAAAACCTTTACAGATAAGCAAAAGTTAAGAGAATTCAGCACCACCACACCAGCTTTACAACAAATGCTAAAGGAACTTCTCTAGGCAGGAAACATGAGAGAAAGAAAAGACCTACAATAACAAACCCAAAACAATTAAGAAAATGGTAATAGGAACATACATATCGACAACTACCTTAAATGCAAATGGATTAAATGCTCCAACCAAAAGACATAGACTGGCTGAATGGATGCAAAAACAAGACCCATATATATGCTGTCTACAAGAGACCCACTTCAGACCTAGGGACACATACAGACAGAAAGTGAGGGGATGGAAAAAGATATTCCATGCAAATGGAAATCAAAAGAAAGCTATGCTCATATCAGACAAAATAGACTTTAAAATAAAGATGATTACAAGAGACAAAGAAGGACACTACATTATGATCAAGGGATCGATCCAAGAAGAAGATATAACAATTGTAAATATTTATGCACCCAACATAGGAGCACCTCAATACATAAGGCAAATGCTAACAGCCATAAAAGGGGAAAATGACAGTAACACAATAGTCAGAGGGGACTTTAACACCCCACTTTCACCAATGGACAGATCATCCAAAATGAAAATAAATAAGGAAACACAAGCTTTAAATGACATATTAGACCAGAGAGACTTAATTGATATTTATAGGACCTTCCATCCAAAAGCAGCAGAATACACTTTCTTCTCAAGTGCTCATGGAACATTCTCCAGGATAGATCATATCTTGAGTCACAAATCAAGCCTTGGTAAATTTAAGAAAATTGAAATTGCATCAAGTATCTTTTCCGACCACAACGCTATGAGACTAGATATCAATTACAGGAAAAAAAACTGTAAAAAATACAAACACATGGAGGGTAAACAATACACTACTAAATAACCTAGAGATCACTGAAGAAATCAAAGAAGAAGTAAAAAAAATACCTAGAAACAAATGAAATGAAAACACAATGACCCAAAACCTATGGGATGCAGCAAAAGCTGTTCTAAAAGGGAAGTTTATAGCAATACAACCCTACCTCAAGAAACAAGAAAAATATCCAATAAGCAATGTAACCTCACACCTAAAGCAATTAGAGAAAGAAGAAGAACAACAACAACAAAAAAACACCCCCCCAAAGTTAGAAGACGGAAAGAAATCATAAAGATCAAATCAGGGCTTCCTTGGTGGTGCAGTGGTTAAGAATCTGCCTGCCAATGAAAGGGACACAGTTTTGTGCCCTGGCCCGGGAAGATACCACATGCTGTGGAGCAACTAAGCCCATATGCCACAACTACTGAGCCTGAGCTCTAGAGCCTGCAAGCCACAACTACTGAGCCCACATGCCACAACTATTGAAGCCTGCGCATCTAGAGCCAATGATCCGCAATGAGAAGCCACGACAATGAGAAGCCCACGCACCACAGTGAAGAGTAGCCCCCACTCACCCCAACTAGAGAAAGCCTGTGCATAGCAACAAAAAGCCAACACAGCCAAAAAAAATTAAAATAATTAATTTTAAAAAAGTTCAAATCAGAAATAAATGAAAAAAAATGAATGAAACAGTAGCAAAGATCAACAAAAGTAAAAGCTGGTTCTTTGAGAGGATAAACAAAATTGATAAACCATTAGCCAGACTCATCAAGAAAAAAAGGGAGAAGACTCAAGTCAACAGAATTAGAAATGAAAAAGGAGAAGTAACAACTGACACTGCAGAAATACAAAGGATCATGAGCGATAACTATAAGCAACTATATGCCAATAAAATGGACAACCTGGAAGAAATGGACACATTCTTAGAAAAGTACAACCTTCCCAGACTGAACCAGGAAGAAATAGAAAATATGAACAGACCAATCACAAGCACTGAAATTGAAACTGTGATTAAAAATCTTCCAACAAACAAAAGCCCAGGACCAGATGGCTTCTCAGGCAAATTCTATGAAACATTTAGAGAAGAGCTAACACCTATCCTTCTCAAACTCTTCCAAAGTATAGCAGAGGGAGGAACACACCCAAACTCATTCTGCGAGGCCACCATCACCCTGATACCAAAACCAAAGATGTCACAAAAAAAGAAAACTACAGGCCAATATCACTGAGGAACATAGATGTAAAAATCCTCAACAAAATACTAGCAAACAGAATCCAACAACACATTAAAAGGATCATACACCATGATCAAGTGGGGTTTATCCCAGGAATGCAAGGATTCTTTAATATATGCAAATTAATCAATGTGATACACCATATTAACAAACTGAAGGATAAAAACCATTTGATCATCTCAACAGATGCAGAAAAAGCTTTCAACAAAATTCAACAACTATTTATGATAAAAATCCTCCAGAAAGTAGGCATAGAGGGAAGCTACCTCAACATAATAAAGGCCATATATGACAAATCCACAGCCAACGTTGTTCTCAATGGTGAAAAACTGAAACCATTTCCTCTAAGATCAGGAACAATACAAGGTTGCCCAATCTCACCACTATTATTCAACATAGTTTTTGAAATTTTATTCATGGCAATCAGTGAAGAAAAAGAAATAACAGGAATCCAAATCAGAAAAGAAGAAGTAAAACTGTCACTGTTTGCAGATGACATGATACTATACATAGAGAATCCTAAAGATGCTACCAGAAACCTACTAGAGCTAATCAATGAATTTGGTAAAGTAGCAGGATACAAAATTAATGCATAGAAGTCTCTTGCATTCCTATACAATAACAATGAAAAATATGAAAAAGAAATTAAGGAAACACTCCCCTTTACCATTGCAACAAAAAGAATAAAATACCTAGGAATAAACCTACCGAAGGAGACAAAAGACCTGTATGCAGAAAACTATAAGACACTGATGTAAGAAATTAAAGACGATACAAACAGATGGAGAGATATACCATGTTCTTGGATTACAAGAATCAACATTGTGAAAATGACTATACTAGCCAAAGCAATCTACAGATTCAATGCAATCCCTATCAAATTACCAATGGCATTCTTCACAGAACTAGAACAAAAAATTTTACAATTTGTATGGAAACACAAAGACTCCAAATAGCCAGAGCAATCTTGAGAAAGAAAAATGGAGCTGAAGGAATCAGGCTCCCTGATTTCAGACTATACTACAAAGCTACAGTAATCAAGACAGTATGGTACTGGCACAAAAACAGAAATACAGATCACTGGAACAGGATAGAAAGCCCAGAGATAAACCCATGCACAAATGGTCACCTTATCTTTGATAAAGGAGGCAAGAGTATACAATGGAGAAAAGACAGCCTCTTCAATAAGTGGTGCTGGGAAAAGTGGACAGCTACATGTAAAAGAATGAAATTAGAACACTCCCTAACACCATACACTAAAATAAACTCACAATGGATTAAAGACCTAAGTGTAAGGCCAGACATTATAAAACTCTTAGAGGACAACACAGGCAGAACACTCTCTGACATAAATCACAGCAAGAGCCTTTTTGACCCACTTCCTAGAGAAATGGAAATAAAAACAAAAATAAACAAATGGGGGACTTCCCTGGTGACTCAGTGGTTAAGAATCCACTTGCCACTGCAGGGGACACGAGTTCAAGCCCTGGTCCGGGAAGATCCCACATGCCATGGAGAAACTAAGCCCGTGCGCCACAACTACCAAGCCTGCACTCTAGAGCCCACGAGCCACAACTACTGAGCCCACACGCTGCAACTACTGAAGCCCATGCACTGAGAGCCTGTGCTCCGCAACAAGAGAAGCTACCACAGAGAAGGCCACGCACTGCAACGAAGAGTAGCTCCTGCTCGCCACAACTAGAGAAAGCCTGCGTGCAGCAACAAAGACCCAATGCAGCCAAAAAATAAATTTAAAAATTAAAAACAAACAAACAAAAAAATGGGACCTATTGAAACTTAAAAGCTCTTCCACAGCAAAGGAAACCATAAACAAGACAAAAAGACAACCCTCAGAATGGGAGACAATATTTGCCAATGAAGCAACTGACAAAAAATTAATCTCCAAAATATACAAGCAGCTCATGCAGCTCAATACCAAAAAATCAAAAAAGGGCTTCCCTGGTGGCGCAGTGGTTGGGAGTCCGCCTGCCGATGCAGGGGACGCGGGTTCGTGCCCCGGTCCTGGAGGTCCAGGACCTGGAGGTCCATGCCGCGGAGCGGCTGGGCCCGTGAGCCATGGCCGCTGAGCCTGCGCGTCCGGAGCCTGTGCTTTGCAGCGGGAGAGGCCACAGCAGTGAGAGGCCCGTGTACCGGAAAAAAAAAAAAAAATCAAACAACCCAATCCAAAAATGGGTGGAAGACCTAAATAGACTTTTCTCCAAAGAAGATATACAAATTGTCAACAAACACATGAAAGGATACTCAATGTCGCTAATCATTAAAGAAATGCAAATCAAAACCACAATGAGGTATTACCTCACACTGGTCAGAATGGCCATCATCAAAAATTCTACAAACAATAAATGCTGGAGAGGGTGTGGAGAAAAGGGAACCCTCTTGCACTGTTGGTGGGAATGTAAATTGATACAGCCACTGTGGAGAACAGTATGGAGGTTCCTTAAAAAAACTGAAAATAGAGCTACCATATGACCCAGCAATCCCACTACTGGGCATATACCCTGAGATAACCATAATTCAAAAACAGACATGTAGCACAATGTTCACTGAAGCACTGTTTACAATAGCCAGGACATGGAAGCAACCTAAGTGTCCATCGACAGATGAATGGATAAAGAAGATGTGGCACATATATGCAATGGAATATTACTCAGCCATAAAGAGAAATGAAATTGAGTTATTTGTAGTGAGGTGGATGGACCTAGAGTCTGTCATACAGAGTGAAGTAAGTCAGAAAGAGAAAAACAAATACCGTATGCTAATGCATATATATGGAATCTAAGAAAAAATGGTTCTGATGAACCTAGGGGCAGGACAGGAATAAAGACGCAGACGTAGAGAATGGACTTGAGGACACCGGGAGTGGGAAGGGTAAGCTGGGACAAAGTGAGAAATTAGCAATGACATATATACACTACCAGATGTAAAATAGATAGCTAGTGGGAAGCAGCTGCATAGCACAGGGAGATCAGGTTGGTGATTTGTGACCACCTAGAGGGGTGGGACAGGGAGGGAGGGAGGGAGATGCAAGGGGGGGGGATATGGGGATATATGTATATGTATAGCTGATTCACTTTGTTTTAAAGCAGAAACTAACACGACACTGTAAAGCAATTATACTCCAATAAAGATATTAAAAAAATAAATAAAAATGAGGAGTCCATTCAGACTCTGACAGGTTTATAAGTCTGGGTAAGTAGCTCAGTAGCTGGGGGTCAGGGAGGGGCAGGTGGACAGTAAAGCTCATGTCCTGTGAATCCTTGACAGGCAGGGAGTTCGCTCCTGCACCTCCTTTTCTTCCACACCTTAAAGAGCCCCCTGCCCCCAGCCTCTGCCTACTGGGCACCAGCAGCTCTGTAGCACCTGGCCAAGCTCTCTGCTTCTTCGGCATCTTCCCCCTCGAAGGTGGCTGCTCTCACCCCCATGCTCCTTCTCTTTGCTGCCCATGTCAGGACCCAGAGATGGTCCAGCTTATTTTTCTCCACAGCTCTGCTTACCAATTTACAGGGTGGCAGAAGCCACAACTGAATGAATATTAAATTATACAATGCAGAACTTCTTAAAGTTTCCTCCCCGAAAAGCACTGTTTTTGCCCAGACTGGATCCATTTTAGTTGCAGCTAAAACTGGACTCTGTCTCTCCCACCCACCCCTCTGTTATTAACCAGAAAGGAGCGTTTCATTTTCAATTTTTTTCTCTAGCAAATTTTTTAATCTTATATTTCTTTGGCTGCTACCAATTTTCAAACAGACAACTAATCAAGTAGCAAGTGAAGTCATTTTAGTTTTAAGCTTGAAATATCTCTATTAACAGCCTTTTTAAAACGGGTTCAGATTTTCAACGTTTTGAAAGGAATTTTGAAGCAAGCTTGCAAGCTAAGACCCCTGAACTCTGAGTTAATGGCAAGTCCTTTTTTCCTGTTGTTCAGGCCAGGAAACCTTAACGTCAGTCTTCACTCCTATTTCTTTTGCACACACAGGTAACCCATTAGCTTCAGCTGGCAAAATGAGCAGAATCGGACACTTCTCACCACCTTCCCTGCCACCGCCCTGGCCCAAGCCACCATGCTTTCTCACCGGGATTGTGGCGAGGCTGCTCTATCTGGTTTCACTACTTCCCCGGGCCCTTTACAATCTTTTTCCGATCCGGCAAACAAAGGGATACCATTGTTCCTCCACGGCTCTACTTCTTGCTCTAGAATAAGACCTTCGGGTCTCCCCACCTTACCCCACACTCGCGCACACTATCCCCTACCCCCTGCTTTTCTCACTGACCCGCTCCCTACTCTCCAGCGCCCCCTGCAGGACCTTGCTTCAGCTGGAAAACCGACGGAAGTGTACAAATTAATCTTGTACCTCTTTTTATTTGCTTATTAGCTATCCATCTACCTCCTTTTGCGAAGTGTCTGGTCAAATATTTTGCCCATCTCTTATCACTTGTTTTCTTATTGTTCAGTTTTGGGAGTTCTTTGCACATTCTGGATACAAGTTCTTTATCAGCTATGATTTGCAAATACGTTCTCCAGGTCTGTGGTTTATCATTACATTCTCTTAATAATATCTTTTAAAGAGCACAAATTTTTATTTTTGATAAAGTCCAACTTATCAATTTTTTCTTTTATAGATGGTGATTTTGATATCATATCTAAGAAATATTTGCCCTACCCAAGATCACAAAGATTTTCTCTGATGATTTCTTCTACAAATTTTGTAATTTTAGGTTTTGGTCATATATCTACTGTGTGATAATGTGTAGACTGAATCCATGATTCTTTTTGAGCTAGTTTTTATATCCAATGTGAGGTATGTGTCAAAGTTAATTTCTTGGCAAATGGATATATCCTATTGCTCCAACATCATTTGTTGAAAAGTCTCTGCTTTCTCTACTGAAATGCCTTTCCACCTTTGTCACAATCTGTAGTCCATAAGTGTATGGGTCTATTTCTGGACACTGGACTCTTCCATTGATCTATTTGGCTATCTCTATGCCAATACCACATTGCCTTGATTAGTGTAGCTTTATAATAAAAAAATTTTTTTTTGGCCATGCCACATGGCTTGTGGGATCCTAGTTCCCTGACCAGGGATTGAACCCCGGGCCCTCAGCAGTGAAAGCATGGAGTCCTAATCACTGGACCTCCAGGGAATTCTGTATAATGATCTTGAAATCAAGTAGTGTTAGTTCTCCAACTTTGTTCTTTTTCAAAGCTCTTCGCCTATTCTAGGTCCTCGGCATTTCCATATGAGTGCTAGAATTCGCTTGTGAAATTCTACAGAAAAGCCGTCTGGAATTTTGATAGAGATTGTGTTGAATCTGAAGACCAATTTAGCACAAGTTAAAATTTTAACAATATTGTCTTCCAATGTATGAAAAGGGCATCTCTCTCTCTTAGGTCTTCTTTAATTTTTCTCATCATTCTTTTGCAAGCTCTCAATATAGAGGTCTTGCATATCTTTTGTCAAATTTTTCTCTAAATATTTCTTATTTTTGGTGCTATTTTAAAAGATGTTTAATTTTAATTGTTATATCTCACCTAGAAAAACTCCTGCACAGATGCATTAAAGGATATGTATAAAGACCAAAAAAAAATTTAATTGTTGATTGGTGCTAGTATATAAACATATTTTGCATATTTATCCTGTATCTTGCAACAATGATAAAATCCGTTATTAGTTTTAGTAGCTATTTTTTAATGGTTTATTTCTGTGTTTGTATGTATATCTTCAATTATTTTTTAAAATTTATTTATTTATTTTTGGCTCTGTTGGGTCTTCGTTGCTGTGCAAGGGCTTTCTCTAGTTGCGGTGAGCAGGGGCTACTCTGTTGTGGGGTGCGGCCTCCTCATTGCAGTTGCTTCTCTTGCTGCAGAGCATGGGCTCTAGGCGCACTGGCTTCAGTATTTGTGGCATGCGGGCTCAGTAGTTGTGGTACACAGCCTGAGTTGCTCCATGACATGTGGGATCTTCCCGGACCAGGGCTCGAATCTGTGTCCCTGCACTGACAGGCAGATTCTTTTTTTTTTTTTAATTTATTTATTTTTGGCTCCATTGGATCTTCGTTGCTGCTCGAGGGCTTTCTCTAGTTGCGGTGAGCAGGGGCTACTCTTCGTTGCGGTACACAGGCTTCTCATTGCGGTGGCTTCTCTTGTTGTGGAGCAGGGGCTCTAGGCGTGCAGGCTTCAATAGTTGTGGCACACGGGCTCAGTAGTTGTGGCACGTGGGCTCAATAGTTGTGGCTCACAAGCTCTAGAGCGCAGGCTCAGTAGTTGTAGCGCACGGGCTTAGTTGCTCCGCGGGCATGTGGGATCTTCCAGGACCAGGGCTCGAACCCGTGTCCCCTGCATTGGCAGGTGGATTCTTAACCACTGTACCATCAGGGAAGTCCAATTTAGTAGGTTTTGTTTTAAAAAATTGTAGATTCTATCATAGACAACCAAATCATCTGCAAATAAAGACAGTTTACTTTTTCTTTTCCAGTCTGGTAGTTTTTTATTTCTTTTTCTTGCTTGATTGAGCTGGATAGAATCTCCAGTACAATTCTGAATAGAAGTGGATAGAGGAGACATCTTGTTTTGTTACTAATCTTAGGAGTAAAGCAATTAGTATTTCACAATTAATTATGATATAACCGCAGGTTATTCATAGACCCTCATTATCAGATTAAGAAAGTTCCCTTCTATTCTTAATTTGCTAAGAGTTTTTTTTTTAATCACAAATGGATGTTGGATTTTGTTAAATGATTTTCTGCCTCTATTGAGATGATCATAAGATTTTTCAATTTTAGTTTGTTAACATGGTAAATTACATTGATTGATTTTTGAATATTAAACCAAGCAAAAATTCCTTGAATGAATTCCCCTTAGTCATGATATGTTATTTTTTCTGCTAGATGGTCAAATTTTGTTTATTAAAATTTTGTTTAGAATTTTTGTATCTATATTCATGTGGGATATTGATCTATAGTTTTCTTGTGATATCATTGTATGTTTTTGGTATTAGGGTAATGCTGGTCTCATAGGATAGATTGGCAAGTGTTCCTTTTTGAACTTCTGGAAAAACTTGTGTAGAGTTGTCATTATTTCTTTCTTAAATATTTGGTAGAATGCATCAATGAAAAACACCTGGACCTGGAAATTGTATTGAGACAGTTTTAACTACAAATTCAATTTTAAAAACAGATATAAGGCTATTCAGGTTATTTATTTCTTCTTGAGTGAGTTTTGGTTTTATATGTCTTTCAAAGAATTTGTCCATTTCATCTAAGTTGCAGAATTTATAAGCATGAAGTTGTTCATAATACTGTAGTCTTTTATTATCTTTTTAATACCTGTTGACTCTGTAGTGCTGTCACCTCTCTCACTGCTGATATTGGACTTTGTGTTTTTTCTTTTCTTTTTGCCCAATCAGTCTGGATAGACGTTTATCAGTTTTATTAATTTTCTCTGAGAACCAGCTTTTGGTTTCATTAATTTTCTCTATTCTTTTACTGTTTTCTATTTCATTGATTTTGCCCTGATTTTTAAATTATTTTCTATTTTCTGCTTACTTTGGGTTTAATTTGCTCTTCTTTTTCTGGTTTCTTTTTTTTTTTTTTTTTTTTTTTGCGGTACACGGGCCTCTCACTGTTGTGGCCTCTCCCGTTGTGGAGCACAGGCTCTGGACGCGCAGGCTCAGCAGCCACGGCTCACGGGCCCAGCCGCTCCGCGGCATGTGGGATCTTCCCGGACCGGGGCACGAACCCACACCCCCTGAGGCAGGCCCCCAACCACTGCGCCACCAGGGAAGCCTTTCTGGTTTCTTAAGATGAGATCTGAGGTTATTGATTTGAGACCTTATGTCCTTTTAAATATAGGTGTTTAGTGCTACAAATTTTTCTAGAAATGCAGCTTTAGTGTCACTCCACAGAATTTGGATTATTATGCTTTCATTTTCCTTCAGTTCAAAATAATTCCTAACTTTCCTTTCAGTTTCTTCTTCTTTGAATCATGGAATATTTAGAAATGTATTATTTAATTTCCAAATATTTGGGTATTTTCCAGTGATCTTTTTGCTATTAATTTCTAATTTAATTTCATTGTGATCAGAGAAAATACTTTGACTTGAATTCTTTTAAATTTATCAAGACGTATTTTATGGCATAGAATGTGACTATCTTGGTAAATGCTTTGTATACACTTTGTATACACAGGAATGTGTAGTCTGCTATTGTTGGGCAGAGTGTTCTAAAAATGACAATTAAGTCAGTTTGGTTGATAATGTTCATAATGAAAGGCTATAGTTCCTAAAAATATCATTTTGTTTCTGTTTAGTTGTTAATTATTGAGAAAGTACTACTTAAATCTCTGACTATTATTATAGATTTGTGTATTTCTCCTTCCACATCTATCATTTTTCTTCATTTTTATTTTTTTGAAGTTCTATTGTTAGGTACATAAACTTTTAGGATCGTTCTCTTGATAAGTTAACTCTTTATCTTATTGAAATTACCCTTTTACCTCTGGTAATATATCTGCTCTATAACTTACTTTGTTTGATATTAATATCCACTCTAGCTTTTTTTTGGACTAGGGTTAGCAAATCACCCATACTGTTCCTTTTAACCTATTTGTTTCTTTGTATAAAGGGTGTGTTTCTTATAAGCAGCATGTAATTGGATTTTGCTTTATTTATGCACCCTGACAATCTGTGCCTTTTGACTGAGATTTTTAGATAATTTACATTTAATGTGATAATTTATATGACTAGATTTAAGTCTGTCACCTTGCTATTTATCCCATCTGGTTTTTATTCCCTTTTTCCTGTGTTCTCCCTTCTCTTGGATTAATTGCTTGTTATTATTCCATTTAGTCTCTTTTGTTGACTTATTAGCTAAAACTTTTTGTTTTGCTATTTGGTGGCTGCTTTAGAGTTTATAGTATACATATGTCAAGTGTTATTATATGACTTCCATATAGCATAAGCATGTACAATATTAGAACCCCTTGCTTTCATGCTATTGTTAATACACATTTTTACTTAAACTCCACATCTTGTAAAATCAACAATATTTTTGTTTGTTTGTTTAAAAGTTTTAAAAGTTAAAAAGTTTATTTTAAAAGTTAAAGAATAAATTATTTTTGCTTAAAATGTCAATAATATTTTATACAGATTTAAATAATATGATAACAGTTTTACATATTTACCAATGTAATATTAGTCTTGGTACCCTTTATTCCTTTCTCTATTGGGTGTGATTTTTGCCTCTTGGGACATTTGGCAATGTCTGGACACATTTTTTTTTTTTTTTTTTTTTTTTTTGGCGGTATGTGGGCCTCTCACTGTTGTGGCCTCTCCCGTTGCGGAGCACAGGCTCCGGTCGCGCAGGCCCAGCGGCCATGGCTCACAGGCCCAGCTGCTCCGGGGCATGTGGGATCCTCCTGGACCAGGGCACGAAGCTGTGTCCCTGCACCAGCAGGCGACTCTCTACCACCAGGGAAGCCCTAGACACATTTTTTGTTAACAACACTGAGGGAGGCTACTATTAAGCATCTAGAGGGTAGAGGCCAGGGATGTTGACAAACATCCTACAGTGCACAGGACAGCTTCCCCACAACAAAGAATTATCCAGCTCCAAATGCCAACAGTGCCAAGCTTGAAAAGACACTGGTGTGAATCTGTATTTCCATTTGCTTTCACTTTCCTTTTGCCTGAAGAGATTTCATTAAAATTTCTTGTAATGTGGCTCTGAAGGTGAATTTTTTCAACTTAGAAGTTAGAGTTTTTGTTTTAATTTTGCCTTCATTTTTGAAAGGCATTTTTTGAGAAATAGAATTTTAGCTTGAGGTTTTTTTTTTTTCTTTCAGTCCAGGTATATCTCGTTTTATTGCTTTATTGTACTTGGCAGATACTGCAGGGTTTTTGTTGTTGTTGTTGTTTTGTTTTGTTTTTTTGTTTTCTACAAATAGAAGGTTTGTGGCAATCCTATGTCAAGCAAGTCTATTGGCACCATTTTTCCAACAGCTTTTCTCACTTCATGTCTGTGTGTCATATTTTGGTAATTCTCACAATATTTTAAATATTTTCGTTATGATTATATTTGTTAGAGTCATCTGTGATCAGTGATCTTTAATGTTACTATTGAAAAAAGATTACAACTTGCTGAAGCCTTAGATGACAGTTAGCATTTTTTAGCAATAAAGTATTTTTTAATTAAGGTATGTACATTGTTCTTTTAGACTATTGCTATTGCACACTTAATAGATTACAATGTAGTGTAAACATAACATTTATATGCACCAGGAAACCAAAAAATTAGTGTGATTTGCTTTATTGTGGTGGTCTGGAACAGAATCTGCAATATCTCCTAGATGTGCCTGTACTTTGAAGATGTTGCTCCACTATCTTCTTCCTTGCACTGTTTCCAAAAAGAAATCTGCTGTCATCCTTATCTTTGCTCCTCTCTATATACACCATGTCTTTTTTCTTCAGCTGCTTTTCTGATTTTTTCTTTATCAGTGGCTTGTGAAATTTGATTATGAAGTAACCTGGTGTGATTTTTTTCATGTTTTGTGCTCAGGCATATTCGATCAAGCATTTTGGATCTATGGGTTTATACTCTTCACCAAATTTGGGAAAATATCATTCATTGTTTCTTTAAAATAGTTTTTCTGGTGTCCCCCTTTATACTTTTCTTCCAAGACTCTAAATATACACATATTCAGTCATTTGAAGTTGTCCTATATTTTGCTGATGATTTTGTCATCTTTTTAAGGTGTTGTGGGGTTTTTTTTTTGTATTTTATTTTGGATAGCTTTTATCACTCTGTCTTCAAAGCCACTATCTTTTATTCTGCAATGTCTAATCTGTTGTTAATCACATCCAGTATATTTCTATCTAATAATTTGTAGTTTTGTCTCTAAATGTTTGATTTGGACATCTAGAATACAGTTATACAGTTATAATATTTCTTGAACATCTAAAATACAATTGTACAGGTATAATAACTGTTTTATGTCCTTGTTTGCTAATTCTAACATTTAATCAGTTCTGGGTTGGTTGTGATTGGTTGATTTTTCTCCTCATAGATATTTTCCTGTTTCTTTGCATGCTTGGTGAATTTTACTTTGCTTGGTGCTGAATATTTTTCCATATCTAAGTATTCTTGAGCTTTGTTCTGGGATGCAGTTAACTTACTTGGAAAAAGTTTCATCCTTTTGGGTCTTGCTTTAAGAATTTAGTTGAAACAGAGCAGCATTTAGTCTCAGGCTAATTATTCCACGTTACTGACAAAACATGACTTTGAGTGCCCTACAAAATGACCCATCAATTATGATGCTTTCCTGTCTTGTTGTGGGGACAGGCACTCTTTCTCGCCCTGTGTGAGTAGCAGGCACCCTTCCCACTCATCCTTTCACACAGGTCTTTACCCAGCCTCACAGCTTCCTCATGTGCATGTGCCTAGCAGTGCTCTGCTGCATTCTTGAGAGGACCTTCCATAGACAGGAATTCTCTCTCCATGCGGCTTTCCTTCTAGTATTTTATTCTGCAAGCTCTAGGCACCCTGTTCTCCCATACTCTCAGCTCTGTTGATTTAATAGAGCTCTGTTGACTGAGGAAGGCCACTGGGCACCACCTGGATTCCCTGTCCCTGCACCATGGCCTGAAAGCTCTCTCATGGCAGTAAGGTGGGGTCATCAGAGGGCTCACATTGCCTATTTCCCATCTCTTAGGATTACTGTTCTTCACTGCCTGATGTCCAGTACCTTGAAAATGGTGGTTTGATGTGTTTTATTTGGTTTTTAATGATTGTTTCAGGCAGAAGGGTAAATCTCTTACTCCGTCTTGATCAGAAGCAGAATTTACAAATTAACTAGATTTTATTTCCTTTTAACAAGCATGTATGCGTGTGGCTATGATTTTATATTGCATACATGCAATAAATATTTGCTGTAAGTAAAATTAATCCTGGTTTTATATTGGAGCTGAACAGATGAATAATCCATGGATTTTGTTTGCTAGGTAAGTCATATCTGCCAGGTACTGACCAAGTTGGAGAATCCTGCCCTCACTTATCTTCCTGTCACTGATGTGCGTTCAGGGACCTCTTGTCCTATCAAGGGAGTCATATCCCCTTCCCAATGAAGTCCTTTGCTCCCATCAAGTATCCACTTGAAGTTTGGTGAAGTTCACTCCTTCAAAATCCAGTTTTTGCCTCCTGAGAATTTTATGAACCAAACTTTCTTAAAGGGACCATGTCACATTTCTAGTTTTAAAATCTAAATCTAAAGTAATACACTTATAAGAATACACTTACCATGATGAGTTTCTTAAGCATAGAAGTATTTAGCTATTTTACATAGATGTTTGGAAAGTAAACAGTGGAATTTCCACACGAGGTGTTCCCATGTCTCTGATGGATGGGCACAGAGGCCTTGAAAGCAGAAATAAGAACAGTACAGCACACACCAACACAGAAATAGCCTGTTCTCTCTTGGAATGGAGAGCCAAGGCAAAGCCAGTGCGTTTTAGGAAGGTGGAAACTTGTGCCAACAATTTTTTCCCAGTTTATTTTTGGCCTTTTTATTTTAAGGGCTTTTAACCTACAAAGGTGCTCAAAACTCAAATAGATTTTTTTCTTTTACTTCTTCCATTGCTTTTATGCCTTGACTCTCATTACTGAGAGGGTATAAAGTTTTAAAATATGTGATTTTTATGGGGTTATCTTCCCTGTATTATTATTTAATTCATATGGAATTTATTAGGGATGTGAGATAAGAAGCCAACATTATTTTTTCCAAAATGCCAAGAAATTTTGCCAGCACCATTACTTTAAAAACTATCCATCACCATTGATTTGTGATGCCACTTTCATAAAATATATAGTTCTTATGTGTACTAAGAGCTGTTGATGTGTTCTTAGCTCTCTTCTGTTTATTTTTTCTGTTTATACTTCTATAAGCCTACTCTAAATCATAGACAGGGTCTTCTGTAGATAAGACCTACACTATTCTTATTCACTGACTGTTCTTATTTATTCAGCCCATGTTCCAGATAAACTTTATGTTAACTTTTTCAAGTTCAAAAAAAAAAAAAAACAACCACCATTAAAATTTCCTTTGAGATCAAATAGGACGTCTCAATTCTTTGGGAGAAGAACTGCCATTTTTACAGTACTTTAATCTCTTCAATCTTATCATCCAGAAATATTTTCTCTCTCAATTTATGCAACTCAATTATGTCAGTCAGTAAATATGTAAATATTTACATACTTACTGAGATAGACATATATTCCCTGTGCATTTTTCATACGTGTTTCCCCAAGTTGTTTGTTTTTGGTTTTACTGACGTTGTGATAGGAACACCGGACTTTATAACTGAGTGCTGCTAGTTGATAGAAAAGATATTGATGTCTCTACACTTTCCATTGGTCTCCTTTAAATGTTTCCTGTGGTTTTCAGTTGGTTTGTATGTTTTTTTTTTTTTAAATCAATAGAAAGAGTTTCACTTGAAACTCTTAATATTCTCTTGATTATGATTCTGTTTAATGAATACGAGGAAGTGCTATGAAATGCTGAGTTGGCGAGGAAAGAATACTAATCCCGCACTCCTAAGATATCCTCACTGTCTAATGTATTTTGCTATAAAATTCTAGAATTCCTTAGAGATGAGTAGAACTTTAGGTGTAACAAATCTAATTCTTTCACGTACAGAGAATAAAACAGTCTCTGCTATGTCGCTGTTGTAATGTTAGATGCTGTTGGAGAGGGGAAAGAAACATTCGTGACCATGTTATAATGAGCAGTCATCAATTTCAGTATTCTGCTAATTTTACACTTTCATTACCTGTCATTTTCCCCATAAGTGGTATCAGCACCGCTCCCTTTTGTCTCAAAATGGCACATTTTATATCATAGCAGAGGCAGGAAAGAACGTTCCACCCACTCCCCCAGGCTGTCTTTCTAAGCTGGTTTCTAAGCACACGCCGCATCTCCAGAAGTGTGAATGGCCAATGCAAACAAACTGTGAACCTCCAAGTGGAAGCTCACTGCTTTAGAGTCATGTGTATCTGGGGAGACGCAGGGGTACTTGGAACTCAGGGCAGCTCCACGGAGATAGACCCTGGTGGGAACTTGCATGCTTAAAGCCACAAGAAAATGCTTTAAGGAGCTCTGCAAGCACATGCCACTTATTTGCCTGGAAGATGGGCCATTATCTAAATCCCCTGGAGGAAGCCAGCCCTCCATCAGAGGCTGATGCAACCCTAAGATCAGAGACAACACAGACCTTTCTCATCATTTGTCACCAGTCTGGAATAATCCTGCCCTGCCTCCTGCCATCTCTGCTTCTGTTGTGGCCGGAAAGCCCTCTGAGAGCAATTCCCCGGGGGGAGAAATGAGCTTGACGCCAAGATCATGTGCAGCCAAGTTCCCTAGACAGCTGAGGACCACCCGTTTTTGCAGCATCACCTCCAAAGCTCACTTCAAAGGGGATGGGGACCAAATCTCCAGCTTCATAGAAAACATTCATGAATTTAGTCAACAAATACAGAAGGAGTTTGTTGTGTGCCCAAGACTTTGAGTTACAAAGGCTGCAGAAGACCTGGTCTCAGCATCAGGGAGAGCATCACCTAAGCGTGGGTAGCAAGGAGGGAGAGACCCCCATGTCCAAGACAGTCTTTGCTATTTTCACCCACAAGAGTCAAGCATCACACCGGATACGAAGCACATAGAATAGTTTGAAGGGAGTATACTGTAATGAGTACAGGGGCCCTTATATATATCGTGAAGTTATAAAGAGGCAAAAAATAATGGGATATATCAGAACACCAAGGCTGGAATCTCTGCTCTTACCGCCCGTGTGATTTTGAACACTCATGGCACATACAAACCATGTGCATGCAATCCAAGAGGCCCTGACAGGTTATGTAAGAAGACCCAGGAAGACTTGCTGGAAGAGGTGGTTTCTGGGATAGCTGAAAGGGGACAGAGCCAGTAGGAACCCTGAGACATAGACTCTCACCAGGTGCCTTTCTGTTTCCTTTTTGGGTAGCAAAGCAAGCCCTCAGCCCTCCAAGGTGAAGTTGGTGTCCTGGTGATGGATTTGTTACATAGGCATGAGGCACACAGATGCTGCAGAAAGATATATAGGTATATGGTCATCTGTGCTATCACTGGCTTCACTTGTTGAGCAGAGGGGAAAGAAAGTGTTTTCCAATGAGAAAAAAGAACCCAAAATGTGATTTTCAGTCACAACCAGTATTCAGCCCTTCTACCTACAAGTTTTAAAACTTTAGTGACTTGTCTCATGGAGGATCAGAAACCTGGCTTCAAGGGATCAAGGTCAAGGATTGGCTCCCCATTTAGGTCCGTTGGACTGGATTATTCCATAGCTACATTCTGTAGCCTCTAAAAGCTTTTTTAATGAATAGGTCAGTATTCCACATGAGCAGGGAGGGGCATGCAAAGTGTGGGCTGTGCTCTTATATCTGCACATCAATCAAGTATTTATTGGATACCCATGCCTTCTGTGTGCTCACCTCTCACTAGAACATGGACTCTCTAAGGGCAAGGACAGTGTCTTATTTGTCTGTGGGAGCTCAGTCCCCAGCACTGAGCTGAGTGTAGAGTAGGTTTCAGTAAAAGTTTGAATGACTGAGAGAGCGAACCCCTAGCATGAGAAGAACATTGAAGAAATTCATAGCACATGCACTGTCCACTGTGAGCTGGTGAAGACAATTCACTGTTGGCTACCGTAGTTTTGCAAACTTGATCTGGGCTGATGGGCCAGTGGGACAGGACTCCCTGCCCCCCACTTTCTGGAGTGTGCTTGAACGAGACAATCACGCTTGGCAGGGAGATTGCACTCAGCTTAGGGGCAGAGGTCCCGAAGATCCGCTCCCTGAGGGAGACTGAGTCGTTGACTCCACCTGGTGGTATCTGCAGAGTACTCACCTACCTGATGCGAAGCAGAGAGGAGCAGGCAGCCCAGCGCCGGCCATTCATGTGCAGAGGGGCTGGGGCTTGAATGAGCCCCAGAGAGCATCCGTGGGCTCCAAAAGCTGGGCTCCCAACCTGCCAGGCACGGTGGGCTCTGCTCCCGTCATCCCACCCCAGACAGCAGCATCCCTAGGCAGATGGCCTTATTACTCCCTGAAACAGGATAATAAAGTGTTCTGGGAAAATGCTGTCTGAATGCCCCTGGATGGTCCAATTGTGGAACAGACAGCTGTGAGGTTGGCTCGTGAACCCCCGTTTTCCCAGTGAGTAATCTGAGGTTCAGAGGGAGCTTCCGAGGGAGACATGTCACCCAGACCTCCCACCTCCCAGCCAACCCCTCATCTCTGCTACACACACGCTGCCTCTTACCTTCCATGTACACGGGGCTCTGCCATTACGGAGCCCAGTCATATGTGACCTAGAACCTAACAGGCTGTCCAGTGAATACAGAAGAGGAGTGCCCTTGTCCATGACACAGTTGAGAAGGCAGACAGGTGAGGTCAGTAGCGAGTGAACAGCGGAGTGGCACTAGCCCAAGGCCAGCACGCTCTGTGCCCTCCACAGGGGCTGAACTCCCAGAATCCAGCGGTGCCTGCTGTTCTATGTCCTTGCAACCCCAGTGTTTGATTTGAGGAAAGACACCACGTATGACTGGTACAGCTCACTCCATCTAGCAGACCATGAAGGGGAGCTTATTTCTGTCCACTTCGTGGTTTGACAGCCCACCTAGATTGATTGGAAAAAAGAAAAAGAAGAGACCTGAAGGTTTATTTGAGGCATTTCTAGAGCAAGCAAAGCACTTCCCACATCTCTGTAGGCCTGACAACACGGGAATTGAGAAGCCACAGCACCAAACGCGCAATGGATGTTCCAAAGAAAATGCAGGTTGTTCTTTTTCGAAATCAGGCTTTGGAGATGGTGTGTCTTTTCTTTCTTGAGGTGGTGTTGGACTGTTCATTCAATATGGGTATGTGGGACTTCGTTATGAGAGAAGACAATTCCAAATGCATAGACTGAATTAGCTGAAACCAAAAAGTGTAAGGGAAAGAAAAGGAAGTGGGGAACTTCCCCACTGGAGGTGGGAAGATGAAATGTCTTGATGAAGCCACAGAACAATATATGAGACAAAGAAATGATAGGGACAAACGTATATACTCCATGAGAAGTGGAACTGTCGTGAAAAGACAGTTTGACCTCTGATCATTTGACCCCAAAGGGAAGAGGACTCTGTGTAGCATTTCATAAACATCCTGTTATCAGAGAGGATTACCCGAACCCATGTCATTTCCCAAGACTGGGTTAACCTAAAATGAAGCAACAGAATTGCTGTTGCTTTTGACTGGAATTAATAAAACTCAGGAAACACACAACCCTATAAAAATATTTTTTTAAAGAGCAAGGGTCACCAAATGTCCTCAACAAGAAATTCAGAACAAGTCACAGTGGATGTTTGCTGCGACTGGGGACACACAGGATGATCAGACTAGGCTTTTACATATACGTCCACAAACGTATACACACATACACATACATATACACATGTGTGCACACATATATGTTCACACTTACATGGGCTGGATCAAGTCCCTCCCAAATTGCTAACCCTTAGTAGCTCAGGATGTGACTGTACTTGGAGATGGAGCCTTTGAAAAAGCAATTAAGTTAAAATGAGGCTGTTGGCGCGGTTCCTAATCCAGTGTGGCTGGTGCTCACACTGGAACACCAGGAGGAGATTTGGACACTTAAAGAGGGTCCAGGGATGCGCATGTGTGCGCACCTAGGGAAGACCATGCGAGGGAGGACCCAGCGAGAAGGCGGCCGTCTGCAAGTCCAGGAGAGGCCTCAGAGTGAAACCCACCCTGCCCACACCTTGACCTTGGACTCCTGACCCCCAGAATTGTGAGAAAATAAGTCTGTGGTTTAAGCCACCCGGTCTGTGGAATTTTGCTTTGGCCGCCACAGCAGATCAATACACACATTATTTTACATTAAGTGTACGACTGAAAGTTTTTTATAATGTTTAAGTTAGTCTTTTCCTTATTCTCCTTATGCTTGACTCCCTCTCTCTGCTCCTGGCTCCACCCAAGGTCACTGTGTACAACGTACTTCGTGGGAGTTCTTATTTCTCTCTGTACTCGTGTAGTCAAAGAGAGACACGCGCACATACAGAGGTGAGGGGCTGTCATTGCTCTACACAATTAGGATCATATTTCACGGGTTTTCAACGTCTTGCTTTGCATTGCTCCTTAAAACTTATGGAAAAGTTGCAAGTACGATACAAAATACCCGTTCATTATTTTTTTTTTTGAAACTTTGATCCATTTGAGGCACAGTTGCCAACATGATGTGCCATTGGCTCTGAACACTTCGGAGTGTGCTTCCTTGTCATCTTTGGCAGGAATAGCACAGAAATGATGGGCTCTTCCCGTGGGATCCTATCGGTGCTGCTCAGGTTCTACTCATCAATGCTGACGACACACAGTTTGATGGCTGGTTAAGTGGCGCTGCCAGTATCTGTTCTAGCACAGTCACTCTTTTTCTCCTTGTAGTTAATAAATAGTTGACACTATGCAAGCATTTTGTTCTTCAACTTTCAATTCACTCATTTATTTATATTAGACGGACTCATAGATTCCTTTTGTATGTAATGGGTTATCATTTGTTAACTCTCATGATTGACTTTGATGTCCATGTCTGTGTCCTTTGGACATGTCCCCCTCATTATTTGAACACTTTCTTGCTTTCTGATACCCGATGTTACAGGCTCACCTGTGCTTTCCCTGCCCCGGCACTGGAATTGGCCATTTCTCTAAGAAGCTTCTCTTCCTTTTGCAGAGAATGATATTTAAAAGCCAAGATTCAGGCATTAGATGCACTCATTGCTATGGGGGGATGGCAAGGGCAGGAGGTGGCTGCTTCCAGGCAACAGAGTTACAGATTATACAGACATATGCACACACTCATATCTATGCCCACATACGCACACACATATATAACTATACCTATGTATATATATTCACACACATATATATATGTGTACATATGCATCTATACATACACACATCTGAATCTTTACTTATTATGTATATTGACAACCATGAATTCACACTGGTACCTCCCCTTCCCATTTAACCCCAAAGAGTTTATCCAAGTTCCGAGTTGTCCTTATCTGTACCTCCCACCTCTGACAGTGAGGCATCTGGGCTGTTCCCCCAGGCAGAATCCCTCTCAGCCCTCCTGGAATTCTCGCCTCACCCTGCCAGGGCTCTGAGCCCCAGCCCAGGCCCCCATAGGACCCTCCTCTCTGCTGGGCCTCTGATACCCCTCGCCGGGCATCCCCTCTAAGCAGATGCTCTCCTCGCTCACCCAGGCCCTGACCCTCCCCCTGGGCCAGCGTCCCTCTAGGCTTCCCCCTCCATGCCCTGCTCAGAATCTGACTTGTCCTGCAAGCTGCCCTCTCACCCTGACTGGCCCCAGCAGCCCGGGTGTGGCTGCCTGCCCTGCACACACAAAGTGGATGAGTTCTTCTGGAAAGGAAGAGAAGTGCAAGGGAAGGGAGGGCCATGTTTGCTACCCTCACTGGGCAGGATCCCGGGCAAATCACTCCATGTCACTTCGTGGAGGTGGGCATTCCCCCTTGCATGGCACGGGTGTGTCATAACAGCCCATGTGCCCCTCGTTGGCGTCCCTTTGTTTTGGTGTTTTACCGCCACAAACAAAGCTGCAATAAGCATCCTTGTACGTGCCTGTGGACTGGGTTTTATGCTTATTTCTATGGGACAGGGTCCCAGGGGTGGGATTGCTGGGTCAAAGGTAAAGATTTTAACAATGTCCAGCAATCCTGTGACAATCTCTGAGAAACTGTTTCTTGACACGAAGAAACCGAGGTACTGAGAGGCATCTGACATCCTTGGTAGCCCTGGAGCCCTGGCGGGTTTCAGATGAACCCAGGGAATGCAGGCGTATTCTTCTCGAGTAACCATACCAGCCAAGAAACTCCCTTTCAATCCTTGTAGGTCCCCGTAAGGGGGCGGAGCGAACCCCGTCCCCTCAGCTTTCATAATTCATCCCCTCCCCCCTCCGCCTCGGGCTCCATGTTCAGCGGACTTGAATGCCGACTCTCTGCTGTCCCCGGGGGGCCGCCCGACAGCGCTCACGACCTAGTAGGGAGGTCGACCAGCAAGCCAGTCCTTGTCATCGCGTATGCCGAGAGCCCTGGGGACACAGGCAGGGGCAGCTCAGACGTGGGGGTGCGCAGGGAGGGAGGCAAGGGCTTCCCAGAGGGGTGACCTATGACCCTGGTCTCGCAGATCAGGTAGATCCCAGCCGGGCAAAGGAAAGGCAGGGCGTGTCCCACAAAGGAAACAGGTGACAGGGAGCGTGGCCCATATGGGCAGTCAGAGTGCACACGCTCCACCGGGGATGCAGGAACCCCACCTGCTCCAGTAGCTCCCTCCGCCGGCCCGGCTCCTTCCAGCCTCGTGCTTTCCCTCCGGCACCATCCTCGCCCTTCTCCGGAGCAAAAGCCACCTTTCAAATGCCTGGTGTGTGCAGCGGCCCCTGGCTGCTGCGACCACACTTATCTCTTGCCCCGGGAACAGCCAGGTGCCCAGTGCCTGACGCCTCGTGTTTGTCAAATCCCTGCAGCACTGAGCGCCGGAAACTTACCGCGTGTCTCAGCAATTGATCTTAGCCTGGGAAGTGGGTTTGGGGTTCCCCGCTCCCCCTGCTAGAGAGCAGCTCCCTAGGGGTCAGGTGTGCTGTACACAGATGGGGCTTAGCTGGGTGGGCACAGAGAGAAGGAGTAGCTTTGTTCCATTGTCTTTACACATCACAGAGGCCTCATTCCCTGAAAATCCTCCTCACCATCCTGGGGCTCTGCTGGGAATCTAGGTGCACAAGCAAAATCCTCCTATTTTCAGTTATTTGCAAAGTAATCCAGTGTCCAGCTTTCCCGTCAAGGGGGTGGGGTGAGCAATATGGCAGCCATGGGAAGAGGGGAGGAAGATGATCTCTTCCCATCAAGGCGGAGGGTGGCTACATGTCGGCCAGCTGAGTAACCCCCATGTCTCATGGGCTCCTAAGGATTTAGCTTAAGCTGTTGCCTCAGGGAGCTCTCAGGTGGAGCTGGGACATGTGATAAACGCTGCTGGTGGAATTGCACAGAGTGCGGACTAGTGACTGGAGGACGGAGGGGTCCTGAGCAACCTCACTGCCGGGGTCCTGTGGGTTCTAGCCCCTTCCCTGTGCTGTGAGGGCAGTGGCCAGGTATCCAGCGTCTGACCAGCTGCTGACCACCCCCATCCCCACCCCACCCCCAGCCAGCGATGGATGAGGACAGCTGAGACCCACTCACCCTGCAGAGACAGAGTCACACTGGCATTTTTGAGGTCCTTTCTTTGAAAGAGTTACTAAATTCATCATTCAAGCTAATCTCTATTGGATCAGCTCGGTGCTTTGTGACCACCTAGAGGGGTGGGATAGAGAGGGTGGGAGAGAAATGCAAGAGGGAGGAGGTATGGGGATATACGTATATGTATAGCTGATTCAGTTTGTTATAAAGCAGAAACTGACACACTATTGTAAAACAATTATACTCCAATAAAGATGTTTAAAAAAAGTTAATCACTAAAGGCCATTTCTGATGTATTTTACAGTCTAAACAAAGTTGCACTTTATCTCAAATTGAAGTAACTAAAATAAAATCCATGTTTGGTGGTGGAAGTCAGAGCATATAAAGGAATAAGCTGTTTACGGTGAGAAGTGTGTGCACCTGAGGCACTGTGGTTCAAAATAAGCGGGCTGAAATGGATTAATGTGCTCCTGAAATTACTAGACATCAAAGTCCTATCTATAAGGCAGACCATTAACAGCTATGGAGTCAGGAGGGTGGTGATTTCAAGGTCCTAGCCAAGACCACGCCTTGGAAATGGCTAGTTCAGAGAGATATGATTAACTCTGGGCACAGCGATTTCTAGGAAACTGCTGTAGCCAATCTCTAAGAGAACTCTTTATCTGAGTGCCAAGTGTCTCCTGGTTAGATTCTGAAATCAGCCAGTAAGCGTTAAGTTGATATTAAAGCCAGTGGAGGTTCTCCCAGGAATTCCTGATGGGATGAGGGTGTGGTCAATGTCACCGACCCTGACAGGGAGAGGCAGGAGGCTGTTCTTCCTGGAACCAGCTTTGTGACCTTGGGCAAGTCACTTAGCTGCTAAGACTTCTTCCAGTCCTAAATGCTCTGATTTATTAACTTTGGGGAGGTAGTTACAGGGTATTAGGTGGACAGAGGCTTTGCTGATGAGAAAAAGAGAAACACATGTTCAACAGTCTATGCTTTCTAATATGCATTGGAATCATTTCTCTGTGTTCATGCTATCAGGCTGTAATCACTTAGATTACAGTGACTGGAATAGGGTGGAACAATTCAGGAAATGTTTGTAAAATAGGCAAGTCCTGAATTTAGAGGGAAAGGAGGAGCCTGACCCGGAATAGGAGGGATGTTCCAGGCAGGGATTAGCTTATCTGGTGCCTTGGAGGAGTGGTGGGTGGGATGAAGAGTGGGTGCTGGGGTTTGGGTGACAAGAGAAAGACTAAGAAGCTAAGGTCATGGTAAAAATGCTTTACTTGCTAAAATAGATACATGCAGACTTTTTGGAAACAAGAACTGTGGACTTGAACAAGAAATCTGCTTGTCTATCAGTTCCAGTTGGTTGTACTTCATGGACCAAGAAAATAAATTTCAGAACTATGATGATTGACATAGTATAGCTAGCAAGATACTCAAAAGCAAAAAGCAAACCAAAGAAACAAGAACAAAATTATCTCCTATTAATCTGATTTAAAAAAGGAAGATATGGCTACCAGAAATTGTTGGAATCATCTCAGAATTTAGACATAGAAAAAGGTAGCTTTAAAAGAATTGAATAGGGCTTCCCTGGTGGCGCAGTGGCTGAGAGTCCGCCTGCCCATGCAGGGGACACGGGTTGCCCCGGTCCGGGAAGGTCTCACATGCCACGGAGCGGCTGGGCCCGTGAGCCATGGCTGCTGAGCCTGCGTGTCCGGAGCCTGTGCTCCACAACGGGAGAGGCCACAACAGTGAGAGGCCCGCGTACCGCCAAAAAAAAAGAAAAAAGGAAAAAAAAAAAGAATCAAATAGCATTGTTCTCATATCCCTTCCCCATTTTGACGCAAATCAGCAAAAGCTGTCATGTACCTGCACCATGATTTAACTGACCCATTTTACAGACAGAGAGACTGAGCCCTGGGAGATAGAATCTAGAATCACAACATACGTTAACTTCCACGGGTTCTTCAGTAAACAGATCACTTTAGCAAGATCTATGAAAATAAAATGATTTGTGTGTAAGCAGATAGGGTACGGAGTCTCTGGAGAAAGAGAACCAAGCATGGCTTTCTTGACATAAGAGAAGACATTTTTGGCCCAAGCCATTTTGGGGTCTAAGCATGGCGAGGATGCTTGTCCTTGAACAAGTCTCAGTTATCATTGATCTTGAGGGAACAAAAGAATGAAGAAATGTACGACTGTCATCAGGCAAGAGAAGTAACAATAGCAAAGATAACGTTATCAGTTGTAAAGGTTCCCAGTTCTGTTTCAATGATACAGATTAGCCTGAAGCACTCAACCACCAGATCAACTGGAACCTAATGGATGATGATGTTGACCTTTTCTGACACTCATGACTTCAATCAACTGAAGCCTGGACTTTGTCAGCCACCCAAGCTCCTTCATGAATGTGCGTATACCCTTAGCTTAAAGCTCCCCCAGTTTTGCTGTTCAGAGAAACACTGCTTTGGGAAAGATCCTGGTGTTTCCCTTAGTTGTTGCAAGTAACAAATCCTTCCTTCTCCTGCTCTGTAGCTTGGTTGTGTCTTGGCTCTGATGCTGAAAGCTCAGCCTCTGTGCAGCGGTGCCGAATCAAGTCTCAGAGACAGAGTTTTGGGTGAAGTAGAAAAGAATAGCTTTATTGCTTTGCCAGGTAAAGGGGGACACAGCTGGCTCCTGCCCTCGAAAAACTATGTGTCCCAACTGGGGAGGATTTGATGAGGGGTTTTACAGCAACGGTTCAAGGGTGGGATGGCTGATAGGATTAGGGTGTGTGCATGGCTTGCACTCTTCTAATCTGGTCTCAGGTAATCTTTTTTATAGAGTTTTTAAAAATTGTATTTTATTTATTTACTTTTGGCTGCGTTGGGTCTTCATTGCTGCGCGCGGGCTTTCTCTAGTTGCAGTGAGCGGGGACAGCTCTTCGGTGCGGTGCATGGGCTTCTCACTGCGGGGGCTTCTCTTGTTGCGGAGCATGGGCTCTAGGTGCTTGGGCTTTAGTAGTTGTGGCGTGTGGGCTCAGTAGTCGTGGCTCACAAGCTCTAGAGCATGGGCTCAGTAGTTGTGGCACACGGGCTTAGTTGCTCCACGGCATGTGGGATCTTCCTGGAACAGGGCTCGAACCCGTGTCCTCTGCATTGGCAGGTAGATTCTTAACCACTGCGCCAGCAGGGAAGTCCCTCAGGTAATCTTCTTTTTTTTTTTTTTTGCGGTACGTGGGCCTCTCACTGCTGTGGCCTCTCCCACCGCGGAGCACAGGCTCCGGAGGCGCAGGCTCAGCGGCCATGGCTCACGGGCCCAGCCGCTCCGCGGCATGTGGGATCTTCCTGGACCGGGGCACGAACCCATGTCCCCTGCATGGGCAGGCGGACTCTCAACCACTGCGCCACCAGGGAAGCCCCAGGTAATCTTCTTGATGAGCTTCTCTGGTTACTTTAATGTAGCCTCAGGTGGTCTTTCTCTGGTATGAAGAATGCTGACATTTTAAAGAGCTTAAAGACATTGTTATGTGTATCCCTTGAGGTGGAACCAGGACTCTACCCCAAGGCTGCACTATTGTTTCTTAGCTGCCCCTCCCTTGTCTTTGCATCCTTTCCCTTCCCAGATTAGCGACTGTTTGAATCTACCCCTTGGAACACGGGGAGGGTCATGGAGGCTGGAGTCAAGAAACAGGGGACAGAAAGGCTTCTGGCTTCCGTGCCCAGGAGCCCCACAGGGTCCTGCTGGGTTTCAGCTCGACACCCACCAAGAGGCGAACCAGTTTTTCGGGTAACATGTCTTGCTCTTATTTGCAGGGGGAGCTTTGGGGTTGGGGGTGGTGGTAGCAGGAGACCTTTGTGTTATACTTTCTTGCTAGATTTAAATCCTGAAGTATACTCTAAGCTCTAGAACCTTTAGGATTAGAATATTGTAGAATCACAGAAACATAAAGTCTTCATGGATCTAGTCTTGTTCCCCGAAAACTGGGCTCACCTCTTGGTGGGTGTCGAGCCAAAATGTTGGGAGACGGAAGGGTTTATTATTGATACTTGCAGCAAGTAAGGAGAACCCCAGGGATCTTCCCTAAAGCAGGGTCTCCCTGAACAGCAAAATTGGGGAATTTTTTAGCTAAGTGTACAAGCATATTCATGAAGGGGCTTGAGCAGAGCAGAATTCAGCATAGAACTGGGGCCAAGGTCAACGGAGTCCTAGCTTTAGTTGATTGAAGTCACGAGGGTCAACACTGTCATTCTATCCTCCTCCTGGGTGCAGAGCTCAAAAAATGGTATCAGATTGTTATGTATTTCCCTTGAGAAGGGACTAGGACTCTTTTATCACTGAACGATTGTTTCTTTACTGCTTTTCCTTTGTTTCTGCACTTCCTTAACTTCCCTTAAGATCACTGATTAGTGAGACCTGTTCAAGGGCAGGCACCGTGGCCAAGCTTAGATCCCAAAATGGCTTAGGCCAAAAATGGCTTCTCTTATGTCAAGAAAGCCACGCCTGGTTCTCTTTTTTTTTTTTTTTTGACATCTTTATTGGAGTATAATTGCTTTACAATGGTGTGTTAGTTTCTGCTTTATAACAACGCCTGGTTCTCTTTCTCTGGGGCCCCCTACCCTACAGTCTGTCTCCTCATTTAACAGGTGAGTCAACTGAAGCCACGGAGATCCACATATGACTGATTCAGCTTGGTGCCTAATAGGCAGCTGGACACGTATGCCCACAATGAAACTCTGAAGCCATGTGCTGGCCACCAAGGTTGAAGGATGGCATTAAAGTGGTCAGGCTGAATAATTGTGGGACTATCATTAATAACTGTGGGGAAGGGATACATATCTGATTGGAACTTTTCTATATAAATATTTGTTGTAGAAATATAAGCAGATAAAGTAGGGGATCCCCAGAGGAAAAGAATGAGATAAAGCTTTCTGACATAAGAGAAGCCATTCTACATCTAGGCCATTTTGTGGTCTAAGGCAGGCCACAATCCTTGCCCTTGAACTGGTCTCAGTAATAATGATCTTAAGCGAACAAAGGAACAAACGACTGTTATCAGGCAAGAGAAGTAACAACAGCAAAGATAATAAATCAGTTGTAACTCCCAGTTCTGTATTAATGGTAAAGATTAGCCTGCAGCACTGTCTTGAGCTGTTTTGCAGAATTCAACACATACACCCCCACCCCCACCCGGTCAAGCACTCACCTACCAGATCAACTGGAATCTAAAGGATGAGGGTGTGGACCTGCGTGACTTCAATCAACTAGAGCTTGGACTCTGTCGACCTAGGTCCCAATTCTATGCTGAATTCTCCTCCTCAAGTCCCCTCATGAATATGCATGTGCCCTTCACTTAAAATTTCCCCCGTCTTGCTGTCTTTCCCACTACTTTGGGGAAGATCCCCCATGTTCTCCTTACTTGCTGCAAGTAATAAATCCTTCCTTCTCTTGATATTTGGCTTGCTTGTGTCTTTTGGCTGAACATCCATCAAGAGGCACACCCAGTTTTCGAGTTTTAGGGTAAAAGGAAGATGTGAAATAGGGGATAATTTACATGTTTTTTTTCCCAGACAACTCTTTATTGAAGTCTAGTTGATTTACAATGTTGTGTTAGTTTCAGGCATACAGCAAAGTGATTCATTTATATACACACACATATATGTCTTCTTTTTCAGGTTCTTTTCCCTTATAGGTTATTACAAGATATTGAGTATAGTTCCCTGTGCTATAAGTAGGTCCTTGTTGTTTATCTAGTTTTTTTAATTTAAATTTTTATTTTTTTATTAGGATATAGTTGTTTTACAATGCTGTGTTAGTTTCTACAGTACAGCGAAGCGGAGTTCCCTGTGCTATACAGCAGGTTCTTATTAGTTATCTATTTTATACATGTTAGTGTATCTATGTCAGTCCCAATCTCCCAGTTTATCCCCCCCTGACCACCCCCACTCCCGGAATTTAAAATCGTTGACAAAGCACATTGATATCTGTGGAAGAACTCTAAAACTTCCTGAAATAGCACCATGCTCTGCTCACTTTCTAACGGGGTTGGCCGAGGATTAAGGTGAGAGGTGTGGGGAAGCCTGGACTCTCCTCGGCGGGGCTTGCCTGCTCTGTGTGTTCCTGTGGAGCGGAGAGGGGCAATGGCAGGGGTGTCAGGCAGGGCATCTCCACCAGGCCCCCAGGCTGGGTCTGTTCAGCTTCTACAAGACAGGACACAGGAGCATCTTTCCAGGGCTCTGCAGACAGGCGATCCTTCCGCACATCACATGCTGCTAAAGGAAGCCCTGCCTTTAAAACAGGAAAGCTTAAAAAGAGCAGTCATGCCTCATGCCTGGAAAGTACCTCTGCTATACCAAACACTATCACACCTGCCTTCTTATTTGACCTCCACAGTGAGCCAAAACAGATTACATAGGACAAAATAAAAGATCAGTGAACTTGCAGATTGACTAATAAAAATGGTAAATTCTGAAAAACAAAGAGAAACAGAATGAAAAGATATCGACTGGTAAGACAAGATCAAGCAATCTAAAAAGGTGTAACTGGAGTCCCAGAAGAAATAAAAAGAGCAAAATGTGGCAAAAAATATTACTTAAAAAAATAATGATATAAGACTTTCCAAATTTGATGAAAAACCATAACCTTATAGATCCAAATAGTTCAGAAAACTTATGTAGGACAAATACAAAGAAACCCACACCTTGGCATGTCATAATCCAACTGCTGAAAATCAAAGATAAAGAGAAAATCTTGGGAACAGGAAAACAAAAACAAAAAAGCCACAATGACTATAGAGAAGCAACAAGAAGAATAATAACTGACTTCATATCAGAAAATAAATAAATAGGTGAGAATGCAGTGGAGTAACATCTTTAACGTATAAAAAGAGAATGCCTGCCAACCCAATTCTTGTTTATTTATTTTAAAAAATTTAAATTGAGGAAACCCAGAATTCTATACCCAGCAAAAATATCCTTCAAAAATGAAGGGAAAGACCTTTTCAGATGTCTGAAAATTGGGAGAATCGATTACCAGCAGATCCACATTATAAGAAACAAAAGGTGTTCCTCAAATGGAAGAGAACTGACTCCAAATGGAAAATTAGACCTACAAGGAAAAAAGAAAAAAAAAAAAAAAAAAAAGAGGACCAGGGGTAAATATATGGGCAAATATAAAAGATTACATATTTTTTTATTCTCTTAATTTCTTTAAAAGACACAATTCTGTGTAACACCGTATTGGGGGTTTATAAAGTATGCAGATGTAATATGTATGACAACAACAAAACTAAGTATGGTGAGGAGTAGAACTCTATTGTTACAAGGTCCTTACATTTTCTGAGAAGTGATACCACATTAACTCTGCATAGATTGTGATAAATTAAGGATTCGTATTGTAATCCCTATAGGAACAATTAGAAGAATAGTGAAAAGAGATGAGCTGAAAAGCCAGTCTTTCAGACTGATGGACACTGAGTTGTGCCTCTTAGATCCCCCTTCAAAAAAAGACTGGTTGCCCCAGCTGCTGGAGTGCCCTTGGCAGACAGCCTCCCACTGGCAGACCCTTCACGGGTTATGCTAGGTGCAGAGAACTGTCTTGCCCACCCCTCCTTGGGCAACTCAGGACAACCCTGAAGGACCATTGTAGGGGGCCTGTGGGGTTTCTGTGGGGTCTTCTGGGGCTATTGTTGAACCTACAGCACAGGTCAACTTCTCCCCCTGCCCCATTCTCCTTTCTCCTCCCTTCCCAAAGCTTTGCTCTCAAGGCCACGTCCTGACCAAGCACTGTGCATGCTTGATTCCACCTCAGAGACTTCTCTGGGGAACCCAATCCACAGCACTTGGTAGCAAGGCTGGGCTGAGAAAGCAGGTGAAAATATGGAGTTTGGGAGCCATCACACGCACTTGTCTGGCTGGTGACGAGGACCCCATCACTGGTGACAGGTGGAGATAGCCCCTGGTGCAAGGCAGTAGCCTAATGGCTTAAACTTTCTCTGGTGGTGAACTGGGATGGCCTAACAGGGCCAAGAGATGTGATGTGATAAAGCTGATGTGATACATCAGGTGCTTAAGAGAAAAATAGACCCTGAGATTGATGATCAAGCAAGTGAAGGCCTCCTTGGTAGCATACAAAGATGCTCTCCTTTCCGGCAGAAGGAAGGAAAATAAAGCTGAGGATGACCCAAACTTATTGGTCAGAGTAGTCAAGCTCCAAAGAAGGTTAAATGCCAACCAAGGCAGGTTGTAATGCCAGAGTTGGGACCCTTATGGGAAAGAATATGACCAGGACTCATGCAGTGGGGTCAACTGGGTCAGTGGTCCTCCAAATATATATATATTTAATATGTTCAAGATAAATTTCACCATCACAATGATTTTAAAGTCTGAAATTCAGTGGGTTTTAGTATATTCAAAATATCGTGCAACCATTACCACTGTCTAATTCCAGAATATTGCCATCATCCCCCAAAGAAACCATGTACCTCCCAATTTCCTCTTCCTCCCAGGTCCTGGAAATCACTAATTTACTTTCTGCCTCTACCAATGTGCCTATTCCGGACATTTCATATAAATGGAATCTTACAAAGTGTGGTGTTTTGTATCTGGTTTCTGTCACGTAACATAAAGTTTTACAGGTTCATCCATGCTGGGTCATCCACGTGTCAGGTCACTAAGACTTACACCTTTGTTTCTTCTGAGAGTTTTATAGCGTAGCTCTCATGTTTAGGTCTTTGCTTCATCGTGAGTTAAATTTTGTATATGGTGTGAAATAGGGAGCCAAAGTTAGTTTTTGCACGTGGCTATTCAGTTGTTCCCACACCATCTGCTGAAAGACTATTCTTTTCTCCACCGAATCATGTTGGCACTCTCTTTTTTGTTTGTTTGTTCCACTGATTTATTTATCATTATGTTAAAATTACAGTTAAGTTACTGTAGTTTTTTTTAACATCTTTATTGGAGTATAACTGCTTTACAATGGTGTGTTAGTTTCTGCTTTATAACAAAGTGAATCAGTTATACATACACATATGTTCCCATATCTCTTCCCTCTTGCATCTCCCTCCCTCCCACCCTCCCTATCCCACCCCTCCAGGTGGTCACAAAGCACCGAGCTGATCTCCCTGTGCTATGTGGCTGCTTCCCACTAGCTATCTATTTTACGTTTGGTAGTGTATATATGTCCATGCCACTCTCTCACTTTATCACAGCTTACCCTTCCCCCTCCCCATATCCTCTAGTCCATTCTCTAGTAGGTCTGTGTCTTTATTCCTGTCTTACCCCTAGGTTCTTCATGACATTTTTTAAAATTAAATTCCATATATATGTATTAGCATATTGTATTTGTCTTTCTCTTTCTGACTTACTTCGCTCTGTAGGACAGACTCTAGGTCTATCCACCTCATTACAAATAGCTCAATTTCGTTTCTTTTTATGGCTGAGTAATATTCCATTGTATATATGCGCCACATCTTCTTTATCCATTCATCCGATGATGGACACTTAGGTTGTTTCCATCTCCGGGCTATTGTAAATAGAGCTACAATGAGCATTTTGGTACATGACTCTTTTTAAATTATGGTTTTCTCAGGGTATATGCATGTTGGCACTCCTGACAAAAATCAATTGACCATAGATGGTCACTCCGTTGTCCCAGCTGCTGCCACCATGTCTGCACTCCAGACAGCAAGAAGAAGAAAAATAAGGAAGAAAGGCACATCAACATCAACTCTCTTTCAAGGAGACTTCCCAGGGTTCTACCCAATCTACTAGCATCTCCTTGGATGGAACTGGGTGCATGGCTGCACATCTCTGCAGAGGAGGCTGGGGGATGCAGTCATTATTCCAGTTGTTAGAACTCACTGTGAATTTTAATTTTTCATTCATTTACCTCATTTATTAGGAGCTATTGATAGATTAATATAAAAGTGTAATTCTTCAATAAACTTAAAAGATATTAATTAAATATAAAACATGCATATAATATAGAGATGATCAACCAAGCTAAAACAAATTCTTTGAAGAATCTAATACAAATGGACAAAGCTTGGGTTAGATTAATGAAGAAGAATAAAAGAAAGCACAAATCACTGATGTAGCCGATGAAAAGAGGGACAGAAGAACGGATGCTGCAGTGGAATTTCCTCCTGCCTTAGAGGTGCAGGCAGCTCTGCATTCTGCTGTATTAACCTCCTAACATCACCCAAATCTGAGCCCTCTCCCATGCCCGGAGCCCCCTTTGCTCGGCCCTTCGTTAGTTTCATCTGTGCTCTTGCCCTGGCCCCTAACTGGACTCCCCACCCCTGCCCTCCTCCGCCCTACCTGAACCGTGCTCTTCAGATGCCGGTGGCCTGCAGGAGAAATCTTCCACCAAGAACCTGGCATTCAAGCCCTTCTTGCTCTGGAGCTGATCTCTCTTCACCTTTGCTTTCTCTACTTCAGTTAAAATACGCTCCATTTTCTAAATTCACCCCTGTAACTTCCAACCTCCACAATCTCACTGATGCTTCTCCCTGCACTTTTCTTCTCCTCAGAGAGCCCAAATGTCACCCAGTAAAACTGCACTATTCCTATCAAGTCCCCAACTTGAAAACTGGACTTCCTCCACTCAACACTTTAATAATTTTGTGGATTTTTAAACTTTGATGTGGTTTCGGACATATAGAAAAGTTGCGAGAATATAAACAAGTCTGTGTACCATTTCTCACAGTTACTAACTACTAATATTTTGCACTATTTTCTCTCCCCCTCCGTACACACACACACACACACACACACACACACACACACACACACAGAAAGGAAGTTGGCGACATGGTGCTTCCTATCCCTTAAATACTTCTGCATGTATTTCCTAATAACAAGGATATTTTCTTACACAACCACAGTGCAATTATCAAAATCTGAAAGTTCAACATTGATGCAATACTATTATCTAAGCCAAAGTCAGTATTCCAGTGGCTCATCAATTGTCCCGATAATGTCCTTCATAGCTATTTTTTCCAGTCCAGGATCGGTCCGGGACCATGCCCTTCCCTTAGTTGTCACGTCTCTGGTCTCCTTTACGGTGGATCAGTTCCTCAGCATTTGTTCGTCTTCCTTCTAGGGCTGTGACCGAATGTGTCATACAGGGCTTAACAAATCGGAAACCCAGGAGCCATCTTTATGCCTTCCTCTCTTTCCCCCACTTACCTACCATCACCAGCTACTGTTGATTGTAACCACCTAAATATCTCTGGGGTCATCCATTTTTTCCATATCCATCTCTCAGTCTATCCAGCTAGAACACCTGTCTCACCAGGACTCCTGGAATACCCTCCTAATTAATTGTTTTTCCTCCTCTCGTGATTGGCCCTCTCCAATCCATGCAGTACCTGGCAGCCGCTGTCATCTTTTCCAAATGAAAATTGGATCCTCTTACTCCCCCAATTAAAAGCATTTGATGGTTTCCCACTGTCCTCAAGGCAAAGGTTACAAAGCCCTAGGTGGTCCCTGCACCCCACTGCCTCTTCAGTCTCGTGCTGAACCGACAAATCTCCCCTCGTGCTCGAGTCCAGCCTCACCAGCTCCTTTCAGCTCCTTCAAGCCTGTGTGCCTCCCAGTGGGAGAGACGTTGCTCAGGTTCCCCCGGCAACCCCGGCGATCACCCTCATCTCCTTGCCCACTGCTCATCTCTGTCTCTGAGCTCTCAGCTCACAGGGCATTTCCTTCCAAGTTCTTTCCTGCCCGTCTGCTTGGGCGGGGTTTCATCATTATACCTGTGAAAAGACGAGTTTACCTTCCTCTCTCTCTTCTTCCTGAAGCCTGGCACCTTGTAGATTTAAAATAAGAGAAGGGCCCTTTTGCAACTCCAAGCCAGAAAGGAGATGGACAATCTTTTCACCTGGTGAAAGTACAGGAGATGTGCTGGCGGCAGGCTGACCTCCACAGCGCTGGGAATCTGACTGGTTTGTAGATGTCCCTCCTGGAGGTGGAGCCACTGTGGGGGAGGGCTTTCTCCTGTGTCTCAGCCTCGGGGGTCTGCACCTCACACCCCCTTCCAGCAGCAGAGCATGGTGGAGAAGTAACAAGTGCCCACCCACGCTGGAGGCCACACAAAAGGAGGGGAGGCTTTGGGGACCAGGAAAGAATGAAGTGACTTAAAGATACAAGGGCTTTGACATATATACACTAATATGTATAAAATGGATAACTAATAAGAACCTGCTGTATAAAAAAATAAATTAAATAAAATTCAAAAATTCCAAAAAAAAAAGATCTGAGGGGCTGAGGGAAGACGGTATAAGAGGGAGGGTCCCCCCAAATCCAGAATTAAGGCGCCTCTCCCTCCATGAGTGGCCTGTGCACTCAGGGCAAGTGCAGAGGATGGCGCATGGTGTAGAGAATCCAATCCCGACTTTCTATAATTGTCTCTGGGCCAAAGTATGGAATGACTGAACACTCTTGGCAACCCACACGCGTGCTGGACTGGGCTTGTCCCGCCCCACTCCTGTGCTTTGGCCTCAGGAGGAAGCACACACCTTGACCTTCCTCCAGAGGATGTCAGGGGTCAAAGAGCACATCCAGGCAGGAGAATGTTTTTGTTACTGACCTTGCCATCTTCCCTCTCCAATTGGAGGTTACATACATCCTCACGGTGCCCTGCTCGCTTGGCCACAGCTAACTGGACCAGGCGTGGATACCTGACTCATGATTCACAGATTCTTTTTTCTGCAAATCTGAAATTAGAGCCATCAAGCTTTCTTTGATTTCTTGGTTTAGTAGGCCTTAGAGTTTAGGCAGACACATTTGCTGTGCGGATAAGGAAGGAACAAACCAGGTCTATAGAAAGTGAGAGAAGAATGGTCAGACATGCAAGAAACTCTGCATCTTCCAGGAAGGGAGACAGAATGAATAGACGCTTTAGTTGCTGCCACCTTTCCAGCTCCAGGCTTTACAGTGTTCAGTTCTAGTTTTGCATTTGGTCCCAGCGTTTCACCTGCCCTTGATCTCCATGAGCTACTCCTCTTTCTTCTGATAAAGTCTCCTTTCAACTCCAGCTAATTTAAGTGAACTTCTGTTTTTATAAACGAAATAATCTATTACTTAGAACCAATAATCTCTGAGCTGGTTTCCATTACTTATCACCAATAATAATCTGAGATTTGTAGCCGACAATTTTATGATGTGTACTTAATTTTAATTGGTTGTAACCCATCAAAAACAACAAATTAAACAAACCAACAGACCCAGCTGGTGTGGTTAAGACAGAGCTGGAAGGTCGCTGTGCCAGGAATCTAGGAAGTCTTCAGGTTCAGTGTTACTTTGGTCAGCAGAATCCTAAAGATACCCCAGGCTTCCCATCCCCTGGCTGTTCAATCAGACACTAATCTAGGTAAGAACTTTGCCGGTGCAGTTACGGTTAGGCATCACTTGACTTGTAGATAAGATTATCCTGCATTACCAGGTGGGCCCAGCGTAATCACATGAGTCCTTTAGAAGAAGAAGAGGCAGAAGGGGAAGGAAAGAGACATTCCAAGCAGAGGAAGGACTCAATGCTCTATTTCTGGCTTTGAAGATGGAGGGGGCCACAAGCCCAGGAATGTGGGCAGCCTCCAGCAGGTGAGAACGACTCTCAGCTGACAGCCAGCAAGGAAAGGACCTTAGTCCTACAACCTCATTGGACTGAATTTGTCCAACAACACAAATGAGCCTAGAAGTGGATTCTTCAGATAAGAGGCCAAGCCAGCCGACTCCAGTGAGACCCTAAGCAGAGAACCCAGTTGAGCCGCACTGTGCCCAGATTTCTGACCCACGGACCCTGTGACCTAATAGATGGGTCTTGTTTTAAGTTACTCTGTTTGTGGTACATATTATTACAGAAATAGAAAACTAATATGACTGTCATCTGGGGTACATCAGCACCACCTCGGGAATCCAACACACTCCAAGGCCAGAGGCCATCCTCTCTACCATCTGGTTCAGGTCTCTTTCTTGTAAATCAAACAAAGGGAAAAAGAAAAGGAAAAACAGAACTTTAGGTCAAGCCTTGCAGTCTATCCTTGGGACCTCTTCATGTAGGTGTGGTCAGTATGTGCACATTAATGAGGTTTTTAAAATCACAATAAATGATAAAGTAACTGATATCCTTAACTGAAGGTCAAAGTCATCCTAATTCACGGGGCTAGGAATCTCCAATCGTGGAATTTATAATTAACCCTCCTCCCATGCAGGTTGGCAATACTATAAAAACAACCTTTCTCAGGATATTTTGGGAGTTATATTCCCAGTGAGAAATGAGAAATGCAGACCCACATGGAACTGGAAAGGCTATCAAGAGAAAATAATTTGCTAATCTTCATGGGGCTGGAAAGGGAGAGAGAGGATACAATCTCAGGCTTAACATTTTTAAAAAGAGAGAGAAAGGCTCAGGGGAGTCATTTGGGTATTAGACCCAGGCTCCCAGCTGTGGCCAGTAATCAGGGTGCGGATGTTCCGATCCCCACTCCTGGAGCTGGATGGGTCAGCAGAGCCCGGACTGGATTTATGTTGGGGGAGTTTATGGGGGTGCGAGAGGGGAAGTGTGAGAAAGTGAGTATTTTAGTGGCTCCAAAAGGAGGACACCAACGCCAGGGGTAGGGATGGTGCTTCTCCTGCTATGAACGTGAGATTTGGAGTCCTGGGAAGGAAGGGGCAGCCCAAAGGCTGAAGGACCTCTGCTTGGAAAGCCTCTGAGTCTCTGAGCAGAAGCTTCACGGCCCAAGAAAACCCGCAGCGACATGGAGGCCGGCCTCACCCTCCCTCCAGCCCAGAGCCCCAGGGCCAGCTGTGCAGAGTGGGCAGCAAGAGGATGAGCGGAGACACCTACTCACGGGGCTGCCGGCAGAAGGGTGATGGGGAAACGCCCGGTGAGCCAGAGCAGGGCCAGTCCGCAGGCTCGTTTCCGGGGGTGGGGGAAGCCTCTGGGGTGGGGGGCAGGCAGCACCAGGGGCCTGACTTAGCAGATAAGGTGCATGGCCTCAAAGCCCTCACCATTTAGGCAGAAATGCCAAGTGATGTCATGTGCTCCTAAAGGCTGGTGAGGCCAAGAATATTCAGTCTGCACCCTCATGCCAAAAACACGAGTGTGGGCTCCTTTAAGAGTCTGTGCCAAGATGGAAGACAGCTTTGTCCATTGAACAACAAAAGCAAAAAACCCGAACGTCCCTCAGAAGAAAACTGTGTCAAGGTGGAGCGGAGGGGCTTCTTTTAAACAGCCCTCCCTCCGGTCCCTGAACATCCCCAGGCATCTCCCCCAGGTCATAGAAAGCACAGTTCCATGAGGGCTAATCCCCATGCCCGCAGCCTCCCTCCAAGCCCCAACCTCAAAAAATTCTAAACACAAAAAATCAAGAACAACAACTCAGTTGAGCCCTGGTTTGGGCAAGAGATCCTGAGTTTGCCAGGGGAAGGCTACCTTCCCTGGCCTACTTTTAGAGCACAAAGTGGGGGTGGCGGGAAGGACTCGTCCTTCATTTTTATATCAACATGTATTTTTCCAGGTACAGGGTAGTGGGTTGAACGGTGGCCCCCCGCAAAAGACATGTCCTAAGCCCTGGACGTTGTGATTGTGACCTTATTTGCAAAAAAAGGTCTTTGCAGATGTAATTAAGGAAAGTGTCTCAAGATGAGATCATCCTGGATTGTCATCCCTAAGTCCGATGACAAGTGTCCTGATAAGGGACGCACAGAGGCGAGCCACAGGGCGCAGAGGACACGGTCACGAGAAGACAGAGACAGAGATTGGAGAGGTGCTGCCACCAGCCAAGGGCTGCCTGCAGCCCCCGAAGATGGAAGAGGTAAGGAACGGATTCTCCCCTGTAGCCTCAGGAGAGAGCCCAGCCCTGCCCACATCTTGGTTTTGGACTTCTGGTCTCCGGAACCACCAGAGAATAAATTTCTGCTGCTTTGAGCCCCTCCATTTGTGGTCATTTGTCACAGTAGCTATAGGAAATGGAGACACGCAGTTACAGGAATTAAGTCTACGTTTTAGCCTATACTCTCCACTCCTTCCTTTTCTGTCACTCTCAGTTCTGGTCAGGAGGCGGCAAAAAGCCTTCTGATGTCTGTATTTGTGACTGCCTCAAAGCAGGCCAATGCAACAATTGAACATTGAAATAACAGTAACTGAAGGTATGGAGTATGATGTCAGAATTCTCACTATTTTGAATGCTGGCAACCAATGCTAGGAAGACTTGATTGACAATGGACTTGCGAGGGGGACACCGAGGGTCCGCAAGATTTATCATGTGACTTAGCAATGATCTGTTTCATCGTCTACATCGGAGGTCTTATCACCTGTGACGGGGGAGGTGAAAAGGGTGGAAAATGAGGGATGAGGGATGCCAGTATTCTGCTATGGTTGAGTCAGGAGACACTTTCCAAGGTTGCTAGAATAAGAAATAAAGATTAAGGGCTTCCCTGGTGGCGCAGTGGTTGAAAGTCCGCCTGCCGATGCAGGGGACACGGGTTCATGCCCCTGTCCGGGAAGATCCCACATGCCGTGGAGCGGCTGGGCCTGTAAGCCATGGCCGCTAAGCCTGCGCGTCCGGAGACTGTGCTCTGCAACGGGAGAGGCCACAGCAGTGAGAGGCCCGCGTACTGCAAAAAAAAAAAAAAAAAAAAAAAAAAAAAGATTAATAACTTTATTTTTAAAAAGAAGAACTAAAAATTGTTCTGTAGTCATAAAATATGTAGAGGATTGTGGGAAAGGAATGCTTACGTTTTGTAGAGGAGTCACTAGACCCTATCAGGAGTTGCTAAACAAGAAACGGAGGGAGTTTCCTGGTGGGCTAGTAGTTAGGACTCTGCACTTTCACTGCCACGGCCTGGGTTCAATCCCTGGTCGGGGAACTGAGATCCTGCAAGGTGCACAGCACAGCCAAAAAAAAAAAAAGGTAGTTGAAAAAAAAAAAAGAGAGAGAAATGGAAGTAACACCCAGTAGGACTAAAGATGTAGAGCAGTCAGCTCTGGGAAGTCCTGAGAATGAAATCATTACTAAACGGTTAGCTCCGGGAGGTGGCCCCAGGGACGTGGGCGGTTCATAGGGAGATTGTTGATTTTCCACATTCCCTTCTGTATCTTTTTTTTTTCATGTGTATGTATTATTTTAAATTGATTTCTTAAATAAAATAATCCAATAATCCACCTTCTCTCCCCTTTGCAGTGTATTTCAAGGTAGAAGTTGGGGGCAGTGAAAAAGGAGGACAGAGGAGGCAGGGTAACCACGAAGTCGGGTCCCCTGTGGCCCTTTCTCCCACCCTGGGTATCAGGTGCCCCAGAAAGGACAACTTGTAATGAGCTCCAGAGTTCTTGGAAGGTCGCAGTGTCACGGAGGCCCTGGTTGGACTTAGGTCCCAGCGCCCACATTTCATGATGTCAACTCTGGCAGTACCAGGGTGCCTCTGTGCCATGCCTGGGCTGGGGTCACAAATCTGTGAAGACAGGGAATAGCAGGGGAATTCAAAGATTGACGAAAGCAGCACTGAACACATCTGCGATGCTTCTTCTCCGGGAATAGCTATGCTGGCGTCGTACCACTGCTCCTGATTTCACGTGGAAGGTACCGTGAGCACTAATATCTGTGGCAAGTAACAGAGCATGTTATCAGCAGTCATGGGCTTGCAGGTCACCCAGAAGATCCTGGATAATTTTGGACTTGGGACGGCTTTAAAATTTATTTAGAAAAGAGTCAGGATAAAGGAGTCAATTCCATCCAGTTCCATCCAGTTTTCTCTCCCTCTCTCCCACCTCCATTTAGAATTCATTTCAAAGGTGGATTTTGGAGGCAATTTTAATTCTTTGGGGGCTATGTAGCTGTGCTTATCACAGACAGAAATTAGCGAGCCTTTTCACTAGGTACTGGAGAAGCCTGTGCTCAGAAATGCAAGGGGCGATCTGTCATCCAACACTTTTTTTGGGGAAATCCTATTTTCTATGATCTGGACCATGTCGATTTCAGGCAGTCACCATTTACCATCTAGAGCAATAAGGAAGGCCTTTTCCATGACAGACATGGGAGCCAAAAGGAGTGTGGGTGGTGCCCACAGTGACCCACGGACATTCCACGGGGTTCTGCCCAAGCCTCTTGGGCCACTGTTAACTGATTTGCAAATACAGAGTCAGGGACCTGGGAAAGTCATCACTAATGCTGATAAAGACACAGAACAGGCAAATACAGAACGGACCTAGAATCCTGGTTTTAGGCTCAGAAACCGGAGTCTGAATCCCAACTCGTTCTCTTGCTGATGGTCTATTTTTTCATGTCTGAACTTCAGCCTCCCTGAAAGAGAAAAAAGCAGCATGACCAGGTGAGGACCCCATCAGCTTTAGAATCTGACAGATTTCGAGTTGGATTCCATCCTTGCTGTACTTTGTATGAGTCAACTCTCTCCTAACCTTGGTTTTCTCCATTAAAAATGGGCATGAAGATTAAACGAGATGACATGTGTTAAAGTGTCTGGGACATTCTAGTTTCTATTCCACTGAAAGAGGTAAGAGATGAGGAAGTTAAAAAGAAATTCTGCCTTCCACAATGAGGCCGGAAAAAGAGGCAGGGAAGTGGGGAGGACTGAGAATGGAGGCAATGGCAAGTTTGGGACCATGAGGTGAGAAGGCTCTGGTTGCTCCTTGAATGACAGAAGCAAGCATCCATTAGCTTGGAGGCATATATATAGGCTTGGGATCTATTTGCTATTAACGTTGAGGCATATATTGTATATTCTTGGGGTACATTTGCTATTATATATTGTGTATACTGGGGGCACATTTGGCTATTAACTTTGAGGCCTGCATACACTTGGGGTACATTTGCTTCTGCAGCCACAACTACTCTCATAGTTGCCCAAGGAGAGTCTGTACAATGAGAAGAAGAGAGCGATTTGGGCAGAACCTTGTTGAATGCCCACTTTGAGGGAGTGGTCAGAAGGAGAGAACCCACCAAGAGGTCTGAAGAGTGGGCGGGGGCCTCACAGAAGCCAAGGGAAGAAAGTGCTTCAATAAGGAGGGAAAGTCAAGAAGAACTGTCTTACCAGTTGGATTTAGCCCAAAGGAGGTCTGTAGTGATCTTGTCCGGATAGTCTTAGAGGAGTGGTGGGTACCAGCTCTCCTGCAGAGGTTGAGGAGGGAGAGGGAGGGGGGCGGACACGGGCTCTCTGAGCAGGGTGGGTAGCGCCCGGAGGAGAAGTGTGGTTGCAGGAAGGTGTCTTTCTTTCTTCTTCCTCCTTTCCTTTCTTTCCTTTTATTCTATTCCCTTCATTCCTTCCTATCTCTCTCCCTTCTTTTCCTTCGATGAGTAGAAAGACATAAGCATGCTTAAATTCTAATGAAAGAGGAAATGGAAGCTACAGGCAAACAACTTCCGAAACTCTTATCTACTGCCCAGACGGCTTTCTCATAGAACCAATAAATTGCCCATCAAACGCCTCCATCTGGATGTCCCTTGGGTGCCTGAAGTTCAATATTGTCTAAAACTGCTTTTTCTGTCTTTCCTCCCAGTGTTTGCTTCTTTTATCCTCTTGACAGGCACCACCATCCACCCTCCCAGTCGCCCCAGTCAGGGACCTGTGGGTCACCATGGATTCTACCTTCACCTTGTCACCCACCCAGTATGGTCCTGCTGTATCCTCAACCTCCCTCACATCCATCAGGCTCTTCCATCCCCACTGTCCCTTCTTAGTGGAGCTGCCCACCTTCTCTCCCCTGGACCACTGAGAGTCTCCCGAAAGGCTACCTTGCCTCTAGTTTCATATCTTTGAAGCCTCTTTCCTCATTAAGCAACCTGATCTTCAAAGGAATACTTTTTCTCCTGTAGGAGAAGTCTTGCAGTCTTCCAACTGTGATATGTGGCTTCTTTGTCTTTACCTTTGTAGTTCATGCTCCTCAGTCTGGAATGCCACTTATTCCTTTGTCTCAGACCCAACTCAAGGGCTTGTCTGACTCTCAGACAGATCCGATGTCTCCAGTGTTCCAGCCTGACACCTCTGATGTGTTCTCATAGTCTCTCCCTAGACAGTAAGCTCTTTAAAGGCAGGGATAGTATTTTATTAATCTCTGTACTTCTAGTCCCTGGCACCATCGCAGGAACTGATTGAATGAATGAATGACAATGAAAAAGACAGGGCTAAATGCAATTTCATGGAACCGATTCCTCATTACACTTTTTGGGTTCAGTCCTCTAACGAGTCATAAGCCGCCAAATCATATTATCCGTGTTCAGGCCACCCCACTCCTCTCATTTACCCACAGGATATTGTCACAAACCTCATAGAGCAATTTGCTGTGTTACCTGTTTCCCAGAGTACGGCACCAGGAAATGTCAGTCCTTCAAGATGTTCTGGGAGAGAAGGATTCCAAGGTCACAGTAAGTTTTGGACACAGTGCAAACCACATTCTCCTTTTGGGGGTACACCATGTAGCTTAAGGGCTTTGAGAAGTTTAACAGAAAAAACGTTGAATTTGGTTGTCAAGTCTTCCTAAACTTATCTGAACCTTTTCTTTCTTCAAGTCACACTTTGAAGCTTTAATATTTCTGAAAGTTGGCCTGTGGCAGTCTTTCGATTTACTCACAGTGGGGTTCTTCTAGTAACACATGACGCTGGAATCCTACCTGATTCCTACGCAGTAACTTTTGGTGCCATCTTTTGCCGACAAAATGGCATATGGCAGTTTTAACGATATCTGTTTCCCAAATAAGCAATGTATCTTGAGTTTATGACATGTTTTAGAGAGTAATGATTTTTCCTCAATTAAGAAATTCTATGCCTATCTGAAAGATTCCACGTATCTTATGAGGTTTACGTTTTTTGTTTTGTTTTTGCTTTTTTGTAGAAAACTTTTTGTTCCACCTAACTGGGGATTAAAAATAAGATATACCAAAGTCACCCTTTTGATTCCTTAATTGAAACGTAAGTTACAGTGAGGTCTTGCCTCCTTTTAGGCTTCACTCCAGGGTCCTTAAGGGAAAGCAACACTGTTTTCCAACATGATCTGGATGGTGAGGTTCAAACCTGAAGATTTCATTGTTTTAAATTTGAGATTTCAGAGACAGAAACTTAGGGTGTATCTCTACATACATCCTAGACTAAAACCCAAACTTCTTGTTTAAAAGTGAATAGATACTTCATGAAAAAAAAAAATCCATCTGTCTAGTTGACTTCTATAGCTCAGCTTGTACAGAGTGAAATGATATTTCTTTCTATAACAGCACTTTGGATAGTTTAAGGGACGGTAGTGTGAGAAGGGAACACTGCCCAGCAGTTCATTCATGCGGCATCTGCAACCGTTTCTGCTACTCACGTCCATTAGAGTTGCTTTTCCTGAAAGGATAATGTATACTAATCTCAAATCCTATTGCAGAGCTGGTATTTAAAAGCTCAACTTCACAGTTTTTCCAAGCCAAATTTCCTAAATATTTGGATTAATTAATACTCTGGAGAAGGGACTTGCCATTTGAAAAATCGTACTTCGAATTATGATTCTGGGGTATTTGCATCATTTCATGTCTGGATGAGGATTATGCTAATAGTGTCAGACATCACATCTGCAAAACATTGTTTGATGTCCTCTAATGGAGATCTCTCAGTCATAAGATAGCCGAGTGGAAAGACTTTTTTAAAAATCGGTTTGTCTCTCACTGTATCTGGTGCATAAAACAGAATAAATGTCTGCCAACAACACGACCTGAGGATCTTTTAGATCGTGTCTATATAACACCCGCGAGGGCAGGAAGGCATAAGTCACCCATTGCCCTGCCAAGTTTCCTTTGTAAACTTGTTGTGTTGGCATCACCAGCTCATGACAAGCACATCAGAGCACATCAGAAAAAGTCAGTGGAGCAATAATTAGCAACTGTGTCAGGTGCCTGGGCCCATTTTGATAATGTGAGATCATAGCTTTCTTGCTCTTGGATGAACAGGAAAGAATGGTTTCTGGAAGCCACAGAGCATCTAAATCAGTTTTCTCACTTGTATTTGGGGTAAGGTATTAGACCAAAGCATTAAGAAAAAAGAGGTTCAGAATATATGAATATTTGAAACTGAGAACCAGATGAGTCACTGAGCTTCCCTAAAATGACTCCGAGAGTTGATAGATATTGTAGACTATCTAGAAAAATGCCCAGTGTTACGCTGGGAAGTACATAAAAGAGAAATACACAATGTAGTCCTGGTCGTCAATGACAAGGTTAAGAAGACAGAAATAACTTGTATGACACAACTGGAAAGGAGTACCTCCTGCTACGTGCGGTGTTACCGACCACAGAGTGATTTGATATGGGCATAAGTACTCGGGAGTGAAGAGAAACAAGTAAAGTTTAGGAAAGAGGCATAGGGGAGGCATGATTGAGTGCAACTGGAAATGGAAAGAATTTTGCAAATAGTCAACGTTGATTGAGTCCTGTGAGTTTAATACTCTTATTTATCCCCATTTTACTAATGAGGACACTGAGACTCAAAGGGGTAAGTGATGCGTCTAAGACGCACAGCAAATCAGTGGCAGAGGGGCAATTCCAGGGCAGCTTGCAGACCACTTAGCCACCTTGCTACAATAGCTAGCTCTGTTGTCATCAAAGACATGGGTATACATATGAATATGGATATAAATGCACACGTATGTATTAGATGTGGTGGAAGCAGAAGATGGTCACAGGGACCGCATTTCAGAGATGAGAGAAAGATTAAGTATAAAAGTAGGAACTGGCATGGATGTGAGGGGGTTGATGAAGATATATGACTATCTGGAAAGAAGGGCGTACCTCGGGAGGGTCATGGAAGACCTCCGTGGGCAGGTTGGGGTTAGCAGGTAACAGGGAGGCTGGCTGGTCTGGAGCTGAGATTCAGGTGTGGACTGAATGGCCAATACTGACCACCATACTTTGTCTCTGTGCTTTGGGTGCAGAGAAAAAATATTTAAGGACAAGTGCCCAGGCACGTCTTCTGATGTGACTGTAGCCCAAGAAACCCATGGTAAAGAGCTTGAACCCTGACTACATTTGGGGGTCAGACACATGCAGACCCAAACAAAGGTGTGGAGCAACAGAAACCTGAGGGCTGAGGATGAAGGGAAGCCACATCCAGCCCCTTTGACCCCCCACTCAACAGACACAGGTTCCCAGTGAGGGTGACTCTACTCTTCCCCGGCATTAGCAAGCCCCCCACGTGTACACATCACCATACTCATCATACAGTTTCAAACAAGACGATGCTCCAGTTCATGCCCATCACTTCATCCGGCCCCTGCCCAGAGAAACCGTGATCTGTAATAGCTCTGGACCACTGAGAAGACTTTCAAGTAAGATTTTGGACCAAATACTCTTTTCTCTGTGTGCTCTGACTTGAAAACTTAACCCTTGAATGAGATATGATTCCACAGTGCACACGAGAGCCCCACCCACTATCATCTTAGATGTTTCTGGAAGGTACAAGAAGGAGAGGTGCAGGAAACTGTCCAAATGGATGTGGGGCACCCATAAAAGACAGTCCTGGGCATTCCCAGAGAAGCTTGGGTGTGAGAAGCCTGCAAGGGTTACAAGGCTTCCTGCAGGGGCAGAGCCGGGGCAGAGCTGTGGAGATGAACAAAGGGATCTTGAAGTGGCTGCATTTGTGAGCTTAAACTGGTGGTGTCCAGGAGAGCCACTTATCACATACAAACTGTTCCAGCGTGTCCTTAGGTGTGTTATGGAGTGTGCACACAAAACCCCAGGGGCCATGTGTATTTATTAAGCAAAGAAAGCATGTATTTTGCAGGAAGATCACTAACACCAATGGCAGTAACAAAGCAGAAGAAACACAGATCCTTTATTTTCGGTCACAGCCTTCTGATCAGACTTTAGTGAAAAATGATTGATCACCATTTAGCAAAAACTTCTTTTTTGCCCATCTAAAGATAAACGTTTATTTCGAGGCAGAAGAAATCCATAGCTTATGGCTTCAGTTCACTTGTCCTCTGTGCTAAACCCAAGGTCACACTCAAGACGGCACGCACACAGACGACCTCCAATTTACAAGTGGATGGGGCTCTGAGAGGACACTTATAAATTGGTTCTCTGGAGCACAGGAGCACGTCCCCATCGACTCTCAGGCCAGTCCGTAAAACTCTCTGAACCCCCTGAGTTCCGAAGCTGGTTCCAAGAGCCGCCTCAGAGCAACTGTGAGACTGAGGGTGGAGCAGGGCCAGGGGGGTGGGGCTGGACTTGGAGGGCGGGAACTGTCATGCCCTTGAAAGGAAGAGCTCAAAGTCACGGTCGTTTTGGGGACAAGTTTTCCAGGACTGGTTGTTGTAGCAATATAGCGTTACTTTTATTTCTTAAATAACTTTTTTGCGAAACGGTTTAAGACTCACAAGAAGTTGCAAAAAGAGTACAGATTCTGTGTATCCTTCACCCAGTTGCCTTAATAGTCATCTCTTACCTAATCATGGTATATTGTCAAAACCAGAAAACCGACATTGGCAAGATACTCTTAACTCAGAGAGCTTACTCAGATTTGACCAGTTATCTTTTTTTCTCCCTAAACAAATATAGTGCTTTGGAATTATTAGATCATATTATTTTTCCAATGTTACAATGCTAAGAAAGTCTCAATTTTTGCAAGAAAATCTTCCATTCTTTACTATAAAATATTTAACTGATGGTGTTATTTGAGTGAAAACTGAGGTTTTATATGTATACAAATCACTTTAATTTTTATATTAAAAGGCAAAGATTTTATTTTAAATTTCTAGGCTATACAATATTTGTAGCCAAGAGAATAATTTATGAAATGACAACTTTAAAAATTAATCTGAGTCACTATTTGATAACAGTGTTTGGGCCTGGCTCCTGGACCTGCTGGTGCTATAAACTGAGTGACCTCATTTTAGATGAGTTACTTGATCTCTTTGGTTCTTAATTACTTGATTGCAAAATAAGGAAATTAGACTACATGACTTCTGAAAGTTTTTCAGCTAAAATAACCCCTATGGGACGCCCATGTCAAAAGTATCATACAGGGCTTCCCTGGTGGCGCAGTGGTTGAGAGTCCGCCTGCTGAGGCAGGTGACATGGGTTCATGCCCTGGTCCGGGAGGATCCCACATGCCGCGGAGCGGCTGGGCCCGTGAGCCATGGCCGCTGAGCCTGCGCTTCCGGAGCCTGTGCTCCACAACGGGAGAGGCCACAACAGTGAGAGGCCCGCGTACCACCAAAAAAAAAAAAAAAAAAAAGTATCATACAGAGATTGTTATAGAAAGCATAAGATAGTTTTATGAAGAACAGACAAAACAAAACCAAAAACCAAACCCTAGAGCTAAAGCGAAAAGGGGAAAATACCTTGTATTCACCTAAAAGTTATGGGAAGAGTACAAAAGAACATTTGAGGGCAGCATCACTGTGGAGGGTGAGGACCACCGGCCTGCAGGTGGTCCTGAGGAGCAGACATGGTCTGAATTCCCCATAAACCACTTAAACTTGTGTGACATTTGGACCATCCCAAGCCTCAGTTTCCCCATCTGTAAAAGGATGATGGACACTGTTAGTGGGGCTCTGAGGAGGAAAAGGGATATGACAGGTAAAGCGCATGACAGTCTTGTCCCATGAATGTTAACAGAGCCCCTGAGTGTCACGTGTGAGTGGGAATAGAGCGGATGTTGCGTTAGATGGTATGAATGGAGTGCAGGTCCGCCTGCCTCTGACAGTGTGGTTAGCTTAAGCGGGGAGCCTCCACTTCCGGAGAACAAGTTATGGGGCTTAGATGTGGTTGTCACACTGGGTACTTGTGAACTGAGAAGGCGGACAGGGTTTCCCCTGTGATGCGGAAGAGAGACCCCCGGTCTCAGTGGGGGGATCTGAACCGGCAGAAACGAGGAACACTAATTAGAGAGCATTCTATTCTGTTTTTAGGAAAAATAGATATGTCCCACATACTTTTTATCTCACTGTAAATTTGGGATTAGAATTTAGACTCTGGATTTCAGTCTAAGACATCTTACTATGAAAATGAAAGAAAGATTTATTATTCTCTCCCCATCTTGCTACTCATACTAGTTTCTTATCTACAAATGCCTTCTCTTCCGCCTGGCCTTTTCTCCTATTTTTAGCCATGTCTCAAACATAGCCTTCCAATTGCCATACTCAAGATAAATGGGAAAATCATCTAGACCACAATCAATTCAATAAAAAGATAGAAAAAAATTAATTAATTCAATAAAAAGACAGAAATATTTGTATGTACTCCTATCCAGCAGCCATTTAACACTGCTATGTACATCAAAATTTCCTAGTGGGTATTCTTGTTCTCCTTATGCTATTTCTTTGGACCATATTTTTTAGTTTTCATTTTGAGTTTTTCAAAGAGCTTTCACCTTTTCATGTTTAAGACATAGCTCTAAAATCTTAAAACATCGAATATTCTGTCTGCCAGCATTCTACAACCTGCATTAGAAAACCAGTGTTAATATATACATATATATACAAACTGCACGAAAACTGACCTGGATTACTGTAATTTATACCTTTTATTTTTCTATTTAAAGGAAAAGAGAACTTGAACTCATTGCATTTTACAGCCAGGAAATGGTCTAAATTATCTTAATTTCATTGTACTTTTAGAAATTATTGGCTCAACTAGAACTAGAAGTTACTCTTTGGCTCCAGTATAGACTGGGAAAGTAGACATTTATAATTTGAAAAATACAAACAAAAATTAATTCCGAAAGGAAAGTAATCTACAAGCAGAACGCCTTGAAGCCATGAAATCAGCTAAGGACTCAAAGCCCCTTGGTGTTACTCTGCTAACCCCGGGCTCATCTCTCCAGACCACCTTTCATGCATAGACAGACTCTGGAAATCATTCATTGCCTACAGTGTCACAGCATCTGTTTGTGCCTGGGGTACAATAAAGAATTCTTACGGAGACATACGTTATTTTACAAAAAACAGGATTGCACAGAATGCACTATTAGAGCTGGTCTGTGAATCCTTGTCCCCCGTCTGCAATCAAATAAGTGCAGAAATTGGGAGTAAGCACTTAGAAACTTTAATACCGATCTGGCATCGCCATGACATCCAAGCGTGTGACTGGTGTACAGGTCTCCTTGAATAGGATGTACACCAGTTCCGATGCTGAATTCACCTTGGGGTTGTACGTGTCGTGAGCTGCAGTCTATTCGTGCCCAGGAAGACCCTATATTGATCTGCAATAGATCAAAACAGACAAAGAAACATGTCTCCTTTACCACTAATGGGTTGAGAGGCATTGATATCAAACGTAGTGTTTGAAACCTGTTTCTTTTACACAACATGTTGTGAGTATCACTCATTTCAGTAACTATGTCGATAAACCTTATTGTTAGTGAATGTGTTATCCTTCAGTTTTTAAGTTGGATTAATTGAGAGGTCACTCAAGTTTTCATCGGTGCCTGCAAATCTCCTAAGTCTGCCTTTTCCCATTTGAAGATAGCATTACTGTGATTTATGTACAATGGTACTAAGAGTCAGAAACAGTGGATCGCTCTTGAATGCTTTGCCCAGGGGGACCACTATCACACTACAGAAGGTAACTCACTAAAAGACAGTTTCATCCAGAATGAGGTCCAGCACCAGAAACTTCTGGGCAATATTTTAGCAATTAATAGCATAGTGGCCTCTTCACCGAGACTTTCACAAATCCCCAAAGTAATAGATGTTTTAAGAGTTTTGGAGACCCACGGGGAATACTGTGTCTATTTGGGACTTCCCAGGCTACACTCCACCTCAAAGTTACCCTCAACATGCTCTAGATGGCTCCTGACAGATGACAGGAGTGGGACGTAAGAAGAAACCCATTTACCATTCCTGCCCTAAACCATTTGTGATGAAAAGGTTTTCCAGAGAGGTAATGTGCTTCACCTTGCACTTGTTGTAATGGCACAAGCATTGAAAGGAAAGTGGCAAAGGACTTGCTATTGTATGTGTTCAGAGAGTAAAATACAAACTCTCAAATCTCTTAGGCTTGACTAGGTTTTTCTACTTCGTCAGAATTCAACTCTGGAGTATTTTAGTGCTGTTTAGCATTTTCCTTCATGGCTACCATCTTCTCCAAAGATGTCTTTAAGTCTAAGATCCTAGATGCTTCAAGTATAGGGAGCGTCTATTTCCAAAGGATAATAGTATCTGTAATATTTGTCCCCTAAACCAGAAACTTTCCTCTAAGGAAGTCCAAATTGTAATCAAGTAACGAGAGAATGGATCAGAGAAACAAATGAACATTGGTCAGTCTAAATCAATGTTAGGGTCCAGCGTTCTGCCATATAATAATGGAAGTGCTCTGTGTTTTTTTTTACTACGTTCACATACTAAGGTAAAAAATAGCTACTCCGTGCCTAATAAGGTAAGAATGAGAGCGTTTCAAATACTCTTACCCATTTGTTAAAAAACAAAAAAGAAAATAAGATTCCTAGTTTTTCCCCTTAGACCTGAGCACAGGCCACGATTCACTTGCCAAATTTTCTCTCAGCGGATTGTTTTCAAAAGTTTTATTTCTAGATTTATTACAGTATTCCCAAGGAAACTAATCTTTTTTTGTGCTTTACAAACAGCACAAATGTCATTATGACGTATTTTGGTAACTCAATATGTGGTGAATAAACCCTAATACCTGGTATATCCATTCCTAAATGCGAGAAAAAAAATACCAACTATAAAATTTTAGATGAATAAACCCAAACAATTACCTTTTCAAAAAGAGTTAAAGTCAGTATGCTTTACAAAAGCTAAACGTTGTGGGCCAGTAGACTTTTATTGTTCTTATTCAACAATCATTTATTGGTTACTATGTCTGGACCAGCTCTGTCCAACAGAAATTCCTGTGGTGACGGAAATGTTCTGAATGGACATAGTCCAATATGGTAGCCACCAGCCACACGTGGTTATTGAGCACTTGAAACGTGGCTCAGGAGAAACACAATCTTTCATTTCACTTAATTTTAATTAATGTAAATTTAAATAGCCACATGTGGCTAATGGTACCTTACTGGATAGTGCAGATATAGAATAGATGTCAATGTTTTAAGATAGAAAGATGAGCATGATTTGGCTTTTCTCCCCAAAATCTACATAGTAACGGGAAAAATAAAATGCATGCATAATTTTACATAAAAATCCTGATCAAATTTATATGGAACTTAATAATAAGATAAAAGTTATATGGAAGAAAAAAGCCCCCAAATTGCCAAGATAACTCTGAACAGGAGGAGGGTGAGGGGAGAGAAGAGGTGAGACTTGTCCTACCAGATACTAAGAATCATCATAGAACTATCATGATTAATAGTAAAGTATTGTCACGGAGAGAGACAAATGAACAGCAGTAGAACAGCCCAGAAGCCTGTTTGTGCAGGATTTTTTTTTTTCTTTTTGGCAAGATGCAGAAAGCAGAAACTATAAAGAAAAATGATACATTTTACTATCAGAATTTAAACTTCTTGTAGTCACCAAGACAACATAAATACAGTTAAAAGACAAGCCACAGACTAAGGAGATAGAACATATACAGCTGACAAAGGAGCAGAATAAACACATATACGAATAACTTCCCAAAACTTCAGTAAGAAAAAACAAGTAACAAAGAGAACACAGGCAGAGGATATGAGAGGGTGATTCGCAAGAGATGAATCTGAAAGATGAATACGTGTCAAATGTGCTCAGTTACAGGAAATGAGCTAGATCCATATTTATCAAGGCTAGTAGGTCTCAAGGCTAATGGCTCACAGGCTTAGTTGCTCTGCGACATGTGGGATCCTCCTGGACCGGGGCACGAACCTGTGTCCCCTGCATCGGCAGGCAGACTCCCAACCACTGCGCCACCAGGGAAGCCCATAAGGTAAACTTTTGAAGAGCAAGGGACACCTGTATAGTGTTTGTGTGTAGTACCTAGGTATAAAAAGGATTAAAACATGGAGGAGATGAATAACGACTTCATGATAACCATACCTGGGCAAGAGACAGCCTGAATCTTCATCAGAGGGGGCCACACTTTCGCCTTCCTCTCCCCTAGAGCCAAGGGCTTGTACCCACCTGAAGCCCATCCCCCTTCCCATCCTCCTGTCTCACACCAACACGCTGGGATCTGAGATCCCAGGTTTCCCTGCTTAATGGTCCTGAGCCCTCTTCTTGAGCCTGTGTGGCCTTTTCCCCAGGCCCACCTTCTGAAGAAAGGGTCTGGTAGCTGCCCTGGGGAGGAAGGGAGGGGACAGGGGACAGGACCTGAAGGCATATGAAGGAGACTTCAGCTGTGTCTAGGAGTGTTAGTTCTTTATAACAATATACCTAAAACACGATAACATGACACTTGCTAATTCTGGGGAAGGGTGGTATTTTTGTACAACTCTCTTTATTAATAGCCAACTTACATATAGCACTTATCATGTTTCAAGTACTGTTTTAAGCGATTTGCATAAAAAATGAAAAGGTGTCATCGCTACTCAGTTTTACAGAAAAGGCTAAATAACTTGCCCAAGTCACTCACCATAAAGAGTAGAAGGGGATTTGAACATAGCAGGTCTGGCTCCAAATTCCATGATCTTAGCAACTGCTCTAGGTCTACTTGTCCAAATGCTCAGATTACTTCATTTAAAAAAAAAAAAAAGGAATTAAAGTTAAAATAGCCTGACAACTGCAATACAAAGAAAAATGTAGTAAAATTCCTTAAGAAGGTTCTTAGATGTGTTAGGAGCACAGACAAGGACGGCAGACATGACTTGGGGAAGAAGGCCGTTTCGGCAGTCGGGGAGGGCTCGGCGGAGGGGATGCGGACTTTCGGCCCAGGCCTTGCTGGGCAGTGGCTGTGAGGGCAGGAGAGTGAAATGCCAGGAAGAGGAAACTTCTTTGTGTGGACAGGCACAGATTTAGGAAAGTTAAAGAAGGATTTGAGAATTAGCAAGTCGTGGTGTTTGGCTGTCACATGGGGGGACAACTTGGTGAGGGATATAGGTTGGGATCTTGAAAGGGAGCGTGAGAAATGAGTATTTTATTTGGAAACCAAGGCAAGCCCTTGAAGGCAGCACCTCCGAGCTGCTCCGTGGGAAGACAACAGTGCAGCCTGGCTGGAAGGATAGCGGCCGCAGGTGAGGAGCCCCTAGGGTCACTGCGAACAAAGTTGGTTAACAAAGTTGGTGGACGAGGAGAGGAGGCCGTGCCTGTGGGGGACAGGGGAGGAGGGAGGTGTCAGGAAGCATCCAGTTGTTCCACCAATATTTATGGAGCACCTACTAGGTGGTGGCAATATAGAAATTAACAAAACAAAACTTTCTGTCCTCGTGAAACCTGCCTTCTTAGTGGAGGAGGGGGCAAAAGTAAGAAAAATAAGTAAATTTAGTAAACAAAGGGATAAAAATATGCATATGTTAGAGGGTGATAAGCACTTTGGAGACAGATAAAACAGGGAAGGGAGCTGGGGGCTTGCCTGTGTACTGGGGCAGGGGTGGTGGGGAGATGGCCAGGAGGGATGAGCTGAGGGCACCTTTAAGTAAAGGCCGGAAGAGTGCCGGGTGTTGAGATGATATTGAGAGTCTGAGTCTTGGGGTGGGGCCATGGTTACCCCAAAAGAGAGGGCAGAGGAGTAGCTGGGTGGGAGGAGGACAGATTCTGGGGTCCCAGGGGGCAGTCAATAATATGGACTACACCCTGGAGCGTGAGACATGTACACACAGAAGTGGCTGCTAACCAGGTGACAGATGAGCTTCAGTAGCTGGGAACAAGGATGATAGAACAGTGAGAACTCTCATTCAGTGAGCCCCTCATGTGTGCCCACCTGCCACCAGGTGTTTTATCCTTCCTAGTACCCGGGATCCTTAGGACATCCCTGCACGGAAGACAGTATTAACTCAGCAGCAAATAAGAACGACAGTAATAAGAGCTAACGTGTGAAAGGGCAGACTGTGCGTCGGCAGGCACTTTATGTGTAATAATTCATTCAATCCTCACAGCGACCCCAGGAAGGTATCAGTCTCAGTTGACAGATGAGAAGACTGGGCTGGCCCGGTAAGGTGCCCAAGGTCACAGCTGGTGAACGGACGCAGCCTGGCTCCGGTCCTTGCTCTGGAAGGAGGAAAAGTCAGTCTGCGCTCTACCGGCCTCTCTACTCTCTGAGAAAAGTGAGCTAAGAGTAGAACGCTTTTCAGACGGCTGGGGTGGGGTTCTGGGCAGAAGAGCTGGAGAAATTCTCAGAAGATACGTCTTGAGGGGAGAGGCTGGGCCAGGGCAGGGAGGACGCTGTTAGGAGTGCAGGGTGAACAGCATAGCTGAAGGCTGCAGCCGCGAAGGGGCTTTTAACCCGGCCCGGGGAGGGCATCCGAGTGTGGACATGGACACAGCAGCCTGGACGCGGAGCAGGGGCCAGGACGCCAGATCGCACACAGCTCTGCGGATCTCTGGGAGCGAATAAGGGAGCTAAAAACAACGATTGAAACCAACCAACAAACACCCTTTCTGGGCGATTTCAGGGCCAAGAGCGAAAGCCTTGGCTAAAGAAACCTGTAAGGGGCTGAGGTCCGTTCTCACTTAGAACTCCAGGACTCTGAACAAGACGCCTCACACCCCTGTGGGTTGCCCAGCTGCTCTTTTGAAAAAGTTGGACGCTCTCTGAGATGTCGCCAAAATCTAATCCCGCGTGGTCCTAGCTCTGCAGTCGGTCCACTGCTCTGGGACCCGGCTGCCCGGCCCCAGGGGTGCGCCGGGCGGCTCTGCTCACCCAAGGGACGATAACTGGCGGGGTGTGGGAGGAAGGGGGCTCCCCCGGCACGGGCGCGGGACCCGGAGCGCGCGCGTCGTCGGTCCCCTAGGCGGCACCCGGGACCACCTAGAGACCGAGTCCCAGGAGCCTGGGAGTCGCTGGGTGGCCCTGGAACTTTCTTCTCTGGAGCCCGATCCGGGACCGCCCGCAGAACAGGCTGCTGGCAAAGACCAAATGGAGCTCCGCGCCAGGCCGGAGGCTATGCGCGTCACTCGCAGTCCCGGGCCGGGTCCGCGGCGCGCGGTGGCGCTCCGCCAGGCCGCGCCGCCCGCGCCCCGCCGCGCGCCCACCCCGACCCCGCGGCGGCGCCCCGGGGAAGCGCGGCCCGGGCCTCCGCGGGCGCCCCCGGACCGGAAGCGGGTGCGGCGGGCGGGGGCCCCGGGGCCGGAGGAGCGGCGGCCGCTGGCGCGGCGCCCAGGGGCGTGAGGCGGGTGCGCGGGGGAGGCGGCGGGGCGGAGGAGGCGGCCGGCCGGCCCGCGGGTCACTCGGAGGCCCGGGCGGCGGGCGGCAGGACGCGCTCGGGGAGTCGGGCGGGCGGGCGGCGCGCACCATGCTCTCCTTCGACGAGGCGCTGCAGCGGGCCGGCGAGTTCGGGCGCTTCCAGCGGCGCGTGTTCCTGCTGCTGTGCCTGACGGGCGTCACCTTCGCCTTCCTCTTCGTTGGCGTGGTCTTCCTGGGCAGCCGGCCCGACCACTACTGGTGCCGCGGGCCGAGCGCCGCCGCGCTGGCCGAGCGCTGCGGCTGGAGCCCCGAGGAGGAGTGGAACCGCACGGCGCCCCCCCACCTCGGCCCCGCGCCCTCCGAGCGCCGCGGCGACGGCCGCTGCCAGCGCTACCTCCTGGAGGCGGCCAACGCCAGCGCCGCCGCCCCGGGCGCGCTCAGCTGCGCCGACCCGCTCGCCGCCTTCCCCAACCGCTCGGCGCCGCTCGTGCCGTGCCGGGGGGGCTGGCGGTACGCCCAGGCCCACTCGACCATCGTCAGCGAGGTAAGGGCCCGGGTCCGCGCCGGGCGCTCCCGCCCCGCCGGCGAAAGCCGGCCGGGAGCGGACGGCGCGCGGAGCCCCCGCGGACGCCGGGAGTCGGTGAAGCCGGCCGCCGGGAAGGTCCGCGGAGGCAGGGAGCTGTCGGTTACCTCTGGGGACCGACCGGGTTCATCCCGCGCTTGGAAGCGTGGTGCTGCGTCGTAACTGCCCTGGCAGTGCCTTTGCTTTATCTCTCTCTGCTAGTGAGGCAACGGAGTGGTGCTTCGGTTTAGGTGTGAACGAAAACCGCCCTGGAAGCCAAGTGCTAAGATGCTTCGCACACATCTCCTCGGGGATCGAAGCATCCTGTACGATGCTCGTTGACTGTGAGATGTGTGTGCGCAGTAGTTGGAAATGACGGATGGACGCGGGTAGAGAACCGCAGTGTCTGGGGCGAGCGACGCTGAGCACGTCCGCGCCAGCTCGTGGTTCCCAGGGGGCGAAGGAAAGGAGAAACCAGCGTTTGAAGGCAGCGCCAACTGTCTGTAGTTGCCCAAATGATTATCTGAAATGCAAAAGTACAAAGGTCGAGGCTTTCCCGGGAGCATGATTTTGGCAAAACTGCTTTGGGGCAAAGAGCAACATTTGAGAGAAGTTGGGAAAGATGAGGTTTTGAATTAAAAAAAAAATTTTTTTTCCTGCTAATAAGTGACAGGAACGCAGCAGAAGAGGCTGTAAGACATACATAGTGGACACCCCACTTATTGGGGGGGTAGCTGCTGGGGTCGGGTGGGGACAGTCCCCACGGTTTTTTGGCTACGTTTGAGCTCTCAGTGCCTTGGGGGTTAGGTGCCCTCACCTTTGGCGGCAGAACTGTTTCTGCGCTGCGCTGGGCTGGCGGTTTGCATCTTCATCTTGGTGAGTTCTGACTTTAGGGACTGCCTCCACTGAGCTTGCAGGGAAGAGATGAGCAGTTTTATTGAACTTTGCTGCAAGCATGGATCAATTTAATTTCTAACAAGTGATTGAATGTGCTCAGGCAAATTGGGAAAGAAAAATGTTTGTCTTTAATTTACTGTCATAAAGAATTTTTAAGCACCTACTTGAATAATGGGGGAAACACTGGCTTCAGAGTTCGCTGTGCCTCTTCTGCCTGTTAATGGTGTTCTTTGGTCTGGTGGTGACCTAGTCTCTCTGAAGCTGGGATAGTAGGTCTTTGAGGTTATGCATGTTCTGTGTGTTAGCACACTGTGTGTGGTCCTCTGCTAAGTGCTTTAGAGATCAAACCCCATGGCAGCCCAGAAAGGCCATGTGTATGTGTGTTTGGGGTACTTTAATTTCTACCTAATTTGTGGGTCATGATCGGGACTGCTTTATAAACTGTGGTGGTCTTGTTAGGGATTTCACTCTTGAAATGGATAAGGTGTGGGCTTGGGTGGGAGAGGGTGTTATCACCGGTACTTCCTTTGAGTTGTATCCATTAGGTGGCCTCTTAGCGCTACTTTCCAGGCAAACCAGAAGACACTGCTCGGAGACTAGACGCCTGATTTTTGAAGACATACAGATCTCAAATGAAGAATCAAATGAACACACACTCCAGTGGGGTTTCCATGAGCAAGCATGATCTATAGACATCAGAGAAGGGAGACATAAAAATCTCTAAGTTAGTGTCCAGACAGGTACTTTAAAAGCATTCTGGGGTTCCAGGGTTGTTTCAAGCATTCCAGGGTTATTTCAGAGGAGGGACAGTTGGTCTTATGAAGGCCTAACAGGCACTGCGGAAGGTGGGAGTTCCGGAGACCTGGTCCTGGCACGGTCTCCATCCAGCTGTGTGGCTTGGGTGGATAGCTTAACCCTTCTGGGCTTAGCTTTCTCATCTGTAGTATCAGGGGTTGGATTAAACCCTTTACAGTCCGACCAATGCCATCAGTGTCATCACTGGATGGCTGTTCTCAGTGTGCTCAGAACAATGATAAAAATCTTCAAGGAAAATAAAATGCTGTTCAGAATGCTCCCTTAAGGCCTCTGACAAGTTTTGGAAGTATATTGGAGAGAGGTTTTTTTGTTGTTGTTCTAAATTGTTTGCTTCTTCTGGTTTGTTGTTTTAATGTTTTGATTCTTGAGAGGAAACCCTCCATCTGTTCAGGAAGTTCAGCATCTAGAACAACTCCTTCCCTCGCAGAGTTCTGCACAGCTAATATGTTACTGTCTTTGGTTTTGCATATGATCCAATTAGTGTTCTTTCATATGCTGTCGGCGTGACCCATCTCAGTGTGTTTTCAGAGACTTGAGACCTAACATATGAGTCATGGAAAGGGGGTGACTTGGGAGACTTCAGAACGCGGAAGGGGAGACCAGATTCCAGAATGGCAACATACCGCTGTTATATTTAATCCTTGCGCCATTGCTGGGTAGACAGCATTGTCCCGGCTTTTAGAATAGGAACCTGAGGCAGAAGATGCGAAGGGACCCACTAGCGTCCCAGACCTTTTATGTAGCCAAGGTGGGTTCAGATCTGAGGGTCTTGATTGTGAATCCGTCTCCTTTCCTCCAGGCAGTGCTCTAAGTCCTTGAAACAGGTCCACACAGCATGATACCAGATCACTCACACTTTAGAACCTGCAAGAAATCTAGTTGAACCTTCCTGTTTACTTAGTTACTATCCTGGTCCTCTGGCCAGCGTGTCATTTTATGTCATTTCACGGTCCGGAACACGATCCACTGCAGATGAGAGGCAGTCGGTACTCTCGGTGTGAGTGTTGCAGAATGGGCACTTAAACCTCATCCACCCTTTTTCCATCTTACAAAGAGAAACAGCGCCAAGGAGTTAAGTCAGAAGTCAATGCGAAGTGCAGGGCCCTTTCAGTCCAGCTCCCCCTCTGGTTTCTCCTGCTCAAGGTGATGCAGTGGATTTTTCACCTACATTTAATGACCTCAGCACAGACTTTTCTAACGTCTGAATCTCAGCCCTATGTGGTTGTCAGACACTGGGCAGAAGAAAGCATGATGTGATGCAGAGAAGTCCAAGTCCTTACCACCCAGATATTTCAATTCATTGCCCAGGGAGTGAGACTCCGAAATTAATGTTAAGACTTTGAAATGCTTGCTTGTGTACCATGGATGGGGGGATAAAAGAGCTCCTCTCTCACTAGGAACCAGGCCTCAGAGCACCATTAAAAATAGACCGAATTGCCCTTTCTAGATAAGTTTTCTCCCACACACAAAAAATGAAAGTCCATTTGAGGGAAGTGGCTGACCCATTGAAGAAAGCGGAGGCTGCTTCGATCTCTGGGGCTGTCCCACTGCTTCTCATGTCTCTGCTTTGCTTCCTGCATGTCCAACCCACAACAGGAGGCCAACCCCAGACATTAGGGGTCCCTAATCAGCATCCGGTCCTTACTATTTGCTAAGCATGGAAACACACTGCCATGAATACTGGAGAAAGGAGTTTAGCCAGGCCCAGGTTTTGTTCTGGGCTGAGTCTCTGATTTGCTCTGAGCACTTGAGAAAGATCTTACTTTTATATTGTTTTTATTTTTAATATTATTTGTGCTTTCCCTGGTTTTTGCTGAGTCAACCTCACCAAGAGAACATCTGTTTTATTATTACTTCAAAGGACCAACTATGGTATTGTTCATTTTCTATTTCATTAGTTTGTCCTCTTTTTTTTTAGTTTGCATTATTTTTTTAAAAATTTATTTAATTGAAGTATAGTTGATTTACAGTGTTGTGTTAATTTCTGCTGTACGGCAAAGCGATCCAGTTATACATACATACGTTCTTTTTCATATTCTCTTCCATATGGTTTATCACAGGATATTGAATATAGTTCCCTGTGCTGTACAGCAGGACCTTGTCGTTATCTTCCTGTTTATTATTTGTTCTGGTTTTTTGGATTTACTATGGGTGTGCTTTTTTTCCAATTTAAGTTAGCTGCTTAGCTCAATTCTTTCCTGCCTTTCTTCTTTTCTAGTATAAATGTTTAAAGCTATAGATTTCCTTCTGTGTACTTCTTTTTGACTACACCCAGCAAGTTTTGAAATGCAGGTTTTAGTTATTGTTCCATTCTCGGTATTTTTTTTTTTTTTTTTTTTTGCGGTACACAGGCCTCTCACTGTTGTGGCCTCTGCCATTGCGGAGCACAGGCTCCGGACGCGCAGGCTCAGCGGCCATGGCTCACGGGCCCAGCCGCTCCGCGGAATGTGGGATCTTCCCGGACCAGGGCACGATCCCGTGTCCCCTGCATCGGCAGGCGGACTCTCAACCACTGCGCCACCAGGGAAGCCCCATTCTCGGTATTTTTAATCTCCATTATTTCCTGTTTGACCCATGATTTATTTAGATATTGGTTTAAAATTTTTAAACATACATTGATTTTTTATCTTTTAATTGTTCTAATTTAACCTTGGAGTGGTAAGAGAAAGTGGTCTGAATGATACTGATTCTTTTTTTTTTTATAATATTTGGCTTTATTTTCTAAGTATTCTATTGAACTTTTTATTTTTACCATTTACTTTTTAAGTCTCTCTCTTTTTTTTAATTTTATTTTTGGCCGTGCTGGGTCTTCATTGCTGCTCGCAGGCTTTCTGTAGTTGAGGAGAGCAAGGGCTACTCTTCATTGTGGTGTGCGGGCCTCTCATTGCAGTGGCTTCTCGTTGTGGAGCACAGGCTGTAGGCGTGCGGGCTTCAGTAGTTGTGGCACGCAGGCTTCAGTAGTTGCAGCACGCGGGCTCAGTAGTTGTGGCTTGCGGGGTCTAGAGCGCAGGCTCAATAGTTGTTGTGCATAGGCTTAGTTGCTCCGCAGCACGTGGGCTCATCCCGGACCAGGGATCGAACCTGTGTCGCCTACATTGGCAGGTGGATTCTTATCCACTGTACCATCAGGGAAGTCCCTGATACTGATTCTTTGAATTTTATTGGAACTTTCTTTTTGGCCTTCTAGGAGGTCAATTTTTATAAACATTCCATACATGCTTGAGAAGAGTGTGCAGTCTTTAGCTATTGGGTGTAGGGTTTTATAGATAGATGTCCAATATTTGAAGCTTGTCAGTTGTGTTGTTACAGTATTCTATATTTTAATTAACTTTCCATCTGCTTGGTCTAGCAAGCATAGAGAGTATTGAAATTTACCATTATGTTGGGGGGTTTTTCATTTTCTCCCTATATTTCCAGCAGATTTTAAAAGTTGTACACATGAGATTGGATGCACGTACATACAAATTTAGAATTTTTAAAAATCTACATAGTGAATTGAACATTTTATTATAGTGTTGGTACTCTGTCTAAAATCCATGATGTATATTGTCCCGAGGTCTACTTTGTATAATATTATTTAGCTACTCCAACTTTCTTTTGGTTAATATTTGCCTGCTATACCTTTTGTTATCCTTTACTTTCAAACTTCCTATGTTCTAATAATTTAGATGGGTTTCTTATAAAGTGCATATAACTTGATTTTGCATTTAACTACTATGCTTAGCCTATTCACCATTTCTTGTGGTAATTGGTATATTGGGGCTTATTATACCATTTTTTTCTTTGTCTTGCTCTTTTTATGTTTTTTCCCTTCCTTTAAAAAATGATTTTAAATTTGTTTCTCTTATTCTATTTACTCCTTCCTTTATTTGTTTGGAATTTAGATTTTTTCCCCCAGCTTTTCTACCTTTTTTCTTTTTTTTGGAAGTATAGTCGATTTACAGTGTTGTGCTAGTTTCAGGTGTACAGCAAAGTGATTCATTATATATATATTTTTTCAGATTCTTTTCCATTATAGTTTATTACAAAACATTGAATATAGTTCCCTGTGCTATATAGTAGGTCCTTGTTGTGGAATTTAGATTCTTTATTTCAATTCTTTTAGTGGTTACTCCTGAAATTTTGCTAAGTTTACTTAAAAAAAACCTAAATTTAATACTTCAACCTCCTCCTAAGCAATTTAAGATCTTAAACACTTTCATTCAGTCACTTCTTCTGTATTAGAGGCATTAATAGCCAATATTCTAGGTCTGTTCCTTTATTGTTAATTTATGGGTTTTGTGTAAATCATGTATGCTTGGGTTTATACTTACACTTTATCTACTCATTATTCCATACCCTATCTCTTTTCCCCCCTTCCTTTCATATAGATCTTTAACATTTTTTCTTTAGTGTGTATCTCTAGGTGGTAAATGTTCTCAGTTTTTGTTTATATGGAAATGTCTTTATTTCACCATTATTCTTTAAGATTTTCTTTTGATGTGGACCATTTTTTAAGTCTTTATTGAATTTGTTACAATAGTGCTTCTGTTCTATGTTTTGGTTTTTTGGCCGCGAGGCATGTGGGATCCTAGCTCCCTGACCAGGGATTGAACCTGCCTCCCCTTCATTGGAAGGTGAAGTCTTAACCACTGGACTGCCAGGGAAGTCCCCGCTATTATTCTTGAAAGATAGTTGTGCTAGGTAAATAGTTCTATGTTGCCAATTATTTTTCCTTAACCCTTTGAAGATGTTAGTTCTGTCTTGTAGTTCTCATTTTACTTTCGAAAAATCTGTCATCAGTTTAACTGTCTTTTTCTCTTGGGTTGTGTCTAGATGGGTATTTCTTCTTTTTTTTTTTTTCGTGGGTATTTCTTTTATTTATCCAGCTTGGTTTGCATTGCCTCTAAAGGGTGTCTGACATATAGTAGGCACTCAATAAATAGCTGTAGAATGAACCAGTTGCATTTCCTTTCCACTGTGAATTTTGGTTCTTTGGTAGGTTCTGGAAAATTCTCAGCCATTATCTTTTCATTTTCTGCTCTCTATTCTTTCCTTCTGAGATTCTACTTGGACGTAAGTTGGACCTTCTTTTTCTGTCCTTCATGAGTCTTAACCTCTCTCTCATATTTCTCATTTCAATATCTATATGATAGTTAAGATATTTTCTCAGACCTGTCTTCCAGACCACAATGTTTCTATTCAGCAGTATCAAGTCTGCTGTTTAATCCATTCATTGAAGTTTTTATTTCAGCAATTATCTTTTTCATTTATCAAAGTTATATTTGTTATCTTTCAGATATCCCTGGTCATTTATTGGTAGTCTCTTATTTTTTACTCATTCTTGTGTTTCCATTTTTCAGTTTCTTTAAGGGTTTTACGTATGATTACTCTATATTTTATATCTGGTAATTACACTGCCTGAAGCCCTTGGTGTTTTGAATCTCTTATTTGTCGTTTGTTATGTGTTTGGCAGTTGTTTGTTACGTGTTGGTTGTGAGTTCCCAGCTGGTTGAGTGTCTCTGTGGGAAACCTGGCTGCCTGCAGGAAGGATTTGCACTTGCTTCTCTCTGAGCTTGGACACCCATGATCTGGAATCATTTTCTTCCTTCCGGACTTCCTGGTGCATCTACAACTGCTGAATCTGTCATTGTTGTTTGTTTTTATTAGAGGTGTATGATTTCCCCTTACTTTCTGAAACACCAACAGTTCAACAAAAATTGTGTTTTATGCTGAATCTCATTTTTTCAACAAGAGTCCCTCAAAATAACTAGTCCTTTCTGCTGATGACAAAAGTGTATTAATAGTTTAACAGATTTTTTTTAACGGAGTGAAAGCAAGACCTTCATGAGTGAGCAGTCACCCCACTATGTGTCTGCTACTTGGTGTTGGCAGCAGGATGACCAAGCAGATCCATGCAGTGATGTGTGTATGAACCCCAGAGCCAAAAGGAATGAGACTATGAAAAAGCATCACCTGCTTCTTTCTGGCAACTGATTTATTAGATTATCAGCTACAGATCCATTAAAATTTCATTAGCATTTGTCATATGCTAGGCACTGGGGTAGGCTGGTAATACAAAGGTAGATAAAATTGTCTGATGGGTTCTGGCAGAGAGACTTGCCCCGAGACAGTAATGCACTGAGAGTGGTAACAGGTGTGGTGAAGGGATGCCTTCTTATGATTGACTGGGGGTGAATCAAAGCAGAGTGTGCACTGACCTTGACCTCAGCCCCAGAGGAGAAGGAGGAGTCCAAGAGGAATATATGAGGAAAAGGATGTTCTATTCCCACATTCTCTCATCGTCAGCATCATTTATTTGTAGCCATTTATCGACTGCCCTCTGGAGCAGTGGTTGATGTGTATTCCTTTGACCCACCCACACAGTCGTGGAATCAAAAGATCAGGGTGGGGTTCAGGAATCTTTGTTGTTCACAAGCGTGTAAAGCCCCTGCAGGTGGTCCCTAGACTACACCTGAGGAGGATCCTGAGGACAAGATCATCACAAGTGGAACAGCCTATGTGTGGGTGAAGCAAGTACCACCTCCCCCAAACACACCCTGCAGACCTTGGGATGGAAGCCTCGTCCCTTTACCCAAGACAGGAGTCCCACATCTTTCTTTAAGATGAAAAGACAACCCTCAGAATGGGAGAAAATATTTGCAAATGAATCAACAGACAAAGGATTAATCTCCAAAATATATAAACAGTTCATGCAGCTCAATGTTAAAAAAACAACCCAATCCAAAAATGGGTAGAAGATCTAAACAGACATTTCTCCAAAGAAGATATACAGACGGCCAAGAGGCACATGAAAAGCTGCTCAACGTCACTAATTATTAAAGAAATGCAAATCAAAACTACAATGAGGTACCACCTCACACCAGTCAGAATGGGCATCATCAGAAAATCTACAAACAATAAATGCTGGAGAGTGTGTGGAGAAAAGGGAACTCTCTTGCCCTGTTGATGGGAATGTAAATTGATAGAGCCACTATGGAGAACAGTATGGAGGTTCCTTAAAAAACTAAAAATAGAATTACCATATGATCCAGCAATCCCACTACTGGGCATATACCCAGAGAAAACCATAATTCAAAAAGACACATGCACCTGTACTTTTCCTCTGGGACACACAGCTAGGTTGTATTTCCCAATGTCCCTTGCAGCTGGTGGGGGGCGGTCCTGTGATGTGTTCTGGTCAGTGATGTTGGGAGAAGCAACACACCTGGAGCCAGAATAACGTTTCTCCTCGCAATCCCCCTGCTTGCTTCCTCCCCTCATCTGCCGGCAGAGACTCCTGAAGACCCCAAAGACAGCAAAGCCCTTAGCTGGAAGATCGGGGCTTGAAGCCTGCAGGGAGGGCACCCGCATCTTCCTCCCCTCCACCTCCTCTGCATGGGAATGTGAAATTAATGAAGAATAAACTTTCTTGTGTTAAACCGCTGAGATTTGGGGTGGGGGGGTTGTTACAGCTCTTACTGTGAGCCTACCTGACAAATACACATTTTGGTGTGTTTCCTGGAGGCTGCAGGCACCTGATGAAATGGTAGGGAAGCTGGTTCCTTCGAGATAGTCCTCCCCTTGGTCTGCGCACAAGGTCACCATGACCTTGCCTGAGGCCCCTACGGGCCCCTCTCCTCTGCAGGCACCCCTGCTGCAGCCCCTCCAGGGCATGCCTGACTGTCCTCCCTGGGCAGTGAGCGTGCTGTTTCCTCTTCTCCAAATACCTTTCCTCTTTCTTCTTGAGGATGTTCCATTTTTTTTTTCCCTAAAGATGCAGCTAAGAGTTACCTATTCCAGAAATACCTTCCCTGTCCCGACTCTGGGGGTCTGCTTTCCTTCCTCTGCCCAGCCACCCTCTCTGTGTGCTGAGGGTATTACCTTCCTCATCAGACTGCAGCTTTCTTTCTTTTTTTTTTTTTTCAGTGTAAACCCCAACACAAATACACCAGCATGATTTCGTGCATTTAGAGGGGAAACGTTTCTTGGTTAAGTGGAAAATTGTGCAGGTGCCTTCTGGAAGACCTTCATTTTAAACAGCTTTATAGTGAAACATGATATCTAGAAGTCTGGACCTTCTTTCTTCCATTTGCTGTAATCTACATTCACTGAGTAGAACTTGTACTGATCATTGGGACCCAGTGGGTTCCAGGGTTCTGGGTTATTCTTTCTGTCCCAGCTGACATCTGGATTGAACAGTGCCAGGTGCAGGTGTACAGCACTGCACCAGTACCTCCTGCTCCAATAAATACAAAGAGGGGGATCGAACTAGAATGCTTCTTGGCCTGACCGATGATCACGCAGAGCGTGGTTGCGACAGAGGCCTTGAGTCCAAATGGAGAGAAAAACAAACCTGCAAGGCCCGAGACTAAATGGCCTCCGCGCCGCGGAGGAGTGGACGTCCAGGGTCACCCAGGACCTAGACTGCAGCTTTCTTGGGGGCAGAGACTGTTCAGTATATCTTTGTGATGAAACCACATGGCATTTAATAAATCCCATGATGAAATTAATGAGTGAACGGGAAAGGGATTGAGTGAAATATTTGACCCCTTTTATAACTGGCTCAGCCAACCCTGAAATTGACCTTCGGAGACTCTAACAAGCTCTTTCCCCCCTCAACAGTGCTGCTTTATTTTTGCATCAATTCTGTATATTAATTTAGAGAAAATGGCCACTTTAACAATTCTGATTTTTTGAACACGGTGTATTTGATGTAATTTGAACGTGATGTGTTGCGGCATTTTCTTAGGCGTAATTCAGTCTCTATCACAGTGTTTTGTAGTTTTCAGTATGAAGGTGTTACAGAAATTTCACAGGTTTTATTCTCAGGCGTCTGTTTTATTGATAACCTTGTACAGTGCTGCTTCTTCATAACTTAGCCAGCAAGGGCTTTTCTTCCTCCCCTTCGCACCAACGGGCTCTGACAGATCACGGGGGCGGGGGGGGGGCAGGGCACGCCCCTGTAGAAAGTGGCTCCAGGCCTCTGGAGCAGGGGGACAGCCGCCACCGCCCGTCCCCTGTCTACATGGGGACTCTGTCGTCCTCAGATCCTAATGGGGGGATGCGACCTGGAACACGAAAGGGAAGGAGCCGGACGGCTGGCTCTTTGGGGCCATTATTTTTATGTGCTGACGTCCATTGTGCAGAAAAGGCCTTTCTCAGCTGTCCTGGTACTTTTGGCCGCGCCTGTGTCATCAGCCGAGCTGGGCTCTGGGAGCAGCAGGGCACAGGTGCAGGGCACAGGTCAGCGAGGGGCACATGGGCGCCTGGCGGGCAGCAGTTCAAGGGTGCAGTACTGAGCCCTCCAAGGCCATTGGGGGCGGGGTGGGGAGACACTGCCTACATTTCAAAACAAAATAAAACCTCTCCAATTTTTCCTCATTTTTTTTCTTAAACTATAACCAAGAAAGGAAGTTTATTTCTATTCTGTGAGGAAATAGCAAAGTTCCTTAAGGTTCTTGGTGTAGCTTTCTAGAATGGCAATGACACAAGCATGGCCAATGATACTTAATGCCTTTTTATGTGGGTGAGAGATCAGTAACATGGCTTTTTAAGGATTGCTGTGCTCTAACTTTTCTGTGCTTGTAATAAAGCAAAGTAACTTCGGGGCTGGTGCTTGTGTAACACTAGAGGAAAACCATGAGGGATGCAGTGTAGGGGCTCATACGAAGGTGAATAAATAAATGTGATTAAAAAGAAAAAAATCCTGCGTTTAAATTGTATGGCTAGTACGGGCCCCGCCAAGCACGTCCCTCAAAGTGTGTGACTGATTTAGAATTTAACTTTAAAAACTGTGTTCAGGGAAGTTAAAAATGAAAGTCAGAAAATGAGTATGGTGATTATCGTTGAATGTTTTCCGAAAGCTTGGATCCTAGTCTCCGATTAATCAGTGAAGCAGACGTTGTAGTGGAAAGGGTGCTGTTCCGAGATGTGGGAACCCTGGCACAGGTCGCTGTGAGTGACTGGGGGTGACAGGTAACATCCCTGGACCACTGTTTCCTTATCTGAGTGGAGTAGTCAATTGTCAGTGGATTTCCAAGGTTCCTCTACCTCTATCATTCTGCAGCCAAGTTCATTTTCAGGTATTTAATTCCTGACCCTGAACTTGGGGTTGCCATATCCATGCAAGAGTGGGAAAGTGGCTTGGGATGAAGCTAACTTAAAAGCTGGAGGTGTTCAGTTCCGGAAATCAGGATGGATTCTTCCCCAGGACACCTTACTTCCTGGCGGGCGTGCTGTGAACCGTGTGGACACAGGAGAGGGTGATGGCACGGGTGTGGCCACATTCTAGAGCAGCTGCCCGTCCCCGCCCTCTGTAACATCTGCTGTAGACCCTAGAGTTTCATGGGGAATCTGAGGAGGGGACACGCCTTGGGCCACCTACACAGTGGAAACCACCCGAGAGAGGCAGGATGGGGACAAGCTTGGACTTCAGAAACGAAGGTGATTATTCTGCTGTGAAACCCAGTCTTCTGAGACAGGGGACCTCCCTGTTGGATGGTTATAGGCCAGAGCAGGAGAGATGAGCAAGTGACAGGTGAGGCTCTGGATTTGCATTTTAAGGGCCATCACTGGGACCAGAAAGTTGAGACACTCATGAGGAAATACAAACCGGAGCTTCACAAGCCTGTCCACACTCACCCGCTTTGGCCTCAGTTATCTGATTATTAACAATTTAACATTAAACATAACATTTAACTTAAGTTTTAAGACATTTAAGTATTTGAAAGTAATTCTGACAAGACTGTGTCTGTTTAGGGAGTATATAACTTTTCTTTTATGGGTTTTCTTGTTAACTTGTGCTGTATTGATTGGTCATAAAATCTACAAATAAGTGTGGGAGACTGTGTTTTCTTGTTTCTTAGAAAACAGTTCAGGGAGGAAACTTGGAGGCTTCAAATAAGGTGAGAAGCGAGACACGTGCCTCCTGACCGGTGATTCTGGTTCCTGTGCAGGAAACCGCAAACCACCTGTCTTGCTCTCCTCCCCCAAATGACGGGAGACATTTTCCTCTTGGATGGATGTCAGCTGTTTTAGCAGTTGTTGGAATATAATTGTTTAATTTTTCTTGGCTTCATAATGCAGACATGAGAGTTTCACATGTCAGACAAATTTGTATATCATTGCCTGGAATGCAATTTTATTTTTTATGCAGTGAAAATTTTATTACTGCTTGTATAACACGGGGGCAGCTTTGGTAAAATGGTGATTTTCTATGAAATGCCTTCAGCACAGCGGTGTCCAGTGTGAGAGACCCAAGTGAGGCCATCCTAGTTGGATGGAGCTAGGGCCGCCGCAGGCCCCTCTGCTGCCCAGAGGAAAGAACATTGTCTTGATTCTTAGGACAGGGGGACCTGTGAGACAGTTTGGTATTGGTGACTTCTGAGGGCTTTGAAAACTTTTGCTGTTGGTGTTGTGAAGTCTCTGGAGCCCACCTCCTCAGGGGGCTGGGGGTACCGCACCCCTCCTGAGAGATGACAGAGCATCCATTGTCTGGACGGTGCTCATGTGAAGCGGGTGGACCCACTCCCAGGTGTGTGATGAAGGCTTCCCGCTGGAGAACAGCAAACACCCTCTCATCATCCTCCCTGCTCGATAGCGTCACGTCTCAGATGCCTTTCCCAGAGGTGGCTTATGCCCCTCGGACGCACAGGGTGGCTCTGATTTCACGGGCTTCTGCCAGCTGGAAGCGTCGTGCGGCCGCCGACCGCACAAGATGAAAGACGACATGTGTGTCTCTTGCCCCCAGGGAGGGATGCTGTAAGCTGATGCCTCTCAGACATAAACAGAGGGGCCTAGGCACCAGAACCTCTTATTCTGAAGATTGATGGTAGCACATTTATGGGAATCCAAGGACCGTGGAGAAGACAGTGTGGGCTTTTAAATGGATAATTCTTTAAGAGCAATGCTTTGGAGACATTTATTGAGAAATGAGTGCCCTTTCATTGCCCTCAGATGAGGGTTTCAAAGCAAACCCTCATAGGGAAGTCACGTGGACAATTGACAGTATTAAATATCCAGGGCAGAGGAGAAAATTAAATGGAAAGTAATTAAAATTAATTTGGCATCGACTTTAAAAAAATCAAATAAAGAGATAAATTTCAGAGTTTCTGTAGTGTAAAGGAAATTGTTCCAAGAACCTTTCCCACAGAGAATCTTGCTCTTTCTGTGTCTCAGCTACTTGGTACTAATGGTAATAACACATTTACCTAAGGCCTCCATTTGTCCGCCAGCCAGCATCCCTGTCAGATGGCTACGCTCCCCTATCCAGTATGTATGTCTATAGGGCACTTCCAGAAGAATTTTGATTTTTAAATCAAACCAAGTGCATTACAAAACAAAATAAAACTACCTATGTCTTTATCCACTATTTAGATAATTAGATAATGACCCTTGATTGTTGCAAAATACTGTGAAGAAATGATCAACTTGTAGATCGGAACTCGTTCTTTGTGCCTATCTGTACGGCAAGTAAGAAATGATCAACTTGTAGATCGGAACTCGTTCTTTGTGCCTATCTGTACGGCAAGTAAGAAATGATCAACTTGTAGATCGGAACTCGTTCTTTGTGCCTATCTGTACGGCAAGTAAGAAATGATCAACTTGTAGATCGGAACTCGTTCTTTGTGCCTATCTGTACGGCAAGTAAGAAATGATCAACTTGTAGATCGGAACTCGTTCTTTGTGCCTATCTGTACGGCAAGTAAGTGGCTAAGAACATAGGATTACTAGTTGTGTGAACACAGGCAGATTTCTTAGTTTGAGACTGTTCCGAGCTCAGATTCTTACCAAAGGGGAATAATTGCTGCTGGGTGGAGCTGATGGGAGGCTTATGTACATAACGCATGCAAAGTGCATATCCAGTTGTCTGCCCAGCCTAAGTGCTATGTGTCTGGTGATATCGCACTCGTTGGTTACAGATATTGTGGAAGTCCACTCGGAGAGGGAGCTTGGGTCTGGAAATTAGGGGCAAATCCCTAGAAGCTTTTGTTGGGCAGAACACTGAGATTCCAGCCCCAAGGGACATGGCAGGGATCACCTCCCTAGAGCTGGTACATCTGGAGCCCAGTAATAAAGACTAAGAAAAGACCCAGAATAGATTCTCACAGCTACAAGCTTTGGCAAGATGTCCCGAGCTTCCATTTCGTCACCCCCCTCGGGCCCCTATGGATCTGGGCGGGGTTACGGTCCACGGTCGCTCAGAGGCAGACCGACAGCTCTGCCCACTGCCTCCTCTCCAGCCCCAGTTTGATTGAGAGATTGTGAAAAGAACTAAAACTTCATTCTAACATGAAGCTCCCTCCATTGCGTGTTTTATTCACAAGCACAAGAAATCCTTCAGTAAATCTGGACAGCAAAAGTTTCTCTAAAGATGCTGTGGTTAGAAAACCACCGATGTGGCTCACGCCTATGTTCGAGTTGGGTCAATTACACAAATTTGCTTCACATTTTGGGGCAGTTTGCAATGGCCATATCATGTCACAGTTTACTTGGCCTGTCATGAGAATCTGGCCTTAGAGAAAAGACCGAAAGACTCCCCTCTGCCCCTGAAATCTATGAAATGAACACAGGGCAGTGATGGTGGGGCAGAAATTATGAATATTGAGATTCAGTTTGGGGTTGAGATAAATCTGGGCTTAGTTGTTCTATGCATTAAGCAACCCAGTTCTCTTGACACTGAATAGACACTACAATGTAATCCATGAAAGTAGCTTAATACCCAATAGGGACAGAAAGCCATACTATAATATACTACATGTAACCTGATAGCTATTGACACACCTTTCCTGCTTAGAAACCTGATTGTCTCTTTAATTACCGGATGACATTAAAACATAATGTTTTATGTTTTAACTATTTAAACTATTTAAAACATAATGAACTCATTTAACCCTCACACACGCTGTGAGGCGTGGGTTGTTATCCCTGCTTTGTAGAGAAGGAAAGGAAGGTGCAGAGAGATTTAAGTAATTTGCCCCAAGTCAGGCGTTACAGGATGAGAGAATTGGAAGAGATATTTTTGATGTCTGAACCAACAAGAGATTAATTGATAGCCCTAGAATATGAAAGGGACTTCCATAAATCACCAAGGAAAAGATAGCAAGCCTTGTAGCAAAATTGACAAAGGATATAGACAGTTTTCATGAAAGGAAACCCAAAAGGCCATTCGGCATAGGAAGCCCATGCAGATTCACTCATCATCAGAGAAATGCAGATACAAACAAGATGGCACTTTACCCTTGTTAGGCTGGTTGGAAACCAAAAAGCCCCGCGGTGCCAACTGTTGGTAGATTTCAGGTCTACTGCGGGAGGGCAGGTGGAGCTGTTCTCAAGAACAGTCTGAAACTACTGATACAAATTAGGTGTCTACAAACATATACTGTGACACAGCAATTCCACTCCCATGCATGAGTCCCAAAGGAACATCTCAAATCTATCAGGAGGCAGGTATGTTCACTGCAGCGTTATTTGGGCAGCAAGGAGTTGGAGACAAACCTACGCATACGTTGACTTTCAAAGGTGTTTTGTTGTATACTGAAATTTAACAAAAAGAGGCTGAACAAGCATCAGGAAAGTTGTGCCTTTTACATGAAATTAAAAATATGTAGATTCTGCAAGAATGCAAACAAAAGATATACCTTGACACATCAGGATGGTTCATTTGTGGGGATGGGATGGGAATAGGAATAAGGACAAAATAGAATAAATAAAATAAGATATGGGTCTTTTATAACCAATGGTTATAATACATTATAATTAACTCAACCTTCTGCCCTTGAGGTTCAGAAGAGACAAAGGGGTAGAAAGAAGGAAATGGATTTTTCTACCCAAGACACTTAACGCGTCTTGTAAGATGCCTTAGAAATCACCCCAGGCCCTGGCCTATTGAATGAATTGGCCTATAACCCAGAAATGTAGTTAGATCTAGGTTAGTGGATTTCAGACTGTTTTGGTGACCCTAGGCATTGCAACGCCTGCCCCCTTCAGGAGAGTAATCTTACTTTTATCAGTTTTATTTTGGTGTTAAGATTCTGTTTTTTTTAATTTTTTTTCTGTTTTTTTTTTTCTGTTTTGTTTTTAAGAGGGGAAATAGAGTTCTGCTTCTAAAATAATGTTTGAAAAGATACAGGATCAATATTCCCCAGGATCCCTTTCAGATCCAAAATTCTATATTTTAATCAAAACAACCAACTTAACAAAAATGTTTTCAAACTCAGAAGCTGGAGTGTCAGCATCCCTTATGATTGTATAGAAGATATTTTCTTGGGAAGGTGTTGGGAGCGTCTTTTCCTGAGGCTTGTTCAGCTTCTTTGTGTTAAATTTCAGTACACAACCAAACATCTCTGAAAGTCAACATGTGCGTAGATTTGCACTTTAGAGACTGAATGCATCTGATGTGTACTGAGCCTGCAGATTTCTTTATCCTCTTGTGACAGCTGACCTGAGACTTCCCCAGAGCTGTCTGCCTGTGGGAATCAGAGGGAGCACTGCTGAAGGTCGGTAGACATGATGATTTCACCTGGGGATGCTGTGTCCTCGGATGCAGACCCCTGACTGAGGCGTGGATGGAGGCCTTGCCTGAGCATGTCACATGGAAGATGTCTCTCAGTTTCCATCTCAAAAGTCTCCTATAAAATGTCATCATTCAGTCATCAAGTCCAGTAGTGCATTCCCAGTATTGCCTTCTAGTTAATCCATAGCTTTTATTATGCTTTTATGTGATCTCAGATAGAGAATTTCAGGCATCACTTTTGCCTTCAGTGATCATATAATCTTCCTAGTCAGGAAGACGAGGGGGCAGATACTGTTCAGAACCTTCTGGGGGACTAGGTTCTGGAAGTCATGACTAGATAACTCTACAAGTCATCCTGAAACGAGATGCTTTGATGCGTCATCTCTTTCTTTTTTACTTTGCCCTTTTCCCACTGTCCTTTGGTTCTCCAGGGAGGAACTGTCTTCATCTGAGTTCCCCACACAGCAGAGCCTGAGACAGGGCGTATGTGCTAGTTTACGTCTCAGGGCAGCCAGGGCGCAGAAGCGGGGGCAGGGAGGTGAGGTCGGGGAGAAGGGAGTGGACCCCTCACCGCTTCATCCTCTAAGCCCCTGTGCAACTGACCCCCGAGAAGCTGAGTAGAGGGTGGAGGACAGAGCTGGGGAGGGAAAAGGGAGGAAGAACATACCCTGGGTTCTGCCTCCTCGGGGTCAGATGTTCCCTCCCAGGCATTAACTCCCTCACGCTTTCAGCTGGAGCCCAGAGGCGGAGCCCAGAGGCGCAGGAGGCCAGCAGCTGGGAGGGGCTGATGCTCAGGTGATCAGAGCTCCCATGGGCCAGCTCAGGAGGCAGGTGGCGCCTAGAAGACCCGAGGGGGGAGGGAGAGTGCGACATGGGACCAACAGATCGTTAGCTCCTGCACAGACTCTGTCCCGAAACCTTCGCAGGGCCACGCCCAGTGGCTTTCTGCCTCCCTGTTTCCACACATCTGCATGCCCCCACTTTTGGTTCACCCTTATGTCAGACTCCCTATGCCCACCCCCTCCCTGTGCCCTTGCAAGGGGGCTGCCTTGCATCCCCCCTTTGTCTGCGGAGTTTCCGCCTTATGGTACCGTGCCACCACTTTCCTCTTCTGCTTGCTGGTCTCTTAGGGTGACCAGCTGTCCCAGCTTGCCTGGCATTGAGGGGGTTCCCTGTGCCTGAGGACTTTCAACGCTAAACCTGGGAGAAACCCCGGCAGACCAGGACAGTGGGTCATCCCGAGCACTCCACAGGTAGAAAGAATGATTCACAAGATGTATAATAATAAAGAGCTGTGAACAACGCAGATGTGTGATATGGTTAAATAAACAGAATGTAATGTACCCATTTGATACAATATGACAGGGATGATAAAACTGAATTGACAGATAATAGTGTAGAAATGTTTATGATGCAATTATAAGTTAAAACAAGAGGCTGAGATAACAATGTGTGCATATTACATGATTTCAGTCATATACTTAAAAACCTCTGTATGGCAAATTGACGATTGAAAGTAGGGACTGCTACACAGAGATCTTGAAGGAGAGAGCTTGCTGTTACGGCCACTTACACTTTTCTCTTAACTAATCGAGAGATTCTTTTGCCAAAGATGGTGCTAAAGTAGCGATAGAGCTGAATTAACTTATGGTCGTGCTACATTAAAAACTGACGAGGAGAATGCATGCAGAGCGTTCAAAGGAACTATAGTTATTTTGTTCAGCAAGTCAAACCTGGAAATGAAAGCATGCAAATGACAGTGGGTTTTCAGCAAAGGAAGAGGCACCAGATTCCTTCTCAGCAAGGCCCACGAGAGAGAAAGGCTGTGAACGCTTCTAGTTAGTGAAAGAACTTTATTGATGATCTCTTAACCCAAAGTTGCTTTACTACTTGTTTACTAGTTGCTTATATGAATGAAAAGACTCTCAGAAAAGAGGAGGCCTGTTCAGAGAAGACGGCTTGGGGGAGAATAAAAGCCTCTGGCATCAAACTCACTCAGCCTGGAAACTGTCATAAGATGACAGAAGGACTTTCCTTCGCTCAGCGCAGGATCAGAAAGTGAAGCGGGTGAAGTGGATTCGTGAAGCCTGTAATTGCCTCCCTTGACCCGAATCGTCAAAAAGGCGATTGCTCCATGCAGAGGAACTAAGATTTCATCGGACCTCCCTTTTAATAGCTAGCGTCTGTTTAAATGACTTAGTGACCACGTTATATTTTGCCTTACCCAGTTCATATTGTTTTCTATTAGCGATTTTTTTTTTTTTTTACTAAGTGACAAGATACATTTACTTGATTCCTGAACCATTAATTTATGTGTCTGTCTGAGATTATGTACTCTTGGGGGCCATTTTGATTACCGAATTTATTTTCGATCATAAAAACATAGTAGTTAGGTATGTTCCAGGCGCTTTGAATATATTATCATTAGCATCAAAAGAGCCTATGAGGGAAGTGTTATTTTCCCAGTTTCCAAAGGACGGAATCTCTGAGGCTGGGAACACCTGTGTGATGTGCCCAAGACAGGACAGTGTGAGAGTTGGCTTTGTCCTGAGGCCAAGCTCACCCCAAACCAGTGTCCTGTCCCTGCCATCTGCCTCCAGATCAGTGGCTCTCAAAGTGTTGAGTCACCAGGAGGCCTTGTGAAAACAGCTTGCTGGACCCCACCCCAGTGCTTCTGAATCAACAGGTCTGGGGTCGGGCCTGAGAATGCGCATTTCCAGGTCCCCGCGTTGCTGCTGATGCTGGGGGTGCCGGGGTCCCACTGCGAGGAGCCCCTGGTCCAGAAGGAGGTTCGCTTTCGCTACTGACTTTTCAATTGTGATGATGACTGGCTCGCCTCGGACAGGGCCGTCTTCAAGTCAAGTTCCCGTGAAGTCTGGTTCTTCGCAGAAACTCAGTTCCTTGCTCCTTAGCGGTGCTTCTTTCACAGCCGTGTTTCCCCTTCCGGTCCAGCTTGCGCAGCTCTAAATGGGTCTTAGGAAAACATCATCTTGGTCACAGCACTTTCTATTCAGAGAGCAAGCAAGACTCTTGTCTATGAAACCGTTCAGGTGCCTCGATCCGGTGTCAATCTCACGTCCCTGCCTGATGTTCGGATGGCATCGAACCTTCCTCTGCCGCACGGAGGCTCTGCTGCCCCGGTCCTCCGCCCACCAGTCCCCCGGAAAGCCACGGCCATCACCGGGGATGCCCAGCCCTGCCTTCGAGAGGCGGTGGCTACGGAGTGGCCGGTGTGTGCCAGGTGGGTCGTCGGCACTGGGCCGCCAGGTGAGCGAGGTGCGCAGGCCCCGCCCCAAGCCTCCGCAGGCCCCTGCGCCCCCCGCTACGGACCCTAACTCCTCTCCAGCCCCGTCCCGCTTAGATTCCGGGTCCCGTTCTGCAGCCGGGGCTGCGGAGCGCCGTGCGGGACCCTCACCCCGCGGCTCGAGGCTCCGTCCCCCCGGCCGCCTGGCCTTCCTGCCGGGTCCTCAGCCTCTCTCACTCTCGTTCTCCACGAACTGCCCCTTGCCCCTCGCTCTCAGCAAAGCCCTCCCTTTACACTTCCCGACAACCGAAGACCTGGGACGAGAGGCTTCTTCCGTGCCCTGCTGCCAAAACAAGAAAGGCACCCGTACCCGCTCCCAGCCTTTCCTCCTGACGACACATCACGCTGGAAGTCACAGCATCCCTTCCCACAGACGGTGTGTGTCTCCCCCTGTGCTGGGTCCTGCCCACTTCTCAGGCCAGTGCTACCTCCCCGCGCCCCGCCCTGTCCCCTCCACGAGCATCTTTGCCCGCCTTGCAGCGCGCTCCAGTGTGTCTGGTCTACACAGCCCCTCCCCAATGTCTGTTGTCTGCCCACAGCTGAGGACCCGTATTTCCCCCTCAGAAGCGCGTTTCTTCGAAGGGTTATCTTGTCTCACGGCCTCCCCGTTCTCACCTTTCACTCTCCCCTCGGCCGGTGTGGTCCCCTCCCACCCCGCCACGGTCTCTGGAGACCCCAGGCTGCTGCCCACTGGCCCTCGCTCCTGCTCTCGTGTGGAACCCCAGGGTGCCACCTGTGCTCCAGGGAGGAGCGTGATTCGTACTCCCTAGTGACCCTGCTGCCAGAGTCACCAGTTCACATTTCACTGTTCTGCTCATTTTGTGCGTCCCAATGCGGCTCCCGTTTCACTTGTGCAGCCCTGTCCAGTGTGTGCTGAAGCCAAGCACATTTAAACAGATGGGCGCTGCTGGGCGTTCCCCCGTCTGCTGGTTCCTGCTCACTTCCAGGAACCCTGGATCCCAAATCTGGAGACACTCTGCAGAAAATACTCTGTTTAGTAAAATGTTGAAGTAACTTAGCTTAACTGTCACGTATTTCATTAGCTCCACTGTTGCCATGATTACCTAGTGCCTACGTGGAAAGCGGACGCTCTTAGGAGATTTTCATCGTGATGACTTCATTTTGCCTTTGTTCTTTACTTTTGCAGTGACACTCCATCTGTAAACAACACAATCTTCAAAACATGACAGAGTATATTGATAAACTACCCCGAATGCCTGTGTTTACTTGTTAAACCTTCCCAGTCAGGTCAGAATCCATTAATGTTTCAAAAAATCATGTAAATAATGCTGCTGTAGCATGCTAACATATTCCAGAGTATTATGAAAATTTTTAACTTATTTGTAAGTACACACGACTACTGCGATAAAGCAAATATTGCAATAAAGCGAGTCACACAATTTCTTTGGTTCCCCAGTGCATATAAAAGTTATGTTTACACTACATTGTAGTTTATTAAGTGTGTGATAGCATTATGTCTAAGAAAACCTAAAATGTACGTACCTTACTTAAAAAATTATGCTGTTGGAAAAATGGCGCCGATAGATTTGCTTGATGCAGGGTGGCCACAAACCTTCAATCTGTAAAAAAACACAATACCTGCAAAGTGCAATAAGACGAGGTGTGCCTGTAATGGAAAACAGTATCAGAATTTACTACCGTGTAGACCCATTATCAGAGCGATTCCTGTGATGTGCTTGTGATGTTCATCGACTACTTTATGATATTCTCGTCTCCATCGTTGAATCCTTAAATGGACAAAGTAAAATACAATAGCTTTCCATGTAAGTCTCTTGGAATGTTTTCTATCTTTTTTTTTGGCCACGCCCGCATGGCTTGCAGGGTCTTAGTTCCCCGACCAGGGATTGAACCTGGGCCACGGCAGTGAAAGCCCGGAATCCTAACCACTAGGCCACCAGGGAACTCCCTCTGTCTCTTCTTTTTAACACGAGCAGTTAGAGATTTACTGGAAATTTCAACAATGCTGTTTTATGTTAGAAACACAAATGTATTTCATGTAAGTGTTTCAATTAAAAAATATAAAATTTTTCAAAGAAAAACATAACAGATATCCACACACTCATCACCCAAGATGAACAAATGTTAGCATTTTGTCATAGTTACTTCTGATTTTTTTCTAAAAAGAAAGGAACCAGTGCAGATGAAGTTGAAATTCCACTTCCTATTGCTGTAGAAGAAATTACACCAAAACTTAGTGACTTAAAACCACCACTTTTTTTTTTTTAATTGAAGTACAGTTGATTTACAGTGTTGTTCCGATCTCTGCTGTACAGCAAAGTGACTCGGGTTTACACCGATTCCATGGGGCAGGGGTTCAGAGCATGCACAGCAGGGAATGCTCGTCTCTGCTCCATGATGTGTGGCCTTGGGTAGGAAGGCTCAGAGGCTTTCTAGTCCATTCTTCACAGTCGTCCTATATCTGGGCAACCATGTGAATGTCCCCTTGTAACCCTGTCTTTCTAAAAACTAATCACAGAAAGCAGTGGAGATGCAGCGTCAGAACCAGGTGTTGTCAGTGCTCTTACATTATTATTATTATTATTATTATTTATAACAGTGTTTTTATTTTATTTTTACTTGTTGACAGTTTGCTTTATTTATTTATGGCTGTGTTGGGTCTTCGTTTCTGTGCGAGGGCTTTCTCTAGTTGTGGCAAGCGGGGGCCACTCTTCATCGCGGTGCGCGGGCCTCTCACTATCGCGGCCTCTCTTGTTGCGCAGCACAGGCTCCAGACGCGCAGGCTCAGTAGTTGTGGCTCACGGGCCTAGTTGCTCCGCGGCATGGGGGATCCTCCCGGACCAGGGCTCGAACCCGTGTCCCCTGCATTGGCAGGCAGATACTCAACCACTGCGCCACCAGGGAAGCCCGTCTTACATTATTATTTATCAAGCTAGGTTAGAAGGGAGCTGGCATTAATTAATCAAAGCTGTACATTTGACTTAGTTACACTGTACTCTCTAATACGTTCTAATCATTAGTAGTAAGTACTCACATCTTACTTCATGTCACATTTTACAGTGTTTAAAATACATTCGCATTTATTCCCTCAGTTGAAGCTTCATGAAAATGAAACCTGATAAGAATCTTAAGTTCATATTTTGTATAAATCAAATAGAATACTTAATAATAAAATGCTTTAGAAACCGTATAGAGCTATCAACACGCCCATTGCTATTAAGACTCACGGTCCAATTTTTCTGTGATCTAGTTTCGTACTGCAATCCTGCCCCATGCGTAATCCTGTATCTCGTTGGTGACTCTGTTCCCTTGGCTTCCACCTCATCTCTGTGTGTCAAAACACAACCAGATCTTCACGGCCCGGCTCCGACACTGCCTCCTCCAAAAGCCTTTCCTGGCATGTACTTCCCAGCTGGACTGCATCTCTCTCTGCTTTGTGCTTGCGTAGCATTCTGTGTTTCTCTTGTGAGATTTCAACACATTCCACCTTGTATTCTGTTTCACATACTGCATCACCGGTGCTCAGCTGGGAGCTTCGAGCAAACTGGAGCCTAGCCCTGCTCCCTTCTCACTGCACGACAACATGCCTGGCACCGGGAGCCTCCTGGACAAGTGTTTTCACTGTGCTTAGCTGCTTTTGCTGCTCTCAGGCTGGGAAGAGTACAAGATCCAGACGTGCCTTCAGTGTGGCCATATCTGGCAGGACAGAGGACTCTCCCCTGGCTTACCCAAAGTCACCCAAAGCCCCCCCAGTTTAGCGAGAGGACGCCAGCCTCTGACAGGGGAGTTTCCCGGGACTCACTCCATCCTGGGACCGTGGGGCTCGTTGGTGAGGGCTGCACTGTCCAGTTTGGAGCAGATGTGGATCGAGAAGAGACACAAGAAAGAGAAAAAGACTTGGCAGCGGCAAGGCCGTTCAGGCCTTTTCTAGGACGGGTGCCTACCTCCGGTTTAAGAATTAAGTAATTAAAATAAATGAATGTCTGTCTCGTGTCCAGCTTCACTTGTAAGCACTGCAGGGACAGTGGCTGGAGCATCTCTGCCTCCCAGGGACACCGGGAGGGACAGACCAAGTGGGTGCACGTTATTTCCTGAGTGGCTCGCTTTGGAAGTCTGGCACCTAACGCTTCCTCAGGTGGGTTGGTGGACAGCACTGTGAGAAAGACCACGTGGTCACCTTACACCTTGGTGGCAGCGTCTCTCTCCAGAAACTTATCAGACCAGACCTGGACCTTTGATGTGGCTTGAAGTGGGGTCTCACAAACAGCCAGGTCCACGTGAGTGCAGCCAGTCGGCACCACCGCCCTTCGGAAATGCCCTGTCATTTCGACCTAAGAAGTGCAGTCTTAGCAATGATCTGTTTTCCTGCCGTTCAGCCTACTCTGAGCCAATAAAAAGACATAAACAGTCAAGGTGACACTCTACTCTAGAACCTTCCTTCCTTTGCAAAAGAAACATAATTTTAGGACCAAGATGCATACATACCTCTTGTACTCAAGAGCTTGTACTCCCCCCACCCTGCCCCCCACCAAGCAATTGGTTCTAAGAGCAATATAAAACTTCTAGAGTAATGCTTGAAGAGAAAGCAAAAGTATGGTGTGATACCAACATCTTTTTAACGTTAGACCGGTAGCAGAAAATTTTACTGCAAGCATGAGGCAATATTCAGTTGGCAAAAATATGATGGAAGTAGTAGCTCACCTACTGAAAAGAGAGAGCTTAATGAAGTCTAAGTAATTATTAAACATTTGTTTAAAGAAAAATGCCAAGGGTTTAAAAAAAAACTCAGAACAAGAGAGTTTTGGATATTTGCTGCAGTATACATCTATCCAAGTAAAAGTAGTTAAAGAATGATCTCTTGCACCTGCTTAAATGAAGAACGTATATTCCAAAAACTTTTTTTTTTTTTTTTTTTGCGGTACACGGGCCTCTCACTGTTGTGTCCTCTCCCGTTGCGGAGCACAGGCTCCAGACGCGCAGGCTCAGCGGCCATGGCTCATGGGCCCAGCCGCTCCACGGAATGTGGGATCTTCCCGGACCGGGGCACGAACCCGTATCCCCTGCATCGGCAGGCAGACTCTCAACCACTGCGCCACCAGGGAAGCCCCCAGCAACTTTTTAAAGCTGCATTTCTTTGTATGAGGCTGCAAGGGTGGCAGGTCGGGGCATATGGGGTGTCACAGGGGGTGGACTCAGGAGTTAGACGTTTCAGGTCAGCCTCCTCCCCACCTGCTGACGAGCATGTAACCTCCAACTGCTTTCCTCATCTTCCTAATCTCAGTTTCCTCATCTGTAAAATGAGGGTAATAATCATGTCTACCTCACAGGGTTGCTGGGAGGATTAAATGAGATGGTGTATATGACTAATTGAAAGCTTGACTCTAGGGTACTCAGTAAATGTTAGGGGTCAGTAAAAATAAGTTTCAGCCACTAGATTCCAGATGTGAAGCCTGCCAGAGTACCTACGATGAGACATCATCTCTATATTTATTCTCCTGAACACCTGGATGTGTGGACTCAAATGGCCAGGCTGCTGAGCTGCTGTATTGCTGTGTCCTGCTTATTTGGTTAATGCGTGTTCGAGGCACTACCCGCCCTGACATCTGCTTTAAGGAGCCTTAAAACAGGGTCTTCATGAAGTCCATCTACATTTTTTTTGTTTGTTTCAATAGCTCCAAGTAATCATAAGGAAAAACAACTTGTTTTTAAAATGTAGTAAGAAGCAAAGATTTTCAGAGTGGGACCTTGAACAACCAATGGTAATGTGGTCTTGGGTCCCATGAGGAACTAGAGTGGCAATCCTGGATGATACGTTAATTGTGCCCTGGAACCAACAGAGTCAAAGTGCATCTCAGTCCTGGGAAAGGAGCTGAGATGCCTTTCAAGCCTTCCTTCTAACACCCCCAACACCTGGACAAGGGCAGTTCCGGGCATCTTAAGGACTTTGGGAAATACACTGTTTTGTGTGTGTGTGTGCTAGAAATAGTGTTCAGAGTAATATAGATTACAAAGTTTGTTCTGCGCTTTGGGTCAAATATTATAATTATAAACTCAGCAGTCACAATGGGGAAACACTTGCAAAGCAGTGTTCTCCAGGTGGAGTTTGGTCAATAATCCCATTGTCCCAGACTTCCTTGAAGTCCTCTAACCAAAAATCCTGGGCCAGACTCTGCTGAGATTGTTTTCTCAAGCCTCTTTTCCTGATTCTAAACAATTGGAAATGTTATGAATATAATTCTATTGTCAAATCCCACTTATTCCGGCTCTCAAATACAAACCAGCGAGAGAACAAAAAATAAACAAAGTGAACACAAGACACAAACGGAGGAAGAGGTCATCTGCAGAGGCTGCTGAGAAAGCTTAGTTTGGGCGCAAAGACTTTAATTTTATTGAAGTATAATTGATTTACAAAGTGGTGTTAATTTCTACTGTACACAAAGTGATTCAGTTATACATATATATATTCTTCTCCATTATGGTTTATATAGTTCCCTGTGCTCTACAGTAGAATATAGAGCCCTGTGCTCTACAGTAGAACCTTGTTGTTTATCCATTCTATATACAATAGTTTACATCTGCTGACCCTGAACTCCCAGTCCTTCCCTCCACTACCCCCCTCCCCCTTGGCAACCACAAGTCTGTTTTCTATATCTGTGAGCATGTTTTTGTTTCATAGATATGTTCATTTGTGTCGTATTTTAGATTCCATATCTAAGAGATATCATGTGGTATTTGTCTTTCTCTGTCTGATTTACTTCACTTAGTATGATCATCTCTAGGTCCATCCATGTTGCTGCAAATGGTGTTATTTCATTCTTTTTTTATGGCTGAGTAATATCCCATTGTATATATACACCACATCTTCTTTACCCATTTGATGGACATTTAGGTTGTCTCCATGTCTTGGCTATTGTGAATAGTGCTGCTATGAACATTGGGCTGCATGTATCTTTTCAAATTATAGTTTTGTCTTGATATACCTCCATACTGTTCTCCACAGTGGCTGCACCAATTTACATTCCCACCAACAGTGCAGGAGGGTTCCCTTTTCGGCGCTCCCTCTCCAGCATTTGTTATTTGCAGACTCTTTAATGATGGCCGTTCTGACCTGTGTGAGGTGGTACCTCATTGTAGTGTTGATTTGCATTTCTCTAATAATTACTGATACTGAGCATCTTTCCATGTGCCTGTTGGCCATCTGTATGTATTCTTTGGAGAAATGTCTATTTAGATCTTCTGCCCATTTTTCAATTGAGTTGTTTGCTTTTTTGTTATTGAATTGTAGGAACTGATTGCACATTTTGGAAATTAATCCCTTGTCAGTCACATCATTTGCAAATATTTTCTCCCAGTCCATAGGATGTCTTTTCATTTTGTTTATGGTTTCCTTTGCTGTGCAAAAGCTTTTAAGTTTGGTTAGGTCCCATTTGTTTATTTTTGATTTTATTTCTATTGCCTTGGGAGACTGACCTAAGAAAAACATTGGTGTGATTTATGTCAGAGAATGTTTTGCCTATGTTCTCTTCTAGGAGTTCTATGGTGTCTTGTCTTATATTCAAGTCTTTAAGCCATTTTGAGTTTTTGTGTGTGGTGTGAAGGGTGTGTTCTAGCTTCATTGATTTACATGCGGCTCTCCAACTTTCCCAACACCACTTGCTGAAGAGACTGTTTTTCTCCATTGAATATTCTGTGGCACAGAGAATTTTTTTTTCTTTTTTTTGCGGTACGTGGGCCTCTGACTGTTGTGGCCTCTCCCGTTGCGGAGCACAGGCTCCGGACATGCAGGCTCAGCGGCCATGGATCACGGGCCTAGCCGCTCCCGCAGCATGTGGGATCTTCCCGGACCGGGGCACGAACCCGTGTCCCCTGGATCAGCAGGCGGACTCTCAACCGCTGCGCCACCAGGGAAGCCCCTAATTTTTATTTTACATTGGAGTATAGTTGATTTACAATGTTGTGTTATTTTCAGGTGTACAGCAAACTGATTCAGTTATACATATACATACATCCACTCTTTTTGGCTTTTAGAGAAGGGTCTTTAAAGGCAAGGTGAGGGAGAGGGTTGCAGGGTGCGTGATCAGCTCATGAACGTTCTTCCAATTGGTTGGTGGTGAGGTAACGGTGGTATTTCTGGAATCACCATCATCAACCTTCTGTTTCCAACTGGTCTGGGGTCTACGTGCTGGTCGTCAGTATATAGTTAACTTCTTCCACCTGGTGGAGGCTTTAGTATCTGCAAAACAACTCAAGGATATGGCTCAGGATATTATCTATAGCCCTTGAGGAGGAACTGTAGCCCTTGATTTTGCTTTATGGCCAAACTATTATTATTTTGTCTCGCTTGACTGCCTTCCTTTGTTTCCTCATTTTCTCACTTCCCTGATTAAATTTTTCTTTTTTTTTTTTGCGGTACGCGGGCCTCTCACTGTTGTGGTCTCTCCCCTTGCGGAGCACAGGCTCCGGACGCACAGGCTCAGCGGCCATGGCTCACGGGCGCAGCAGCTCCGCGGCATGTGGGATCTTCCCGGACCGGGGCATGAACCCGTGTCCCCTGGATCGGCAGGCGGACTCTCAACCACTGCGCCACCAGGGAAGCCCTGTAACCTGAGTTTTAAATCTACTAAAGTGTAGGTCTCTTTCCATATCAATAAACATAGACCAATGCCTGACTTAACCGCCCCAGAGAAAGCTGAATCCCAAGCTAGGGGCAGGAGGGTGTGCGATGGGACAAGGGCAGGGACAGAGGGAGGAAGCTCAGGTGCCTGTGGTGCTGAGTACAGAGGAAACACATCTTTCATCTCCAGGCCCCCTACTCACACTCAGGGGTCTCTGAAGCGAGGGTGGGTGTGGGGATTGAAGTGCAGGTATTTACAATGCAGTGAGACCTCTCCTGCTGGTCACTGGGCTCACATCTTCCTTCCACTCACAGAATTTCTCTCTGCACCCTATCATAACTTCTCCTCCCCCCTTATGGGTTCCCATTTATGAAAAACCAGCGTTAGCACCTTGGACTGCTCTGTGCTTCTCTTCTTTTCTCTTAGGCGTCTCCTCTGCCTTTTTTCTCAGGTTCCTGGAAAACTTCTTCAAACGGATGTTCGAAGTCACTAACTTGCTCGTCCCCAGCGTTCCTCAGTGCTACTCACTGCCTCCGTTTGTTTTTAATTTCAGCAGTTACGCTTTTAATCTCCAGCAATTCCTTTTTGCAGATTGCTCCTTTTCCCCCGATGAACCGCTCTTACTTTATCAATGTGCTAGCCCCTGGCATCTCACCGAAACTCTGAATTAGGGTTCTTAGTGATCCTGTTTCTTGCAGCCACTTACCACTGAGAACCATTTGCTCCGAACATTCAGATGGTTCTCGGTTGACTTTCGGAGCCTTGCCCCAGCCTGGGTGCTTTCCTCTGCTTGTGTCTGCAGATGGGCACGTGGCCGGCTCGGAGCCTGGTGAGGCGGTGTCTGTTCAGTTCTGCCGGTTCCCACTGACTGTGATTCTCCTCTGGTTTGCATGGGATCAAGAGGAGACCTCCATGGGCTCAGAGAGTTCTAGCAGCTTCTCCTCATGGGGGGTTGACATGGCTGCACAAGACAGCTGGGCAAGGAAGGAACCGCCTCTGCTTCCAGCCATTCAGCAGCTGACCCTGGAGTATCTGTCCCGCAAACCCCCTCTAGACACGCGTGCAACTCAGGCCCAGCCCTCCCAGCCGGTCGCTGGCAGCCCACACCGCAGGCTCCTGCACCAGCTGGATGCCCAGAACCCTCCCACTTCCTCAAGGCTTGGCTCCAGCCCAGGAGCTGTGAGTGAGGGGCATAGAGAGGGGAGGGGACAAGGGTTGAGTGTCTTTGCTCAGCTCCCCGACAGGCTTGCTTCCCTTAGACAGGTTCTGTGGCAGCAGTCCCCCTTTGCTTTCTGCTGAAACTCCCGAAGCTTTAGGTCTCTGGGCAGGACACGTCTCTAGTTTCTGTCTGTGGTTTGCAATTTTTAGGATTGTATTGGTTGGGCCCTTTTAGCTGGAAATTGGGAGAGAGAGGAATTCATAAATATGTGGATCTCTGTGGCCCTTGGCAGTTGGAAGCCAATGTGGATTTCTTAAGTCTTATTTCCTGAGCAGGTCGTGGTTTCCTCAGCTTTGAACCCAACCCCTTTAGATAGACACGGCCCACCCATGACCGACTGTGCCGTTTGGTGGTACACACAGCCCCACCCGTCGCATCTTGAGAGTCTCCAGCATACAAGGCAGCTGCTGCACCGTCACGTGGGGAAGAGCAGCCCTGCAGGGCATCCGTCTCAGTTACCATGTTGGTTTCACCTCCCGGTGCCTTTCTCTTTGTCCAGCCCCTTTACCTCACTCTCTATTTTCTAATCCCTCTTTGCTTTGTTTCTGAAGCCTCTGCTTTCCCCTCCATCTGGGTGGGCTGGGCTGTGGAAAAAGGAAAAGAGAGAAGAGAATGCAGGCGGAAGAAGGCTCAGGCGCAATGGGGCGTTGTGGCTTTATTCTTTTTTTTTTTTTTTTTTTTTTTGCGGTACGCGGGCCTCTCACTGTTGTGGCCCCTCCCGCTGCGGAGCACAGGCTCCGGACGCGCAGGCTCAGCGGCCATGGCTCATGGGCCCAGCCACTCCGCGGCATGTGGGATCTTCCCGGACTGGGACACGAACCCGTATCCCCTGCATTGGCAGGCGGACTCTCAACCACTGTGCCACCAGGGAAGCCCCTAATTTTTATTTTATACTGGAGTATAGTTGATTTACAATGTTGTGTTATTTTCAGGTGTACAGCAAACTGATTCAGTTATACATATACATATATCCACTCTTTTTCAGATTCTTTAAAGGGGAAATTAAGTTGGAATGAGGTTGTTCAGGTGGGCCCTATTCCAAATGGCTAATGACCTTGTTAGAAGGAGATTAGGACATAGACACACACAGAGGAAGACCAGGTAAAGGCAGAGGGAGAAGACAGCTGTCTTCAAGCTAAGGAGAGAGGCCTCAGAAGAAACCAACTCTGTTGACACCTTGATCTCAGACTTCGAGCCTCCAGAACTGTGAGGAAATAAATTTCTGTTGCTTAAGCCACACTGCATCACGGCAACCCTAGCAAGCAAACACACAGGCCACCTTTGGTGGTCCTTAGCTTGTAGATGCATCATTCCAATCTCTGCCTATGTCTTCCCCTGGTGTTCCCCCCCAGGTGTGTGTCTGTGCCTCTGCTTCCTCTTCTTATAAGGACACCAGTCATCGGATTAGGGCCCACCCTGATCCAGTGTGACCTCATCTTAACTAATTATATCTGCAAAAACGCTATTTCCGAATAAGATCATCTTCTGAGGTTCCAGATAGACATAAATTGGGGGAGGGGTGGGGAGAACACTATTCAACCCAGTACAATATGCAAAAATTAACTCCCCGCCAGCAGGCATGTAAATCACTGATAAGCTCCATACGAGTGGTTTTCAAACTCACCTTCTTGTTAGACTAGATTCTGATTTAATTGGTCTGGAGCAGAGTTTAGGCTTGTTTTCACTTACTCCAAGTAATTTTAACGAGCACAGTGTTGAAAACCACATTTTAAAACCATTCATTGGGACTTCCCTGGTGGTGCAGTGGTTGAGCGAGAATCCGCCTGCCAATGCAGGGGACATGGGTTCGATCCTTAGTCTGGGAAGATCCCACATGTGGTGGAGCAACTAAGCCTATGTGCCACAACTGCTGAGCCTGCGCTCTAGAGCCCGCGAGCCACAACTACTGAGCCCGAGTGCCACAACTACTGAAGCCCGCGTGCCTAGAGCCCGTGCTCCGCAACAAGAGAAGCCACCACAATGTGAAGCCCACGCACTACAGCAAGGAGTAGTCCCCGCTCGCCACAACTAGAGAAAGCCCGTGCGCAGCAACGAAGACCCAACGCAGCCAAAAATAAATAAATAATAAATTTATTAAAAAATAATAAAACCATTCATTATGCTATTTATTATCATCAACATTAGATCAGTAATCATAATGCAATTGGGAACGTTTATCGGGTATTTAATATCTCGGGCATTGGGCTAAGTACTTTACATATATTACCTGAGTGACAGCATCAGTCCAGTTCTTACCCCCATTTTATAGATAGGGACACAGAGGGTTAAAGACACTAAGAAAATCACCAAGAGACACAAAGCTAGGAGTGTTAGACCGACACCTGGGCTGACTCCAGAGCCGCGGCTCCTCTCTGCCCTTAGATCGGTCCAGATTCAGAGCCTGTCATCTTCCTCTCATCTTCACATAGTCTCAGTTATGTAGAGAAATCGTAAACATGTTCAGATGAGTCATTGCTTGTCTTCACTACAAAGAAATAAAACAGCTTGAACGTTGATTTGAGGGTGAGTCACGAAGGTCTTCAGTTAATAAATGATGAGGCATTATTTTTATTATCCACCTTGGAGAGCAGCTGATATGACAGGTGATGCTCTATAAACCTTGCATCACACAGTGGTGCCTCTTTATGCCTGTGAAATCACCTGTTCTAGGTGATTGTTGCAGACTCTTGGGTTTCCTGTCTCGTCTCTGAGTCCTGCTATCATCTCCTTGGAATCTCGTTCTGTCCCGGGACCAGGGTTTCTGCTCTGGACCTCTCCATTTGCAACCTTTCAGACTCTTCCTCTAGCTTTTAGAACTTCCTCCTCCCTGTTGTGAGCTCTCTCGATGCCTCTGGTGTCCTGAATAAGAAACTCTGTCCCTGCGGGACCTGCGCCCCCTTCCCCACTGGGGGCACAGACACAAGTGGTTCTTTAGCTTCAAACCTGAGCCTGACACCTCCATTGCTGCAGGCAGATCTGAACTTCATTGGCCCACACGCTTCTGTCCTTGAGCCTCGGCTGCCCATCGCCCTGCTCAGTACCCTTCTTTTCCCTTTTTTTCCCTTCTAAATGCAACTCATTGTTGAAGGACCTGTTTGTGTCCCACCTTCTTCAGGAATCTGACTGCTCCGGGTCCCAGCAGTCCTTTCTTTCCCTAAGGCCCTCACGCATTTATAGTCAATGCCATTCCATTCAGATCTCAATTCCTCTGCATTTGCTGCCCATGAATTGATCCTGGCTCTCTAAGCCGTATAATAAGCTCCTCACAGAGGCAGAAGCAAAGCCTGCTCATCACTGGTACTGCTCCCAGCCTCGTCTGCATGATGCCACGCCCACCACTGGAAGCTGTAAATACCTGATGATTGGTTTTCATACCTGCAGCTCATCATGATGCTTCATACAGATCAGAAAAGCATTAACTTTTTGGCATTAAGATACCCAACTAATGCTATCGGATCATGTTAAAGAAATTTTCATTGAAACTAGAATTAATAATGACATCCTTCCCCCTCATGGAGACCCAACCCAAATGATTTTCTTTGTGATTACACTATTTTTAACCATTATTAGGCTCTGTGGTGGCGGCTTGTTGATTAGAAATGGAATCCATCCATGGGGGTCAACGTGTGATTGTCTGGCCAGTGCTAAATGTAGCCAGAGGCACCCTACACCCAGTGGTCAAACCAAAGGCACACTGGAGTCAAATACTGTGATGTCCCTCTAAACTTAGAATCTCTCACGTGAGAATTTGTTCAAGAAGGTGAAACAAGACATCTATGGAAAAGCCAGCTGCCGGTCATCAGGGGTCATTCCCTGTGGTTTCAGGAGTGGGCAAGCCCCCCTCCTGAGGTCCTAAGTCTCTTGCATCCCTGCATTATTTTTACCTTATTTCCTACCTTTGGCCTTTGTATATTGAAGATATTCTGTTACTCTGGTTCTAAGGATAATTTAGAAATCAAAACTTGAGCATAGATCTGATAATGACCTGCTCCAGCATTTTATCATTACAACCCAAGTTAACATAATGTCTGTTTGGATTTTGATGACTAGGAAAAGCTAAAAAAAGTCACTTGGTTGGAAGCTCTTCGAAAGTATCTAATTAGGCTAGAGTTGTGCTTTCTGCAAAATGAAGCAATGTGATCCCTTCCAGCATTCCATGAACAGTTGTTTGAATCTTTTATCAGATTGGCTTTCTGCTGATGCGAAGGGGAGTAATTCTCTTTGTGTAAAAATGACTTGAAATTTAAATAAAAGTGACTTTAAAAGAAAATTAACAGGATGGGTAACCTGGATTTATGAGCATTTAAAAATAACTTTAAATATGTACACTTAGGAAAAAAAAAGGAGATGCTTCACTTGTTCTTGGTAGATTGCCTTAGGACAGACGTAAATGCTTGTGTCTTTGATTCAAACTTAGTTACATTTGACAAGAGATGGGTTTTAGGTCTCCCTGGTAACTACAAACAGCTTTTAGTACTTTATTTCAGGAAAAAGTCTTCAGCCTGTGATGTTCACTGGCTTTGGTACATGCCAACCTCTCTCTAGACACAAAAGCATATCTCAGACCCAGAGCTGTTTTGGCAGCAGGCAGCGAGCTCAGGGCCGATTAGGACGCACCAGCCCCAGGAGGCAGGGGTCTGACTCCTGACTGTACGTGCAAGAGTCAAAACCAAGCCCTTCCATCCTTGTGACTGCAGTGTCTGTTCCCTACTGGGAACCTAAATGTGTGTGTGTGTGAATTTCTTGTAAAGGTATGTAATTTGTTTATATTAATTTCTTTTGTGCTTTTGAAAGATGGCAGGCTCCCAGTCATAAAAAGAGAAACTAGGCTAGGTATTTCAAGCGGGAAGGGATTGAATAAAAGGATTTGGGTTTGAGCTGTTTTGGAAAGGCGAGAAAAGCAAGGAAGGACAGCTCCTGCAGAACCCCTGCCCTGCTCCACAGCATTACAGAGCCTGTGGGTCCTGTCCATTTGCCCCTGTGTAGCCGGGGAGTGGTTAAAAGCACTGACTGTTGTCACTGCTACGGTTGGAGCCAGTGCTGCTGCCACAGCCAGAAGCAGAATCTTCACTACCCGCCTTCTGATCTTGCACCAGCGCCTCCTACTGGCAGAACCTAAACAGAACCCCTGCTGGCAAGGATTCTGAGAATTGCAGTTTCCACTCCTCCAGCATCTGAGATGCAAAACAAAGTATAGAGGACTGACAATATGTGGTCTGGATGGTATCGTAGTGCTTTAGAAACTAAGTTATCATAGCACTTTAACCACTTAAACATTTATTTTATTTTACTTTACTTTATTCTATTTATTTATTTATTTGCGGTATGCGGGCCTCTCACTGTTGTGGCCTCTCCCGTTGCGGAGCACAGGCTCCGGACGCACAGGCTCAGCGGCCATGGCTCACGGGCCCAGCCGCTCCGCAGCATGTGGGATCTTCCCGGACCGGGGCACGAACCCGCGTCCCCTGCATCGGCAGGTGGACTCTCAACCACTGCGCCACCAGGGAAGCCCTAACCATTTATTTTAAATTAATTTTATTGTGATACAAAAAAATCCTTTTTGACAATTTCTTTTATGGGAGAGTGAAAAAGATCACTGTTTTTTTTTTAAATAAATTTATTTCTTTTTTATTCATTTATTTTTGGCTGCATTGGGTCTTTGTTGCTGTGCACGGGCTTTCTCTAGTTGCGGAGAGCGAGGGCTACTCCTCGTTGCGGTGCACGAGCTTCTCATTGCGGTGGCTTCTCTTGTGGCGGAGCACGGCCCCTAGGCGTGTGGGCTTCAGTAGTTGTGGCTCGCGGGATCTAGAGCACAGGCTCAGTAGTTGTGGCGCACGGGCTTAGTTGCTCCACGGCATGTGGGATCTTCCCGGACCAGGGATCGAACCCGTGTTCCCTGCATTGGCAGGCGGATTCTTAACCGCTGTGCCACCAGGGAAATCCAAGATCACTGGTTTTATATTAGAGAATATCTTTGTGTTTAAAGAGTATTTCGGGGTATTTTAATTCACACAATTCAAAAGCAGCTAAGTATGTTCATAAAAGGATAGCTCTTGCTGGGCCTTGCTGTGTCATCTATGAAAAGCATTCCTTTATCTTTAGTTAACCAAGTTATCTGAAGCTCAGCTGGAGGATTTGAGAGGTTTTATTTGACACTGGCTGACATTTTTCTGTGTCAAAATGCTTTCTCTGGTGGTTAAATCACCTGTTTGACCTCTGAGGTTTTATATACTTTAATTGCATCCTTTATGTGTTTAATTCTAATGGGAAATTATTTCAGATAAATAGTCATCTGCAAGTTTACTTAAAATGAAATTGCTCTGCTTTGGAAAACCAGTACCTACATTGACAATAAATCTCTTTTAAGTTACTACTACTATGCATATATGTGTATATTCTTACTTCTTTAATCTCCATAAATCTTTTCAGTAAGTCTATGAAGTGAGCCAGCTACTGCTGACCCCAGTTTTTTTTTTCCAGCTGTGTTAGTCGACAGGTCATTAGCTGTAGAATCAAGACAAGTCAGGTTCTATAAATAAATATTATTACAGTTTGCTTATGAATATGTATCTATAAGACCACCCACAATTCCTATTCCAACAGCATTAATTTTCTCATCATGCTACAGTCTCGAGCAGTGGTCTTCACACTGAGGCAAGCATACCATTTGGAGGTGTGCAGAGAAAATCACAAGGTAGAGGGCCTGGCTACTTTGAAGGGAATCAGTTTTCAGAGCCTCAATGCACATATGTCCAAAATGGATCTGTCTGAGGATATGTATATGATGGGGATACAGGTCTTTTCCTAATATCCTTCTCCCCCTTTGTGGAAGGACTCCTATGTCTCTTCCATCTTCCTATGATGTATTGACCTGGGGTTTGAAAACCTGTGGGGAACCAAACAGTGGGACAGTTTGGAATATTGGTAAGAAAGTAACTAAGAAAGAAAGTAAATGACCCAAATGATTTGATTAAACAACTTTTTGTAAGTCTGGTGGTTTCCGTTTCTTTCCTGACAGCAAGAGTGTAGGGGTCTTAAATGGCATGCTGGTTAATAGAAAAGTTAAAAATAATTTTGATGATAGATTATTCTGTAAATCTTGGCATTGAGAAGGAAGCAAAAGGATTGAGTAACAATACTGTAACAAAACTCTCTCCATTCCCATTAATTTATTTATACAGACAAGTTTTCTTGGCACATAAATTTATAAAAATGAAAAACAGGAATAGAATTGATGTTGAGCCCTAACTCATTCTAGTAATAAAAAATCTTCAACCACAGATTACATGAACTAAGCGGAAAACCCCGGGCTTTTTTAACATTCTTCTAGAAAAGGGGCAGTGCATTTCCAACAAAATTTTACTCCTGAGTAATAATTCTTTTTCAAGATGCATCATATGTTATGTTTTTGTCAATTGTGTTCTAAAAGTAACTGTTATAACCCAATCAGAAAGGATTCTAATAGTTAGAAACATTGTCACAGAAAAAAATGTTAATTAAACGTCAATTTATGTACATAATTTATTACATGCAGAAGTATTTATTTACCTGTCCATTAACATAATACACATTAACACAAAACACATTTTCTACATAAAATCTTAGGATATATGTATGTGGGAAGGAAAATAAGAATTCAAAGAGAAAACAGATTAGTGTCAAATTTTAGGCTGTTGAAGAACTTGTTTTCACTGGATGATGGTAGGCGTCACGTGGCTATGGTACTCTATCAGATACAGTTGAAAGAACGATTGAAAAATGTCAGCCTTTGTAGTGTACTGAAAATTACATCCATGGCACATAGTGAAACTGATAAAGAAGACGTTTATCTATCACTGTAAAAATATCTATGTGATACACTTAAAATTTTTATTTAAGGAGCACATGAGCAAAAATGTTTGAGGATCACTGGTCTGGACAGATGATCAGGTGTCTTGAGGGTAAGCATTGCCACACGTCTCCGTCTCCCATGTGTTTTCTTTGTTTTCCCAGTTTGACCTCGTGTGTGTCAATGCGTGGATGCTGGACCTCACACAAGCCATCCTAAACCTGGGCTTCCTGGCCGGGGCATTCACCTTGGGCTATGCAGCGGACAGGTAGGCATGGGTATGGCAGCCAGTTTACATCTAGAAAATGATGTGTACCTATGGAGAGGAAGATGTTTCATGTTAACTATTAGAAAACGATTCTTGCTAATTTTGGAAAAAAATCTGAATTCCTCCACTTAGGACATTCATACCTGTTGGGCTGCACTAATTCCTTCCTTCATAAGCTTCGTCTCCTCACCCCTTGAACTGTACAAAAGGTTGGGGCTGCTCCCCTTGGGTCTGAATGCATCTGAGAAGAAACACAGAGCAGCAAGGCCGTGACTTCATGGCGGGGCCCACGGCTGGCTGGTTGGATGCTGTGGAGGTGATTCCATGGGCTTCGGTAACTCGCTGATTGCGGTTTGATGAATTTAGTCATAAGGTCGCCCCCTTACAAATTTGTTTCATTTAATTAAAACAAATTTTTGTATTTATTCTACAAATTAAAAACTCTGCAAAAAAAAAGTTTTCCAAAAACCATGAAAAGAATTTTATCTATTCTTGAAGATCCATAAATACACAAATATACCAGTTAATGGCAGACACCAAGTGAGGGTATATATTCAAGACAGTCGTGCTCTCTCTTCAAATATCCCCGTTTCAGACATTATTGGTGTAGGTTATTGTACTCCTGTTTAACTGTTCCTTTATCCCAGTTCTCAGTATGAACAGACTTGCAGTGATTTAACAGTTCTCCCTGGCCCCCATGTCTGGCTTACTGTTGCCCCCAGCACTCCAGCCCAGCATCAGTGGGTCAGCGTGACGCTGCTCGCAGTGGGCAGGGCTGGGAGTGTCTCTTGCAGAGCTGAGGACAGCAGTTAATTGGAGAATTCAAGACAAAATGCCCCCAATCCTGTAGGCAGTTGGTGGTCTGCACTTGACCAGACCAGGACTTCAAAATGGGTAGCAGCTTTGGTTCCTGTCCCTTCCCCTGTCGTCTTTTTCTTGTGTTGTCCCCCAGCCCTCCTCGGCATGTGACGTCCTCCTTAATCCTCTGTGTCTGGTGCTCTCTCCCTGTCTTTTATCTGTGTCTTTCCTACTGTTTCTCCTTACAGCCTTTTCAATTCATTTTTCCTTCCTTAATCTTCCGCACACAACCCTCTCTTTCCTAACTGGCTGCCATTTGGAATTGAGTTACAGATTTTCAATATGTATTTCTTTCATTTTGCTGTTACTCTTCCTAATTTAAGCATTAGGTTTTGCTTCTTCGGCATGTTTCTCTTTCACAGCCAATCAACATATCTTCAAACTAAAGTAATTTGCCTAAAGGAGGGGGCTTTTCCTACCTGTGTTCCAGGAGGGGCTGAGCATCTGTCCTCAGGTGTGACCCGGTACTTTGGGGAGGAAGACAGAGCCGTGAATAATGCTGCCTCACCTCGGGGCTGACCATCTTTCAGCTCCTTCAATCTCTTATGTTCTTGAAGGAAAGGACAAGAAGCAATTTAGTAGGTCCTATATCTGTGAGAGGAGAGTGGGAAGGGCAGTGAGTGAATTTAAAAACCTAGGTAAACCGAGACTCCTTGTGTCTCCACTCTGAAGCGAGATGCTGTGTGAATTTGATGGGAATTTCTATGGGAAAATGTCTTTGAATCAAATCTCTCAAAGGTCGTTGATGACAGGGCTTCACCAGCCAATAATCTGGCACAGCTATACTGAACCACTTAGCATCAGACTCTCAGAATATTGCCCCCGGTGACCTGTGTCTTTTGCCTAAGCGCTTTAATAATGGCTACGTAAATGATGAAAGTAAAACACAAAACTTAAGAACAAATCACATTTATTGTGAACTTGGTAGTTTGTAAAGGGTTTTCACATTAGCATCTCAGTTTGGTCTCTACAGCCTCACTGTAGAAAAGATAAAAGAAAAAAATAAATCACAAGCAAACAAACAAAACCTGCATCTTGAATTGCTTAAGGAACTCACCCAAAGTTGCGTGACTTGAGCCAGAAGGCCAGGCCTCCTGGCTGTCATGATCATTTTGGCTTCTTTCTGTCCCTTTCTCCTCTGACCCCACCCACAGAAATGCTAGTAAGTGTCCAAGCTGTGCCACTGGAGTGACTGTATGGGAAAAGAACGTTGTAATGGAGAGGGTCATCTCTTTGGAAACTGCAATCCCAAAGGATGCATTCCATGCTTTAAATTTTGTAATGTCATTTCAGAGGCATATGTTTTCATTTGCCCTGGCTTTGCTATAAAACGAAGCGTAGCATTTTCAGCAATCCTTGACATGGTAATAATGAACCTATAAAGGACACAAATTCTGCACTTAAGCCTACTTTAACAACACTTGCAGTGAGAGTCTTCTCATTGTGTTGAAGAAAACGTTTAAGGTAATCTCATCCTTTCTCTTTCTCCAAAAGGTACGGCCGAATAGTCATTTACTTAATATCCTGTTTCGGTGTTGGCATTGCTGGTGTTGTGGTGGCATTTGCACCCAATTTCCCTGTGTTTGTGGTCTTCCGCTTCCTACAAGGCGTGTTTGGAAAGGGAACGTGGATGACTTGCTACGTGATTGGTAAGACCTGGCTACGCCTCCTTGTCTGTTTGAGAACCAGGGTTAGGTGGGTGAGAAGTGCCGCTGGTCAGCTTTCCTCCAGCAAGTATGGTGAGGCTTCATTGCTGCAACGTTATTTCTGCAAATGGGAGGATGCAGGGGCAAGATGCTGACTCTTTAGAAATTAAAGTTCCATCTTGTTTTGGGAACCAAGTATGGACTCTCACCAAATACTGGGGTGAACCACTTTCTAGCACGGCCATGCTGTTATCACATGGTTTCTTGCTTTGTTTTCTTAGAGATTAATCTTTAGAAAAACTTCAGTAGTTCCTTGAAACTTCTTTTTTTTTTTTTTGGCTGTGCCGTGTGGATTGTGGGATCTTAGTTCCCTGACCAGGGATTTAATCCAGGCGCTCAGCAGTGAAAGCACAGAGTCCTAACCACTGGACCACCAGGGAATTCCCCCTTGAAACATTTTTAAAGCATTTTCCATGTATTTCTGTGATACAGTTTGAGGTAACATTGCTGTGCTCTCAAATATTATTTCTTTAATTCTATTCCTTCCACACAAGTGGAGAACTTTTTGCTGTGCAGGAGATATGACCTGAAAATAAGAAGTTCATTTGTAACCCTTTGCTATCTTCCATACCTAGAAAGTTGGACGTCTGAGTGTGACGGAGAGAAAAACTTCTCTTTGCTCCTATTACTGGGGAAGGTCCTGGCTGCTACCTTTCCAGTAGTGTCTGGGATAGGCACCCACTCTAAGTCGTGGTAGATTTGTGACCAGGGAAATATGAAGCCTCCTCTTTGATTATCACCCCAGATCTGTGGGCTTCCACTCACTTCTGTTACTGCTGGACAGCCCCTCTTTGGGTTGCCCACTTTGGGGACCCTTTGAAGATCTTTTTGTGGGCGAGGAAGGAGAGAGAGAGCTGGGGGGACTGATGGTTGATGGCTGGGGCAGAAGGGATAACTTTGGACTATGAAGCGTTTTTAAGGAGACCCCAGTCTAGGTGAGTTTTCCTAGTTGTGATCTTAGGGCAGCAATAAGGTAACATATGCCAAGATGATCAGAATGGAATTAGGGACAGATAGAAACAGATCAGCAGGAGGGGAGGGGAGGAAAGGATGCCAACAGTAAAATTCCTCATGTGATTTTCAAAGAAATATCACACAAATGAAAGGTCCAACACTGTGGAGAGAATTATCATTTGATAGAAACTCTCTTGTGATAGTGAAAAATTTATCTGTAGAATCTAATGTTCATGATGAATCACCTAAAGAGACTGTAACATGCAAATCTTTAAAGACTGTGATAAAATCTAGCCACTTTATTATATTTATGTTTTGATACTTACAATTACTTTTCAAAATAGTCATCGTCTAAGCTTTCCTAAAACCAACACATATATTCTTTGTATACCTGGAAGGGTGCTGGGCTGGGTGTGTAGGAGGATGGCACATGCTTGTTGATAACGCAGAGAAGAGGGGGAGAGGAAGGGACCTGAGCTGTCTGGGAAGCACATCCCCATCAGGGCAGTGCCTAAGGAAGCTTCGGGATCTTTGAGAGTCCTGTATAGTATTCTAGCGCCGCTGATGGATAGATGTCACAGGTGTAACATCTGTGTTTGTTTGTTTTGGAGCTGGTCTTGAGCTTCCCTAACCTCTCTGTTTGTTTTCCTTCAGTGACAGAAATAGTAGGTTCAAAACAAAGGAGGATTGTGGGAATAGTGATTCAAATGTTCTTCACCCTTGGAATCATAATTCTCCCTGGAATTGCCTACTTTATCCCCAATTGGCAAGGGATCCAGCTAGCCATCACGCTGCCCAACTTTCTCTTCCTCCTTTATTACTGGTAATGTGGTTTTGGTCATTATCAAATTTATTCTTATTCCACAGAAATGTAGAATCTATGCTTCCAAACCAACATGAAAACGAAGGCGAGATTTTCTAACATCTCCAGAATGGCTATGTGAATTTCTAGAGATTATTTATTGGTTTTTGACTAATAGTTATTATTAAATTAATAAAATTGAAAAACACCTTTAAAATAGAGTATTAATTATGTTTTATTATTTTGTAATCTTTTTATGAAAACTACAAGGCAACAAACCATATCTGCCAGTATGTCAACATGCAGTTTAAATGCAGTGAACAAGATTTGCTTGTCTGTATGTTTTATTAAGCAAATTAATGGACTCAGGAATCCTCAGGGGAATAAGAAAATGTTAAGAGCATCAGAAAATTAAGTTATCGGAAAGTTACAGGTGTATGCATTTGACTCCTATTAGAATGAACATATTTTAATCATCCTCTAATCTAATTTTAATATATGAGCAAACCAGTTTACGTAAATTCGGTTCTTGACCTTTTCCTAAATGTTCATTAAATCCCAGTTTTTTTCGTCTTTGTAATTGAGGACTGTATATTCTAAGACAGCCTTCTTGCAAGAGCAATGTAATATTGGTTATTTTTATTGTAAGCAATGATTCAATTATCAAGTGAGCATTTTTTCCCGTCCATTATAAACTTGCAAAGATAATCTATGTTTCAGAGAGCCAGTTCTAAGCTCTCAGAATCTCCGAAACATGTATCTGATCGCAAGATCCATTTCGATAGAGAAATTCAAGTCATAAACTTTTAAGTTTTGAGATACGCAGGCATAACTCAAAAAAGACTTCTTCTCACCAGGGTGGTTCCTGAATCTCCCCGCTGGCTGATTACTCGGAAGAAAGGAGATAAAGCATTAAAAATTCTGAGGAGCATCGCGAAATGCAATGGGAAATATCTCTCGCCAAATTACTCGGAGGTAATCTTACATTACTAGTAACAAGAACTGTTAAAGTGGGTGAATTAATTTGTCACTTATGCACATATTATCAAATATATGACTAATCATTTTTAGTTTGACTTTAAAAAAACCTTGGGAAGAATCATAAGGTGTATTAAAGAAGAAATAATTGCGAAGTTGTAATAGCATTATAATTGAGGTGAATTGGTCATTTAGTCCATATTTTAATAGCTGCACCAAGTTACTTGAATTACTATACTTGAATCACCTACTATAGGCCCCATAGTAATTAATCAGTCATTCATCTTAATTGGACGAACTATAAATCTTTTCTTGACATTCAATTTAAGTCTAAAGATTTGTCTTTAAATTTAGTCTTGGAATTATTATCTCTGCCGACCAGAGCTTGGGCAGTAATGTAGTATTTCAACCTTTAGACTTAGACATCCTGAATAATCTGCCCTCCCTCCCTCCCTTCCTCCCTTCTTTCCTTCCTTCCATCATTCCCTCCTTCCTCCAGCAAAGGCTTTTTGGGTGCCTCTGTGTCACTGCATTAAGAGAAAAGGGGGTTGTGTATTAAAAGCTCATTCTTGTCTTTTCAAAGATTTGATATGCAGCTAAAGACATATGCATGTATTTGAAATAACGCCTGAATAATTAGAGAATAACATATAAAAAAGATATGATTTTTGCTTTAGCTGAAAAGACTAAGTGAATGCAGAATAACAGAGGATTATTATAAAAGGAATATTTAAGAATAATTTTTAAAAATTTATTTATTTTTGGCTGAGTTGGGTCTTCGTTGCTGCGCGCGGGCTTCTCTAGTTGCGGCGAGCAGGGCTACTCTTTGTTGCAGTGCCCGGGCTTCTCATTGCGGTGGCTTCTCTTGTTGTGGAGCACGGGCTCTAGGCACGTAGGCTTCAGTAGTTGTGGCATGTGGGCTCAGTAGTTGTGGCTTGCGGGCTCTAGAGCACAGGCTCAGTAGTTGTGGTGCGTGGGCTTAGTTGCTCCGTGACATGTGGGATCTTCCCAGACCAGGGATCGAACCTTGTTCCCCTGCATTGGCAGGCCGATTCTTAACCACCTCAATGCCAGGGAAGTCCATAAGAAGAATTTTTAAATGTTTAATATTAATATTGCTAACATCGTTTTCTTTTGTAGCATTCAGTTTGTCTTGCTAGAAACGTTCTGATAAAAATGGGTTTGTGGGTTGTATTGTCAACTCCCCAGCTTCCTAGCTCCCCAGAACCTGGTCGGTTATTTTCGGATCTCTACCTTCTTCTTTCACTCTTACATTAAGCGACAAGCAGTAGGCTCTGTGTAGACAAAGGTTTCAACTGACCAATTGTCACTGTTGGAAGTAGATTAATGATTTACCTTGAGGTTTACAGGTCATAAAATATATGGTAAAGATAAAACGTGATCTGTTCCAACCATGAAGACTAGTTGATCCTTGTCATTCTTTGACTGAGAACATTTGAGCTGTGCTTCTAGGGAAAATAACATCCCACTGCCCTCTCAGCTTGCTCTGGTCACACGAGCCATTGGTCTGCACAGCTGGATCAAATGAATGATACTTTGTACTCAGTTTTAATGGCCAAATGAGTATTTCTGCTATTCATTCATCAGTATCCTGAAGACGTTGCACATAGTCCCAGAGCTAAGCATGTGTAAGATCTAAATCAGGGTTTTAAGAGTGTAGAAAACATGGTGTGTGCTGATGGCTTATGAAAGAAGATGTTGCATTAACCATGCACATTGTGTGTTATCATGAGTGTTGCTGAGAAGCCAGAGGATGATTCCCAAGATAGCTGCTATTCCACATCCTGTGAGTGTCCAGTCCACCCCCCACTGACCCGCTTCGAATTCATGAGCAGGATAGAGATCATTTCAGCAGGGAAGTACTTAAATGCTCTGCATCATTGTGATTGTAAATGATCGGGAACTATGGATCCGATGGCTTCCAAGACACTTGAACTCTAGTTTTTAGCAGTTAGATGATCTCCATTTGAAAGTCAGGTTTGATCAGACTTCAGTTTCTCCAGGACTTCGGTTACTCTAGGATCCTAGCTACCACTGTGGGCACAGGATCCTAGTGATAGGTGTTGTGATAGGTTGATAAGCCTCTTCAGTCTTTTTTTAATCTATAGGTTTTCTTTTTCTAGCAACTTTTCTAGCAACTTTGGTGGAGAATGCTACGGGGGTTTCTCTCTGTTGAGTTTTCTGAAGTCTAAATTTCACTGATTACCTCTCTTCGGATCCTTTAACATGACCCTTTGTCTTGTATTCCCTGTGATGGAATACAACTAAATATAACTAAATTGGTAGTTAGATCTAGAGTTAAGCAAGTTCAGGTTTGTCATTTTGGGCATGACTACTTCATAAGTGGCTTTGTACATTTCCATTAAGAGACACCTAGTATCTCTGTGCCTCTCTATTCTTTTGTGATGTTAGCTGCCACTGATAATCATTGCCTGGATTTATTCATTCATCAGAGATTGCAAATTGACAATATTCCCATTTTGTCATTATTTCTTCATGTGTTACTGGAATACTTATATCAAGACTAACTTATCCCATCAACTGAGATGACTCTGACATACAGTTCCTATAGGAAAGGCAGGATATATATAGGCATAATTCTTTCTTTTCAAATTAGCAGATTGGTTGCCTGAACTCTCGAAGTGATCAATGCATTGTGGGCTATGGGTTTTTTAAGCCTGATTATGACCTCCTGGATTTATACATACTGTGTATGTTTCAGTCTTCTGCAGTTATTGTTATTATCCTACTGATGCTCAAATTGCCCCCGTCTTTGGACAGACAAGGCTCATCTTTGCTGGTTCCTGAGTCCCTCTGCCACACCTCTAGTAGTTTCTGAATGCTTCCTTGCTCATTAGCATGACAAGATTTTCCAGGCTTGTCTTGTAAGTTCCAGTCTCATGCTTGTAATCACCTGCTTCTCAATGGGGGCTTCAGGTTTTGAAATAAATGTCTTCAAACTGACCCTGTCCATCTCCAGCCTTTAAAAATTGTACAACCTAAGTAGAAAGGCAAAGTATTGTCTTTAAAAAGAGAAAGAATTTTAAAACGTAAAGACGTTTAAAACACTTTGCTAATAGCTGAATTCAGTCAAATTATAGGCCAAACCATAGTTTTCTATTTCAGAGATATTAATGTTTCCACAAAGCATGATAATGTGCAAAATCCCTCTTTCAATGCTCAGAAATACTGGTAGGTAGTACAGGCATTTGACTTGAACCCCAGCACCAGCACCAAGGCAGGATCCTATTATAGTTTTGGGGGGTAATGCTATCAATCACTCCTCTTTTGGCAACTCAAGGAACTATTGCCCATGTCAACAGTAGGACCACCAGGAAACCTTACGGTTACACAGTCACCTCACACCTTCAGAAACCCTCCATTGCCTTAGCTGGTATCCCCGCTCTCTGGATATAATAACATCAAGGCACCCATGCCCAAGGCTGGTTGCCCAATGCTCTCCTTACACTTTTCACGGAACCTCTCTTTGGTAAATCCTGACTTTTGGAAGAAGTTATTACCATGTAAATGACCTCATCCCCCAAGACCTCTCCAATTCCCACCTCATCCTAGGGGTGCACATCCTAGGCTGCTGTGAAGCTAGAATGAATTAGAAAGAATCTGCTTGGTAGCAAAGCGGCCCTAGGAGATCTGGCAGGTCTACCCTCCTCTCATCACGATAGCCTCAGCCACCTCCCAACACCAGCCTGTTCCATCACTGACACCAGAGGTCCTGGTCTATTTTAGGCCCGAGAAGCAGAAGTGGTGGTGGGGTACCAGTTCAGAGCAGAAGCTGTAAAGGCATCACGAGTTTCTGACAGCTCTTTTGCTCTTTCCTTCTGCTACAAGAACAGCACATCCCAAACTGGAGCTGTTCCTTCAGCGTGGGTCCAGAATGAGAAGAGCTACAACTTGGAACAGAGCTATAGCAGCTGACCTACAGCTGAGACATGGAATGTGGCCAAGAAATCATTGTTTCCCCTGTAAACTACAGTCTGCTAAATGTGTCTCAGTAAGCTACAGAGATTTGAGGCTGTTTGTTTTTGCAGCCAAAGCTAACTAATGTAGCTGATAGTAATAGTACTGGTTCAGGTGCCAAAGTAGGGTTTGGTGATCCAACACATTTTTTGCTATCTAGATGACGCTGGATTGTGGTAGATTAGATTATTGTTTGAAATAGTCACATCTTCCCCCTCGTTTCCAATGCATGAAGATACTTCCTGGCTCCGTTGATGCGGGGCAGATCAGTGTAACCCGCTCTGGTCTCATGATGGCTGAAGTGTACGGCCTGCCCTTCGACTTCGGGCTTGGCCGTTCGGGTTGCTTTGGCCAATGGTAGGTGACCAGATGTGATGCAGTAGAGTCATGAAATGTGCTTGGGCTTGATCTCTGGGCTTCAGCCAGCACTGTGAGAAGAATATTTCCAGGTTCTCCTACTGACCACATAGAAGGCTAAGAGACATTTGGAGGAAAGCTGCTCTAGCAAAGTCTCCCCAAACCTAGATCAGCAGTCTCCCAGGCAGCCCACAAATGTGTGAGCTCAATGAATGCTTATTATTTTATGCCACTATGCTTGTTACAGAGCATTATTTATCAAAAGTCAACTGATATCCTGATTAAATAGCCATTGTCACTTACTGACCTGGATTCTACAACTACATAGGTAGTAACTCTGGCAGTAGTTTTGGTTTCATTTTTTTAAAAAAGGATTTTGAAGATGTCTCTCTCCCCGTCTTGTCTTCGTGTGGGATATGCTCATGGAAAATAGTAGGCTACAACTCTAGTTAACAAAGAGGCTCTAATACTACCGAACCGAATATGTCCATATTTGTTGGCGATACTGTTATGCTCTGTTGACTCAAAAACCTATAAGGCTTGATTGTAATTTCCTTACTTGTATGATATGCTTATATAGTTCATTGTTCATAGCTAATCACAGTTTATTGAAATGTCAGTCGTAGATGTTACACTGATAATCATTCATGCATAAACACACTCATGGGCAATTCCCATGGTGACGTGTTTGGGTGACATCAAGAACTGATACTTGAGCTTTCTGATCGCATCAATATAAATGATCCCACTCTGATATATTTCCAAGATTGAATATATTAAAACCTCATTAAAAAGTGTCAGGCTAATTTTTAGGTTACCTTAGTTACCAGAGAGACCTCCAACTCTTTAATAGCTGCCATATTTACTATATTTTAATGAACCGTCACAGAAGCATCAATATTGCTCCAGAGAGGGACTTTCCAGCTTTGGGAATGTCTGTTTCTGACATTTCCTTTCCAAAGGGGATTTTTATAAACATAATTTTTGTTCTTCCGAAAGAGAAACCACACCATGATTCTGGCTGTCATGAAGCTCATGTGAGTTGTGTGGTATTTTCGTCCAGTTGTGCTGTCTTTGTTAGTTTTCGTGTTTAGTTATTATCTCAGACTTGAAACTTAAAAACTCTCCCATAGAATTCATTTCAAAAGATCCAGAGAAAGTAATTTAGGCCCAGGCAGTGACCGTGTCAAGAGTGGGAAAGGTGTGAGTCTAGAAAATAGTAAAAGACAGTGGGAAAAAAAGTCTCTGGAAACTTGTACATTACTTTTCCTTAACAGAAGTAAATCTTCATTCTTTGACTTCACACAGAATAAATGATTCCAGTTCTACCAGCAAAGCCGTCATCCTTAACATGACATGTTAAAATGATTAGTGTCATATGCCACAACCTTAGCTTTAATTTAGAATATTCTTGAATGCATAAAAAAAGTCAGGACACTTCATATGCTAAACAGAAAATGGATCTTTGGAGCTGAGAGATAATTTAATAGTACTCTAGTTAAATCCATTTTTGTAAATAGCCTGAGTTCTATAAATGGGCTATATTTCAATTCTAATTAGTTCCCATGTCTTTAACTTTTTGAAAATAAGACAATATTGCATGAATAGGGAAGAATGTTTATGCTACAATTTAAAAAGCCATAAAAACAGCAGTGAAGGGCTGTTGAATCCAGAGTGAGTTCCTTTCCCAAGCTGGGTGAGTAAATAGTGAGTTTCTTCCACTAAAGGAAATTCGGCCTAAAATCTTCCAGGTCAGTGGGCTCTCATTTCACCTGTACAAATCTTGAGGGAGAGTGATCCAGAGCATCATATGGCTTTAACTGAGCTAGAAATCCGAGTGTCTTATCCCTTAAAGAATGAGATTACAGCCGTGGAGAGGGCAAGGCAGATTTTCAGGGCAGCTCCTCAAAGAGCAGCATTTTGAGTGAGGAACCCTGGGAGACAGACCTTCTCTCCCCTTCCCTGAAATTGACCTTCCAGAGTCCCTCCTGAAATAACTGGGCTATATGCTCTTGCCACGGTCTTAAGGCTTGAGAAGTATACATCAGAACTGTGAAAGAAAAGCACTCAGCATCATTGTTTCATAAATATAAATAAATATATATGTAGATATAGCGATACCAGTCAGTCCTGGTGTCTGATGACATCTTTCTAACAAGTAATTGGATCTACAGAACCCAGGACAACTAATGGACTCAGATGGTGACCAGTGGGGTGACCAGTTGTCCTTGTTTTCCCAGGACCGGGAGGATTTCTAGGATACTGAAGTCGCAAAGCTAAATCTAAAGAAAGTCTCAGGCAAATGGGGGTGACTAGGTCAGTCCTCCCCTTCCCAGCTATGCTTAGAGAAGGATACCAAAGATGTACATTTTCTGGCTTCAAAAGCCCCTCCCAGCCCACTGGGACCCTGATCCCTATGAGAAGACAGTGGGATGCCTGGCCTGACTAGAGGATGGGACCTGGGATTTCCTGATGTCAGATGCAAGCTGCCGGGGCCCCCAGGTGGCTGCCAGGCTTCCTCTTTCTTCCTCAATCCCTAATTCTTTAAAAAAACACACACACACACACACAAAAAAAAAAAAACACAAAAAACTTTTACAGCCTTTATTTGAAGGTCTAACATGAAGTGATATTCCTTTGAAAAACACACACACTTTATTGATGTATGATTGACATGCAGAAAGCTGTACATATTTCATGTATACAACGTGCTCGATCCCCTGTTTCTACTATAGTTCTTAATCTGGACTTGAACCCTAGTTGTTCGACTGGGGCCCTGGCCCCCTGCTTACCTTCTGCCTGTTCTTTCTGTCAAAAGTGGGGTCCCACTGCTGATGTCTTTACTCACCTGTTGTCATAGAGTTAGATGTTGCCCCTTCTGACAAGTGCCCGGTCTTTCTGGAGACTGTGGCTGCTGAGAACCCGCCCTCCAGGTGGGTCCCGCACGGGGCAGCAGTGCTGGCCCACAGGAGACCCAGGTGTCCCCTCCCCCCACTGGCCTCTCTTGGTGTACATTCTTGGTCCAGACACAGAGCCAAAGGCACCTCCATTCACCTGGCCTGCTCTCCCTAAAGCTGAGATTCCAGCAAACACTGTAGGCAAGATGATGTTGGATTATGACACAAGGGGAAGAGTTCCAAGCTCTACATAGTGATATTTAGAGGCATGTCAACTCCTCTTCATTAGTTACAGAATCTGGGAACAATGGACTCCTCCCTTTTTCCATCTCAAAGGCTGATCCTTGCCCTTCACAACAACAGCCCTCCTGTTTGAGCCCCAGCACCCCTGTGGTGATGCAGAGAAGCATTTGCCTTTTTCTGGCCTAGCCCAGGCCCCGGTGGCATTACGAAGAAAACTAATTAAAATATCAAACAAAATGAATAAGCCACACAGGCTTATTTTATCCTGTTAATATTGATTGCTCTTTTTTGGTGAGAATTGTGAAAATGCCGACTTCGGTTATTTTAATTCTGGGTCTCTCTAATAGAATAAAAAGTGAGTTTGCTTTTGCTCTTGCCTTTTGAACACTTGCCAAGAGAATGGCCCTCTAACACCGTCTTTGAAATCTTCATATTCTATCGTGTGAGAGAGGAAGATAGCCTTTTCCAGTGTTTTGTTCCTGTGCCACTTGGCCCACTCTTGTGTTTTTGGCAAAAGCAGTCTCTGCAAATCCAAATTGCTGTGCTTCCCTACTGTGAATAAATGAGAAAATACTAGCTCTTTGTGAAAGTGTTCCTTGCTGTGGAGGCCATGATGGGTGCAACTTCCAGAACCCTGCACATCCAACTCCCTGGCAGGAATTCCCGGGCGTTATTCCTAATCCAGAGCTGCTGTTGCTATGACAGTGCTGCTTGCTAGATCTCCAGTCCATTAGGAAAACTGCCTTTTTTCAGGAAATAATCCTAAGAAAAGAGATGCGGCCTGGGTGAAATCATTTAAATTCTCCAGGGCTGGGCTTCCCTGGTGGCGCAGTGGTTGGGAGTCCGCCTGCCGATGCAGGGGACACGGGTTCGTGCCCCGGTCCGGGAGGATCCCACATGCCGCGGAGCGGCTGGGCCCGTGAGCCGTGGCCGCTGAGCCTGCGCGTCCAGAGCCTGTGCTCCGCAACGGGAGAGGCCACAACAGTGAGAGGCCCGCGTACCGCAAAAAAAAAAAAAAAAATTCTCCAGGGCTAGGTTGATTGTTGGAGTATGCAGACATGCTCCTTTGATGTAGATAAACGTGAGAAAATTGTGCTAAATAGTAACAGAGAAAACACACTGGGATCTATTCGCTTCCATCCCTAGAGGTTCCCCCCAGGTAGATGGTATAAAGGTATCAGGTGCTAGATTTTCAAGGGCTAAATCTTCCCTTCCCTGGAAAAAATAAAAATTAAGATCCATCTAACAGATGGCTGGATGAAGAACGGCCAGGTTGTGTTGCAATAGCAACACTTCTTCATGTGGGTGCAGATATGAACGGGACCAAGCCTGTGCAATCCAGGGATGGCTAGATTTCTTGGTTTAGAACAAATAATGTGGGTCTGTGCTGTTTTCATTTTTCTTTGAATCTGGCACTATTGGAGGGAAGTATAATTTAATGTACAGAAAGGGGACCTGATGGAGAGGAAGCCTTCCTTCTTCAAATAGTGAATGTACCTTTCTTAAGGTGGCTGAATAAAGGAAGCTTTAGAGTGAAGAAGTCCTTATATCCTTCCCAGGAAAAGGACTTAGGGAACGTTGGGGGAAATGGCCTGAACCAAGGACACTCTTATGCTAGAAAAGTAGATCTTTGTTACCATCCCTAGGAATGGGCATGAAGGGGGACCAAAGAGGAACGTTCTGGCTAACACACTCCTGCCTCGCAGCACCTGTGACCTCAGCCCCAGAGTCGATGGAAGAATCATGTGGCAGTCTGTCCCGGGGGGGCCACTGATCCTTGGGGACCATCAAGTTACTGCCAAAGTCCGCAAACCATTTGCAGCCAAGTCTTGTCTGTAGAATGAATGAATACATCTTGGATACATATATACTATTATTTCAGATGAAGGTAGATGCCGTTGTGATGAATAATGACTAATGAACTGAAAGGCGTTAAGTTCATAGTAAATTTGTGTTATGTTGTTGTCTCAATGAACAGAATTAAAAGCACAATTCCTATCATGTGGGCAGCCATTAAATTCTTTGACATTAACCAGAAGTTCTCATACTCAATTAGGACAAGAGTCACTGATCAGTAAGCACAAACAGGATTAGTTTCCATCAGTCGGACAGCTGTTCCCTGAGCTCTCAGAGTTCAAGTTATATGAAGTTCTCAGAAAAAGCTGAAGGACCCCACAGAGTCTTGATAAACAGAATTCTTGACAACTTCCGAGATTCGTTCAGTTTTTTTAAATTCAATAAAATAAACTCAAGTTCATTATATTCTGCTCTTTCACTGACCTTAAGGACAAGTTCTTCCTCTGAAGTAGCAAGAGTTGAGCAACTTGGTGTACAATTGTCTTACTGTCTCTCAAAGGTGGGTCCTTGTTTTCTTTCTTGTTTAGGTTTCAGAGCCAACACACCACTAACAGTTTAGATCTTGAGGAAGACTGAGGAAGGCTTGCTGAATGAATATGCAGCACGATTATTTCTATGGCCCCAAGAACGATAGAGATTAAGTACTTGCCGCGTGTGTTGATCACTAGTGGAGTCTCCAGGCTTAAATACTTCTCTTTGAAACCTGACGCGGACAAATCTTACCAAAGACAATTCAAGTATTCACTCTGCAATTCATAACCGTTAACATGCTGTATTTATACAGGCTGATCTAAAATTAGCAGGGGACAGATTGGATGGCAAGTGAGTGAAACATGGGCTCCATGCCATGTAGTGTTCTTCCCACAGTTCTGTAAACTATGTGGTACACTTGGTTGTCTAAAAACAACCGGCCTGTAAAGTTCAAGTTGATTATTAGTTACTGCATTGAAAATATTTTTCACCTTGCACACTGAATCATGGAATATTTTATTTGGTCACCACATGTTTAGAAAAACCATTTAAATGTAATTGACATGAGGTTGTCCCACGGACGGGCACACACCATAGCAGGAATTCATCTTCATTTGTTCACCCATTTATTCAGCAAATAGTTACAGAGCACTGGGTTCAAAACATCTAGTTTTAAACAACCTCTGTGCAATAGTCACTTTCAGAAATGCCTCCCAACATGCATTCAAGGTGCCTTAACATTTTCTCTAATTCTCTATGGTTGGTCTTCTTTTTTTTTTTTTTTTTTGAGCTGTTTTCAGGTCCCCCCTCTAATAGTTCCTTACCTATTCAAATATACTCAGTTTCATCATATAGATAAGTTTAATACAACTAAATATAAATTTTTCCTCTCATTTAAAGCTGAAGAACAGCTTAAATCTCAAGTGTAGAGTTTGGAAACCGTATCAGTGTGTTTTAATTTTGATGGCATTGTCTACAGAAGGGTATTCTAATTGGGTCTCAGTTAGTACATCTGTTAAGGCTGGAAACTCACCTATGTGTTTCTTGGAATATAATAAAGCAAGTCACATTTCAAAGTTAGAGTAGAGCGAATGCAGTATAACATTAATACACATCACTGTGGTCCAGAGTGAAGCCATGAGACTGAACAGGCTTCACTATCAAAAACCTCCAGAGTCAGAATTCCAGGGATGGTGTGTACCACCCACTCGTGGCTTGTACTTAAAAGCATCTCATCCCTCTCTAAAGATGGTTCTGCCTGAACAATAAAGTACATGCCAATGAACAATAAGTAACTGTATGCAGAAAACTATTTTGCAAATCAAGAAATAGAGAAGGGAGAAGCTTGCAAATTCTAGAACTCACCAAGGACTGCGATATTTATTGGGGTGCGTGTCAACTGCTCTTTTAGCTGTTCAGCTGTACTTGACTTTCTTTGGAAAATTTCTTAGCTTTCCCCAATGCACATACATAAACATGAAACTAAGGGCTTTCTGAGGTGCAGAAGTAAGGCAAAATTTGAATAGTTGGCAAGCCTGGAAGCACTGAAAGCAGAGGAAGTTCCAAGCTGACCTCTAAGTAGCTCTGTAGCAGGTGGTTGCTGTTCAGCTGTACTTGACTTTCTTTGGAAAATTTCTTAGCTTTCCCCAATGCACGTACATAAACATGAAACTAAGGGCTTTCTGAGGTGCAGAAGTAAGGCAAAATTTGAATAGTTGGCAAGCCTGGAAGCACTGAAAGCAGAGGAAGTTCCAAGCTGACCTCTAAGTAGCTCTGTAGCAGGTGGTTTGGGTGACCGTCATTCTTCTTTGAGCGCAGAGTTGAGTTAAGCCTGTCTCTCTGCGCGCGGTACAGCCATCGTTGGGCTGTGCAGGCCCCTCTCATGTTTGGTCGATTTGATTTTCCCTTCCTCCACTCTCCCCACTCTGCCCTCAACAGGTCCCCAATTGAATGTGCTTGATGTATGCCCTTTGATATTGATGTGTCCTTATAAACCAGAGCTTGTGGTATGTGTGGGTTTAGGTGACATAAATGGCGTTGTGCTGCTCTAGATCTTGTCTCATTTCTTACCTTTTCATGGAGCAATGTTTTAAAGGTCTCCCTGTGTTGCCCACACGTGAGCGCTGCGTGGTTTTCGTCAGTACCTTCTGCTGTATTTCACATCTCCGTCCTCCAAACCTGGGCTGCCTCCAATCATCCTGATAAATGTTTCCATACATGTCCTCTTTGTTTATCCATTCTCTATATAATAGTTTGCATCTGCTAGTTCCAAACTCCTAACCCATCCCCCCCTAACCCCTGCCCCTTGGCAACCACAGTTCTGTTCTCTATGTCTGTGAGTCTGTTTCTGTTTCGTAGATAAGTTTATTTGTGTCATATTTTAGATTCCACATATAATGATAGCATATGGTATTTGTCTTTCTCTGTCTGCCTTACTTCACTTAGTATGATCATCTCTAGGTCCATCCATGTTGCTGCAAATGGCATTATTTCATTCTTTTTTTCAGCTGAGTAATATTCCATTGCATATATATACCACATCTTCTTTATCCATTCATCTGTCGATGGACATTTAGGTTGCTTCCGTGTCTTGGCTATTGTAAATAGTGCTGTTATGAACATTGGGGTGCATGTACCTTTTTGAATTAGAGTTTTCTCTGAATATATACCCAGGAGTGGGATTGCTGGATCTTATGGCAACTCTATTTTTAGTTTTTGAGGAACCTCCATACCGTTCTCCATAGTGGCTGTATCAATTTACATTCCCACCAGCAGTGTAGGAGGGTTCCCTTTTCTCATACATGTCCCCTTTGGACACTTGAGAGGTTTCCCGTGGAGTATAATGCCTAGAAGTGGAACGACCGGGTCCTGGGATGCATGCAAGTTTAGTGCCCTAAATAATGCCACATTGCTTTCTGTGTACACCCATTGAGTGTCCTGTTTGCCCATGTACACATTTGGTACTCTCCAGTTTTCTAATTTGGCCAGCCTCCTTAGTGTTTTAGGTTGCACGTCTCTGGTTACCAGTGAGGCTCAGCACATCTTCGTGCATACTGCTTTGTTATTTGTGTTTCTCCTCTGTGGATTGCCTTGCCATATCCTTGCCCACGTGTATGGAATTTTCTGGATTTGTTGGACTTATTGGATTGGATTTGTCCCCTTCAATTTATAGGATTGCCTTTTATATTCTAAACTTTATCCTGTTGTTGGTTTTAGACATTGCGAGTATGTTTCCCTCAATGTTTTAGCTACCCATTAACTTTGCCTATTTTTTGTTTCTTTGACCAAAAATTCTTAAATCCTTAATTGATTTGATACGGTCAGATCAGTATGTTTTCACCTATTGATTGTTTTCTGGGTTTTGTTTAAGAAATCTTCTTCTGTACCCAAAGGCCACAGACATTCTCCTATTAGCTTATGGCTCCGTCACATTCAGGCCTGAATCCATCTGCCCTGCTCCCTCAATGCCACTGTGAAGCAGGGATCCACCTTTATTGGTCTCAGTACTGAGCTGGTTTTCTGAGCACCAGCTAATAAGCGATACATCATTTATTAAGTTCCCATTTCTGAGTCTAAATTAGTTTACAGCCTAAAACCTGTCTACTATTTTTAAGGAACCCAACAACTCGTAACTTATATATGTACTCCTGGGCTTCAGATCGGGGCTAAGATGCAGGCGCCTCGCCAGTGTTATCAATGAATGTCCCACACCTGTGAAGCTCCATGTGGCCGGAGATACATGAACCAGATAATGAACCAGATCACTTAGACCTCAGATTCGTATACAACCAGCAGACAATCATGTTCATGCTCTTGACCTTAAAAGATAAACACACGTTTGTTAGCAAATGGCCAAATATCAATGCTTATCCTCTAAAACACACTTTCTGATTCTGGACTTCGCTATCTAACTGCCCATCACTGAAATGAAGGAGAAATACTCTTCAAAGCCGGAACATCAGTCATGCAAAAGCAGAAGGGATATAATGTCCCCCCAAGATACTCAAGTATTTCTTTAAAAAATGAGGATTGTCTCTGGGAGAATGATGCCCATCACTGAAATGAAGGAGAAATACTCTTCAAAGCCGGAACATCAGTCATGCAAAAGCAGAAGGGATATAATGTCCCCCCAAGATACTCAAGTATTTCTTTAAAAAATGAGGATTGTCTCTGGGAGAATGATGCCTGCTCTGCATACCTCTCAAAAGGAGGTGACAACGTATGAACATACTTCATCAGTGTAGAACGAGATCATGATTTTCAGACCCACCAACACCTTCATTAAGTGTACTTGGGGGTTCAAATGTGACTTGTTAACTGTTCCATTCCCTGGGCAGTGGCGTAAGCTCTTAGTCACAAGCTTTCAATGGGACGGCAGGTCTACCCAGGGCTCCCTCTGCTTCCGTGTTCCAGTTTTATGATTTATTTCAGTGATAAACTAATTAGTGCCTGTTGATTGAAAAAGCAGTAGAAATAATCCTCATTTCTTTTTAGGAATTTTAAAGGTGGATTTTATCAAAAGGACTTATTATTTATAAGAAGCAAACAAAATTTCATGAAAATTGCAATTTCCCCAAATTTAAGTTGAAGCCTTAGTTTAATTACTTCAAAATAGAAATATAATACTTAGCATAATAAATTCCTATGAAGAAGAGGGTATAGACCAGAGAGCTTTTTTGTAAACGTGAGAAATCTATGGACTCTTTATCATTCAGGATAAGCCAGGTGTGCATGTAACAAACACTCCCCAGATCTCTGTAGATTAAAACCACAAAAGGGACTTCCCTGGCGGCACAGTGGTTAAGAATCCGCCTGCCAATGCAGGGGACGCAGGTTCAAGCCCTGGTCCGGGAAGATACCACGTGCCACGGTGCAACTAACCCCGGGCACCACAACTACTGAGCCTGCGCTCTAGAGCCCATGAGCCAGGCCTACTGAGCCCACGTGCCACAACTACTAAAGCCCATGTGCCTAGAGCCCGTGCCCTGCAGCAAGAGAAGCCACCGCAATGAGAAGCTCGTGCACTGCAACGAAGAGTAGCCCCCCGCTGGCCACAACTAGAGAAAGCTGGGGTAGCAATGAAGCCCGACGCAGCCAAAAAAATAAATAAGTAAATAAAATTTTTAAAATAAATAAATAAATAAAACCCCCGAAAGATTAACTCCTGTCTGTGCCACGTGGATTCACTGGGGCCTCCTCTCCTTGTCACAGAGTCCTCACTCTTTAATCTAGGCTGTCCTAGCAGCCACTGCCTGGACCATTGCAGAAAAGGGGGAGTTCTAGAGGGTCCTGCTTTAGCAATTAAATGCTCACAACTCCTTGGCAAATCTGGGGAGGGGGCCCCACTCAATCACGCAGGACCAAGCACTACAATCCTATCACGTCCCTGTGATGGGCTGGGGAGGGAGGAGAGGAAACAAAAACATTTTTGGCAAACAGCGCTCGTGAGATGAGTACCACCATAGATCTCTTTTAAAAGAAAAAAAAATTAAGAATACAGAATCCAGTTTGAGAAACACTGACTTAGGAAGATACGTGCTTTTGAATGCAAATGATTACTACAAAGTAGCTTTCGCCTTCACAACTGGTTAAAAAAAATAATTTGGTCAAAGTGTAAACACAATTTCAAAAGTTCTTACTGAAAAATAGGAACTATGACGACCCATTTCTCAGAGAAACCACAACTTCGGGGCATTGTGAGAGCAGAAAGAAGATGGTACCCAAGGCACCACAACTCTCGGAGCACATGTTAAATAGAGGACCAGGAAGGGCAGCCAGGCCTCTCCTCAGTCACAGCCAGCAGGCAGGGCCAGCTCAGCACAGGGATTTAGAGAAAACACCCTGAAAAGATGCCCGTGAACCTAGCTGATGGCGAACACCAGAGAGGACGCCAGGACCACTGCCGGCTTGCTGAGAGGCTGGTAAGAGCTGGACGAAGGAAAACAGGAGAGGGAGCCGGTCCCGGAGAAGAAGACCCACAGGAATACAGGAGGCAGCTGACCCAACCCGAGGGCGCTCTGAGAATACCATCCTGGACTCGCCCTGTCACCACGGCTGGGAGCACTTGTGCGATGGAGCTGATGTCGCCGTGGGTTGGCCTGGCTGTCGTTGGCCTGCATGGAAAGGGCTGGCAACCCAGAGACAGGGTGGTAGTGCCTCATGCTCCAGGCCCAGGCAGAAAGACACCTGCCAAGAATCCTACTGGGCGAAGTTGCACTTTGGCTGGAATCCTGCAAACACCTGAAGCTCTGGAAAAGCTAGGAAAAGAAATGGTGATAGGAATGCGGGTGGGTGGAGATGTGGTTTGGCTTTTATTTGTGACACGACAGATGATTTGTTTTATTTCACACCAGCTTTCTCTCTAGAAAAATCCTTGGCTAACTAGTTACTCACAGATACTCAGTTTGCCTATTTAGAACTAAAAATTTGTGTATCCAGACATGTTCCTGTGGTTTAAGACACTGGACATTCTTTTTTTAAATTTATAATTGGAGTTTTTTATTGAGATAAAATGACATAATATTAGTTATAGGTGGACAACATAATAATTTGGTGTTTGGTGTATTGCAAAGTGATCACCGCAGTGAGTCTAGTTAAGATCCATCACCATACATGCTTAATAAATTTTTTCCTTGTGATGAGAACTTTGAAGATTTGGTCACGTAGCAACTTTCAAATATGCAGTACGGTATAATTAGCTATAGTCATGAGACCGTACATCATATCCCCTTGATTATTTTTTTGGACATTCTTTATCATTTGATATTTAGAACTTTTCTGTTTCAACAGCAATCAGTGACATTTATTGGTGCCACTGGGGAGTTCAATGACATGTTTAATCCCATCCACTCACATCAAATTTTGGTGTCCGACCCCTGCCAAGTTCTGAGTCTTTAGGATTAGAGTTTTAGAACTGAGAAAGCCATCTGTTTTTCCCTCTCTCTGTCATGTGCTTTAACACCTCTCCTCCCCTAAATCCTCGCAGATTTGTTTTTAAGAAATGAAGCAGTGTTCCACCATGTGACCCACAGCTGCAAGCCATCAACCTTTGCTGATGTTAAGGCTGCACTTTGGATCCCTGGGGAACTCTAGAAAGATGCACTTTTGCTGTTCCAGGGAGCGAGCCCAGTTGTGGGATGGGAGGGGGACTCCCTCTCGGGCCAGACGCAATCTCTCGGAATAAATACCTCCTCTACAGAGCATCCTCACAAAAGAGCTGGCTGAGCCCGAAGTCCAAAACAGGGACCACCAGCCATGTGTGGCAGTGGAGCCCTGAAATGTGGCTGGTCTACACGGAGGTGTGATGTGAGAGCTGCACCGTGGATTTCAAAGATTTAGTGTGATGTAAACATATCAACTATCTCATCAGTAATTTCACGTTAATTACATGTTGAAATGATTGTACTGGGGATAGATCGGATCAAATGCAACATAGCCTTAAAATTAATTTTTCTATTTCTTTTTGCCTTTTTAATGTTGCTACTAGAAAATTTTAACTGACGTAGGTGACCCTATATTTTTATTGGACAGCGCTGGTCTAAGTGTCTGGAATTTGATTTTAACTATTTTAATAAGCGTCAAATACTGATGATCATTTTGATTAGGAGCATTGCTTTACCATATGAACTCTGTATGGTGAATACTTTATCTACTCTATGTTTTAAAGTATAATGAGGTTTTTAAAATTTTTCAAGCCACTGTGGGTAATTTCGCAAATTCTCTTTTATGGATGCCGGGCAGCATTATTGCCACCTAGAAGCCGGCCAGTGTTCTATGGCTTTAAACATTTACTCCTGGACCTTCTGGTTCTGGCCTTCATCTGACCGATGGGGGTGTCCGTGAGGCAGTGGCGGCGGGGGGGATTGGTGTACCACAGCAGCCACCGTGCACTTCCCCTTGGCCTCACCCAAGCTCTCCAGCTCCCGATGCTTCTAGAAATGACCTATATAGGTGGTTGAACTTTGGGCACGACTCCTGGTCCTCCAAATCAGTGAACCCCGAATCCTCAAGTAATATTTTGTTCGCACAGACTTCTTAGAGGGTAAAAGGTTCTAGAGAACAGAGCATGTTGGGAATTTGTGACGACACTTACTAAGTCAGTGTTAGATTCAAGAAGAGATGAATTCCCCTTCTCATCAGTGGCTTCGCCTTTCCTTGTGAAATATGACAACTGTTGAAAAATCCACCCACTGAGATCAAGCAGGTGAAACTGCAAGGCTGGAAATGCAGCCGCCTGACGCTGTTCCCTCCCCTGCCGGCGCCAGACCCTACCGATCAGCTGGGTTCTTCCACCTAAACCCGGGGGACTCATGTTCCGTCTTGGCCAAGAAGAATAAAAGCTAGGAGTCAGCAGCTGAGGCAGGACTTCGTGGACCATCTGGGCTTCTCACCCGAGTCTCCAGGGAGGTTGTTAATATGCAGATTCTGATCCGAGGTCGGGCATCTTTAACAAGCTCCCGGGTGACCACACTGTGGACTCATGGACCACACTTTGAGCAACAGGGTTCTCCAAGCGTCATTTACTTGTGTTCACAGTTGTGAGAAATTACCCTGTCTAAGGCCTGGGAGATCAACAGTGCCAGGTGAACATTAAATATACCTGGTAAACTTAAGAAAATCTAATAAAAAAGAAATCCATTCCTTTTTTTAAAAAAGGCACAATGACAGTTGTCTTTACAAGGGGATTCATGTAGGAGTACCTTGAAAAGAATCTCCCCACCTAGTGCATTGTAGTATAAGGTACAGTTTACTAACTGAAAAGATTTTTGAAAGTGCCAAGTGAATTATCGTCTGGAAGTAAAATATCTCTGAAATGTTGTAAAAATAATATTAATGTCAACCGCCTCCATTTCTGAGCACTCACTGTGCGCCAGGCGTGTGTATTGCTGACCTTAAACAAAATTAACAGTAATTGTTATTTAGCAAAAATGAGTTTACTCGGGAATAGCAAAGGAATTACATTTTGGGACACGCAAACTATGGCAATCCATAGCCCAGTCTGAGGAGACAAAGGGAAGGTTAGCTTTAATTAGGTTCTGGGAAGAAATTGGGGAGGGTCATTTTGAACAAAAGTTCGTTGGAGGATGAGAGTTTGGGGTTGTGACAGTTTCACGTCGGTGGCGTTGACAGGCAGTTTGCTCTTACTGAGGATTGTGGAAATCTTTCATCCTCTGCTGTGTAAGTTGAGGTGAGGTGTATGTGCTATCATATGCCACTGATGAGAGTTTAAATAATGCGTTGGTAAGAAAATGTTCCGACTAAAATACAGCATCTCTAGCTTGACTCTGGCTGGTTGTCTCTCTCTTTTTTAAAAAAATTATTTTGTATTGAAGTATAGTTGATGTACAATGTCGTGTTAGTTTCAGGTGTACAGCAAAGTGATTCAGTTTTACATACACATGTACCTTTTTTTTTTCAGATTCTTTGCTCTTATAAGTTATTACAAAATATTGAGTATAGTTCCCTGTGCTATACAGTAGGTCCTTGTTGGTTATCTATTTTATACATAGTAGTGTATATATGTTAATCCCAATCTCCTAATTTATCCCTCCCTGCCTTTCCCCTTGGGTAACAAGAAGTTTGTTTCTTGACCAGAAACCAATCCCATGTCAGGAGAGCTCTGAACACCATATTTATAACAGATTGTTATTTACAATGTCTTTCTCTTTCTTGGCAATTTAAATTAAAATGTCAACTTCAAGAAGTGTTTCAGAAAGGCACCAGAAAGAACTGTAAATAGAGCTGGACTAATCAAAAAAAGATGACTAAAGCGTGCTTTTAACATCATTGTTGATGTAAAACAAAATCTTGGCAGAATTAAAAGACAATTAAGAGTCAAATAGAGCAAACAGCCATGAGTTCAGTAAATGAGTGTCGGGGCACCAGCATGTACAGTTTACCTGTGAGCAACCCCTTTTTCAACGAGTGTCATTACTAGGTAACAAGACTCCAAACAGACAGATGTTGCCAGGAGCATTTCCCATCTTCCTTTGCTCCTAATGAAAGCAGGCAGACACCGCTTAGATGGATAAATGTGTGACAAAATACAATGCCAAGCTAGATACGAAAGATAACATTCTGCGTGGTTCCATTTATATGAAATTCTAGAAAGGCAAACTGTAATGACAAAACGGAGATGAGGGTTTGCCAGGGGCCAAAGCTGGGGGCAGGGAATTGGCTGCAAAGAGACCGGAGGAAACTTTTGGGGGCGATGGAGATAGTCCACATCGTGATGGCAGCGGTGGTTATATGACTCTACACATTTGTCAAAATTCATTGAAATGTAACTTAAAATTGCTGAATTCTACTGGACATAAATTATATTTCAGTAAAGCAAATTTTAAAATCTATCTATCTGTCTGTCTATCTATAATAACCTGACATAGCGTTTCTATTCTTTTGTACCTGACTCAGACAATGCAAAATCTGGTAACGCTTTGACAATAGAAAATAAGCATGATTTAGTTTAAAAATATAGAGCTAGAAGTTGTTGTAAAAGAATAAGAGCTGCAACAGTTACTACACATGAGTTGCCAAGACTTTCCTGGATGAATTCCATCCAAGATATGGCTTTTAGTCTCTCAAGGTCTTTGGACACCCAGAAAGTGGGTCATCTTTCAGAATATCTGCGTCACTGTAGAGAGCGTGTTAGTAAATCAAAGACCAGCTGGATTTGTTCTTAAACTGGCAAAATACTTGCTTGGAAGCACTATTAATCCTTTCATTTACTGAATGGGGAAAATTGGTTTTATGGTCTCGATTACCTTCAGTTGCTATCAACACTTCATATTCTGTTGGTGTAGGATATATACTAGGCATTAAACTTGTGCTTAGGAAAAGCAGAGATCATGTGACTGCTTGATTCTAATAAATGTTAAAAGTTTGAAATTAAGACTAATACTAAATATTTTTATGGAGTAAATTTGAGTAGTGAAACAATTATTTTCATTCTTTAATGCAAAATTATTTTGCCTAAAGTATTCAGTTATTATGCAAAAGCATTGTTCTGGACTGAATTCTCCAGATAATTCTGCTTTTGGCAACAGGTAACAGAAAACCAACCTAAATGGGCTTAGACAGTAAGCACAGTTCCAGGCTCCTGGATCTGGGATTCTAGAGATAGAACAGCATCCAGGGTTGTTTAGACCTGGGTCTCCACACTGAGCCATGGTTTCCTCTCCTTCTCCACCCTCCACTCGGCTTCTCTCCTGGGGGTAGGATGGCTGCTAAGACCTATTTGAGCCCACTCTTTCCTCATTAATTCCCTGAGGGGAGAGAGAGAAGATTCCTCGGATGCCTCTGACTTAAAGGCAATGAAGGACTTTCCCAGAAGCCCTTGTTCTCATTGGTTCAAATTCGGTCACATGTCTATCCCTCATTGGTTCAGAATGGGTCATGTGCCCAGTCACTGACATAAAGGATAGAATTACCCTTAGATGATCAGACATCCGCCTACGATTGGAAACAGAGTCAGCTTCCCTGACAACACGAATTGATGAAGTATGTGTGTGTGTGGGGGGGATGGTGTAGTGGGGGGGTTCTACTAAGAAAAAGAAAGAGACAGTGATACTGAGTCAACGACAACAAAAGGTGCATAATGTCTAATTTAAATCCATCACTTTAAAAGTGAGTTATCTTTTCTTGCTACAAAAGTAATGTAGGTTTAAATTTTAATTTTTTTTTAATAATGAAATATCTTCTATACCCCTGTCACCCAGACTCAACAGTTAACTTTTGCTGAGGGTACTTAGGAGATCCTTCCTTTCTTTCTTTTTTTTTTTTTAAGATGTTGAGGGTAGGAGTTTATTAATTAATTAATTTTTTCTGCGTTGGGTCTTCGTTTCTGTGCGAGGGCTTTCTCTAGTTGTGGCAAGCGGGGGCCCACTCTTCATCGCGGTGCGCGGGCCTCTCACTATCGCGACCTCTCTTGTTGGGGAGCACAGGCTCCAGACGCGCAGGCTCAGTAGTTGTGGCTCACGGGCCTAGTTGCTCCGCGGCATGGGGGATCCTCCCAGACCAGGGCTCGAACCCGTGTCCCCTGCATTAGCAGGCAGATTCTCAACCACTGCGCCATCAGGGAAGCCCCAAATTTTAATTTTAAGAGAATATTTATAGCCAGAAAGAAGAAAGTAAAAGCCACCTTAATCCCACTACCTCTGAGAACCATTAATGATATGATACAAGCATACTTTTAAACAATAAAATAAATATACTCTGCAGACACAGTACAGCATAATGGTGAGCAATACAGACTCAGGTAGCAACTTCCTGGTTCAGCTACTCCTTGTCTGTCTTTGTTGGGTTAACTACTTAGCTTTCCTGTGCCTAAGCTTCTTCTTCCCTGTAATGGAAATAACAGTACCTGTATAAGTTCGTCCAGCACTAACCCTCTAGTTCAGAGGTTGGCAGTCTACCGCCTGCAGGCCAGACCTGGCTTGCTGCCTGTTTTGTAAATAAAATTTTATTGGAATCCAGCCACAGCCATCCATTTATATATCCACTTATGGCTGCTTTCACAGAGCAGTGGTACAGTCAAGTAGTTCCAGCAGAGACCTGATAGCTCACACAACCAAAAGTACTTACTATCTGGCCCTTTGCAGAAAAAGTTGGCTGGGTTAGACCATCAGAGCTCTATTGTCTTGTCAGAATTTAACATGTCATAATTCTGTGGTCATGTAGTAACTTAACTAGCCTGGAGACCTGATCAGGAAAAAGTGACATCTGCAGAGCAAGAGGCATTTATTTTATGAGTTAGAAAGAGTTAAGAACCATGAAGAGCTGAAAAATCTACAAAGGTGTTTAAGTGTCAAATTATCTCTCTGAATTGACTAGAGATCTTGAAATATGTGAAGTTGGATTTCCCTTAAACTCTGGGATGTTGACGTTGGATGGACCAGAATGAAAGTAATTTGTTCAGTCTTATCTAAGACATACGAGTCATGGCTATAGGCAGAAAATAAGAAGATTGAAGAGGAAATAAAAGAGAGTCCATAATAAATTGTTTTGAATATTGCTTTTGAAAAGAAAGGATTGTCCCTATCTGTGTGGTCTGAGTGAACAGTGACGTACATGTGTGTACGTGAGCAGAGCTGTCGGCTCTCCCTGGAGAGAAGAGAACAGTCTGAGATGAACATGACCCAGGTCTAAGTTGTGGAAAAACCCTAAGTGAAAAGATGAGAATCACTGGAATAAGTGATACATTCATGGAGGAAAACGGCTCTCATATGATGAGTGGCTTTAATCTTGAATTTAAAGGTCCTCAAAATCTAAATTATTTTAATCAAGGCCAACTTTTCCATAAAACAGTGTTTTAACTAAAGATTAAATACTTGGTCAAGTGCATAATGTCCTTCTTTAAAATTATACAGAAGTCACCGTCGACTACAAAGAAGTTTTCTAGAATAAAAAGCTTTTTATACAGCCAGCAATGCAGTGAGAGGATTAAGAACAGAGGCTCTCCATCAACTGCCTGGATTTCAAATCCTAGCTTAGCCACCTTCCTTCTATTGAATCCTTAGTGTCTTAAGCCTTGTTTTTCTTATCTATAAAATAGGATCAATAAAAGTACTAACTTTAGAGAGTCTCGATGAGAATTAAATGAAATAATTCATGTAAAGTACTTAGCCCAGAATCTAAGAAATATTGCACACTCCATAGAAGTTAGCCATTTTAATGTGGGCAATATATAGAAACTAATTGTGAAAAACATTTTGATAACCTACCATGTAATAATATACAGTCATCCCTTGGTATCTGTGGAATATTGGTTCCACGACCCTCTGCAGATACCAAAATCCTCGGATGCTCAAGGCCCTTACATAGAATGGGTCTCAGTTGATGCTCTGTATCCACATGTTCTGCATCCACAGATTCAACCAGTCACAGGTCCCACGGTTGGTTGAACCCACAGATGCAAAACCTGTGGGTGTGAAGAGCCAACTGTATTGTGATATACTGAGTTCTTTCACTTACGGTATTTCTGCTTTATTTTTGGAGCAGCAAAGTTGAAGGTAGGGGTCTTAGAATTTCGGGGATTAGCTCAGGGAACATTTTAATAAGGATTGTATTAGTGACAGTACAGGTCGACTTGCTGCTGAAACACTGCAAAAATACAGTGACAAAAAAGAGAAAAGTTTCTTTTTCTTTAACATGCCCACCCAGCGTTGAGTAGCCCGGCGCTAAAGGCAGCTCTGTTCCATGAGGTCCTCTAGGACCCAGGTTCCATTTATCTTGTTTCTCCTTCTTCGCCTGCAATAGGTTGTATAATCAAAGCCATTTCACCAGCATTGTCTTCTTCCATCCTTCAGGAAGGGAAGACAGTGAATGAAGAGCAAGCCATTTCCTTTTTAAAGGATGGGGCACAGAGCTTGTACACATGGCTTCTGCTCCCACCTCATTGCTGAGATCTTAGTCACTGGGCCACCGTGGTTGAAAGAGAGGCTAGAAGATATGACTTTAGCTAGGCTGCCATGCCCCCAACTAAAATTCCATGGGTTCTGTTATCAAAAGGGAGATGAAAAGAATGGATGATGGAATCAATTAGCAGTTTTCCACTGGTGTTGGTAACTACTAATACTGCTTCATTGACCCCTAGATACTGTTAATTTTGAGACACATCATCATTTTATGCAACACTCAGTAAGAAAAACCATGCTATTGAAACTGGGCACATTGCTTTCTTATCAGCCGAGTTGTAGGACACGTCCTAATTTCGAGATTTTTCAGCTGTGAAGAGTGTGTGTCTTGGTATAGAAGAAATACAGTACTGGAAAGACTTAGGAAAAGAAAGTGATCTAAAGACATCCATTTTTCAGTCTTCTTCTGTGTGTGTGCCTTTCCTTGGGGCAAGCATAGGCAGCAGATATGCACCTTTAGGTGACCTGTTGAGCGTAATGTTTAGAACAGGTGATTGACAAGGTATTGTACTATCCGCGTGAATTTAAGTCAAATTCCTATGACGGCTGGTAGAGGGACTTTTGACTCAAAGTCTTGGGGAAAAGTTGCCTAGATTTTCACTCATTCTGGACCGGATCTGGAGTTGAGTAAACAGACAGTGAGGGTCCTGTTTTTGCTAGCCAGGGTTCTCACTTAACAGAAGGACAAAGACCGAGGGCTATAGTCTGAGGGAACAGACATGGCCATGGCACTTGACTTCCTGTCTCAACATTCAGTCATCACCCAAACACTGGCTGAACACCAAGCACTTTGCTTGGTGCCACAGCGCAGTCCCTGCCCTCCAAGAACTCCAGAGCTCATGCAGGGAGAAAAATAAGTAGACCCGTAAAGGCATGCAGTTGCATATGGGCTATGATAGAAGTCTGGTAAGTAGACGCACGGACTGGAGATCATCAGTTCCCAAGAGCTCCCAGTGGCAGGGAAATCAAGACTGGGGAGGTGTAAGGACTCTTCAAGCAGAAGTAACAGAATATACAAGTGTATGGAAACATGAAACAGTGGTCACTTCAAGGGGACTGAGTTATGATCCCTTTGGCACACAGGACTAGAAGCAGTGGGTATGTCCAGCTTTGTTTCCCTTACAGTGCCTTATACATAGGAGGCAAACAGCAATATTGGTTTAATCGAATTAAAGAAAAGGCCAACTTCTTGGATGGCCAAATAGAGACGAGCTGAATTTTCCTGGATCAAAAAGATGCCGGATTCCAGTAAATGGACGGAAGCAAAAAGATACCTTTGGTGCCATGCTTGTTTGGGAACTTACTGTTATTCTAGCTTATTTGGCAACTTAAGGTTTGAGGATTTAATGGATAAAGGAACTTGTTTGGAACTGCTTTCACCAGTTTTATGCTTATTTTCTCCAATTTAATAAATGCATAAGTGTATTTTACTTTAGAACACACCTTTTATCCTTGTTTACCCAGAGCATATAGTACTGCTGGTATTACCGTAAGAATAGATTCTCAATGCAGCAAGTACATCTTTGTGAATTTGACCTCTTACAAAGGCTAGAGAATCAAACTTCTTATTCTCAAGTTTTAAGATGTAATAACGAAAGACCCTGGTCTGTTCAGTAAGATCATCTGGTAGCTTTGAATCTGGTCAATGACAAATCTATAATATGCAGATGTCTCTTGCTGTATATTGCTACTGAAATCTGCTTCTCTTATATAGATCACTGTTACAGATGAGGAAGTTAGTAATCCATCCTTTTTAGATCTGGTGAGAACTCCCCAAATGAGGAAGTGCACACTTATACTTATGTTTGCTTGGTAAGTTTGACTTGTGATGGATTCAAAAGCTTGTGTCAAATTTACAATGCATCCCGTCCTTCAGATCAGGTTGAAGTTATCTCTTACTTGTTCTCCCTTGTCTTTCAATGTTGCTCCAGGTTCACAAGTGCTGTGGTTTATCAAGGACTTGTCATGCGCCTGGGAATTACAGGAGGCAACCTCTATATCGACTTTTTCATCTCGGGAGTTGTGGAACTGCCAGGAGCCCTCTTGATCTTACTAACCATTGAGCGTTTTGGTCGGCGCCTACCCTTTGCGGCAAGCAATATAGTGGCAGGAGTGGCGTGTCTTGTCACTGCATTCTTGCCAGAAGGTAATTGTCCCCTAAGTCTGTTTGGCAGCCAAGAACTTGAAAAAAATCTTAAAATAATCAAGAATGGAGAACTTGTCTTTAGAAAATGGACCATAGCATCAAAATCGTAGTGCCAGTCGTGCTCTAGTGATGTCACTCTGTTTTCTGCCTAACCAGCCTAACTACTTTGAGTATAAAAGATTGGTTCTATAGATTTTTCTGTTTTCTCCATTTCTCAGTTCATTTATGGATGAAATAGATGTGAGAAATCTAGCTTGGAGTGATGTAGTTTACTTTTTAAAAAATTTTAATTGAAGTATAGTTGATGTACAATACTATAAGTTTCAGGTGTACAATATAGTAATTCATAATTTTTAAAGGTTATACTCCATTTATAGTTATTATAAAATACTGGCTGTATTCCCCGTGTTGTACAATATATCCTTGTAGATTATTTTATACCTAATAGTTTGTACCTCTTAATCCCCTACCCCTATGTTGCCCCTCCCCACTTCCTCTCCCCAGTGGTAACACACTAGTTTGTTCTCTATATCTGTGAGTCTGCCTCTTTTTTGTTACGTTCACTAGTTTTTCGTAGTTTTTAGATTCCACAGATAAGTGATATCATACAGTATTTGTCTTTCTCTGTCTGACTTGTTTCACTTAGCATAATGGCCTCCAAGTCCATGCATGTTGCTGCAAATGGCAAAATTTCATTCTTTTTTATGGCTGAGTAGTATTCCATTGTGTGTGTGTGTGTGTGTGTGTGTGTGTGTGTATATACCACATCTTTATCCATTTATCTGTTGATGGACACTTAGGTTGCTTCTTGGCTATTGTAAAAACACTGCTGTGAACATAGGGGTACATGTATCCTTTCAAATTAGTGTTTTTGGTTTTTTCTTGGATATAGACCCAGGAGTGGAATTAATGTCATTTATTTTTGATCACCTTTATCCAACTTAGTTTTGTGATATCATTGACCCTGTTTCACATTTCTTCCACGTGGCCAATCCCATGTGAAACACTGAGGTTGCAAAGGGAAGGAAAACACGTCTTGACTTCAAAAGGTAGACAACCTAGTGAGGAATATAGACACTTCAATGCTCTCACAGCAAACTGTGATAAATGAACTAATAGAATGATTTACAAGATTTAGAAATAGGAAAAAAAAGGTGCAAGAAGTGATGAATCCATGGGGATAGTCAGGAGAAGCTTCCCAGAGGTGAAAACTAGGCACGTATGAAGAAGGAAGAGAAATGTGCCCTACAGAGGGGAAGGCTAGGAGTTATTTTACAAAGGAAAGCATGGTTCTCAGAAGTACGCGCCACCTTTGATGGTTCGGGAACCAAACGTTCTTTGTTATCACAGGAATATCCTGGCAAGGAGGCTGAGGGATCATCTGTCACCAGTGGAGATGGCCTCACAGCCAAGGCCAAGCCGAGAGCTTGGGCGTGGTCTTGTGAGCTTCAGGTGGAGGACAGGTGGCCTCCAAGTGGCTGTTGCAGTTTGGACAACGGCAATGAGGAGGAGAGAGGCTGAGAGCAGGAATCAAGGTCGTGGCAGTCGGGCCTGAATGGGAGACAGTGATTTCAGAGATGTTTCAGAGTTAAATTGGGGGGTGGCGGGGGCCTTGATGACCGGTGTATGGTACAGAGGTTGTCAGTGACTCCAAATACACTGTTAATGGAAAGCCGGTTATCTCTGCCTCAGAACACAGCGGGCACTGAACAGAGGAAGCCTTTCAAACTCCCAGGGAACGTGTGTTTTAGAGCAGATCTATTATTTCAGCATTTCAGGAGGTGTGGGGTGGGAGGTGGCTGGCAGAGCTGGAGTCTCTGTTAGTTCTTTGTGTCAGCACAAGAGAAGCTGCCTTTTCTTTTGCGAATCCTCTGCGGATCAGGGAAGAACTGATAATACTGTGGAAGTCAAAACAGTCAGACATGTACAGATGAGTTTATTAATTAAATAAGGATTTATGAAATCCCAAAACATCAGATAGACCCTACCTATTTAAATAAAATTACAGAAATGCCCATCTTCAGAAGAGAAGGGTGGAAAAAAGATGTGAAGTCCTGTCATACTGGAATGGTTGATGATAAACAACTGACTGTTTACATTTATCTCATTTTTCTTGAGCGTATTAGTTTCCTAGTGCCGCTGTAACAAAGTACCACAAACTGGGTGGCTCGCAACACAGAAATTCATTCTCTCACACACCTGGAGCCTGGGAGTCTGAAATCCAGGTGTGGGCCAGACCATGCTCTCTCTGAAGGCTCTAGGTGAGGATCCTTCCCTGCCTCTTCCTAGCTTCTGGTGGTTGCCAGCCATCCTCGGCATTCCTTGACATCATTCCAATCTCCGCCTCCATCTTCACATGACCTTCTCTGCATCTCTGCGCCTTAACTTAACCATTATATCTGCAAAGACCCTATTTTGAAATAAGGTCACATTCTGAGGTTCTGGGTAGACATGAACTTTGGGGAACCCTATTCAACCTACCACATTGAGTTAACACATTATAAGAGCTGGGGAAGAGATTGGCCAATGCACACCTATTTAGTGCCTTTTAATTTCTGCCAGTAAACTAAGAATAGAGATAGTGCAGTGAACAAGACAGACATAAGTTCCGTCCTCGGGAATTATGCACAAGTTAGTAGAAGGTGACAGATCAGGAACATTGGAGACTTCACTGTTCTTTCTGTTTTACTTCGGCACTTTTTCGTTAGGTTTAATTTTTAAATGTAGTTCCCTAAGACAGCGTCATCTGTTCTCATTGCATCTGGAACAGGAATCAAATATCAATTACGTATTCACTGCATATGAAGTTAGGAAAGTGGAGAGAAAGATTAATGACTGAAGTGTGGCCCATCTTTCCATTATGTAACTTTCCCCAGAAGATCTTCTCTGGCCTTAGATTGACTGGGATGCCTTTAATGTGTGCTGCATTCAGCATGATCCCAGAAATCATTGAAGATCATACGTCCAAACCAATATTGAAGTAACTAAGGGGGTGAGAATCAAGCTATTTTATAGAGAACACTCTCATATATTAGAAAATATAAGGCAAAGAATAGATTTTTCTGTTTGGTCCGATCAGTTTTATTTTGTAGACAGAATTTCCCAATTTAAGCCCTAGAATTGTTCTTAGCAACATTGAAAATGAATTGCTCTTATTCTGGATACATTTTTATTTGTATATTCTGCAGATTTGGCCGCTTTTATAGTCACACGCTGGTCATAACTGACTGCTAAGAATAAGTTCAAATCCCTAATGCTGGGAGACGCAAGAGGGAAGAGATATGGGAACATATGCATATGTATAACTGATTCACTTTGTTATAAAGCAGAAACTAACACACCATTGTAAAGCAATTATACTCCAATAAAGATGTAAAAAAAAAAAAAGAACACTGAAAAAAAAAATCCCTAATGCTGTGTGTGAGTACCAAATATTAGCAGAGGTTTCTTGCTTGAGTTGACATCCTTACTTCCACTTAAGGGAACTTCGGGACTTGGTTACTTGGGCTGTTGAATTAACATTAGAAAGACTTTTCCTCTCAGCCTTTCTTGACATCATCACCAGGATGACTGCCCCTGAAGAGAATACTGAGTAGCCTTCTAGGGGAATCAGCTCTAAAATTATCTCAGAGAAAACGGTTTAACCAACTTTCCATCCACTAAGCATGACTTTTCATGGTCTGAAGAATGAACTTCTGGAAAAGAAAGGCTTTCAGGCTGTATCCTCATCTAAGACTCACTGTTTCTGACTCAAATTTTTTAACTCTAATTAAAGCCTGAAAAATAAAGAGCTTTCTAAATCCATACTCACCTGCCATCTTTAATTTGACTTTATTCAAGATGGCTGCAAACTCGGCAGTTTGGGTAAGTCTTTTTCAAATGAAAAAGCTGTCTTGGACTTTTCTCTTTAAGTAAAAAGTAAGTCTGTTTATCTTACTTACTAGGAATTTTCACTACGTTTTATTTCAGAACTCAGAGCAGATGGTGCATTCAGAGGAGATGTAAAATTGTGTTTGTTTAAAATCCTGCATCCTTTCTTCAAAAATTGAGGTATTATTCTCAGTAATCTCTACCAGCTTGACCAAATCCCCATCAGAGGGACTTTCTTTCTCTTTGTTCTCAGTTCATGGGAGGTAGTTTCAGTTTCAGTCCTCATTCTTAACTTGTCTTGCTGTTTTCTGCCATTGCTACGGGAAAGATGTCTATTGCCACTCCAGGGTGAACTTAGCATATTACAGGGATAATCAGAAGTTTTTATGTGCATACGTAATAGTCATACATAACTTACACCTCCTATGAATTGTTTTCATTTTACCCTTTAGTTAAAATGAGCAGTGCAGTGCCTTTGGGACTTCTCTTTTGTTACACATTTCAACAAAATCTCTGTCCCAGAGCAGTGAGATACTGGCCTTTACTTCTTAGAAAGAGTCGAGGACCTTGAGAAAACTTGACAGCATTTTCTTAACGTTTTACTGAATTGACTAGTTATTTATCTGTACTCCTGGAGCTAACCACATACATTTCTCATGGAGGGGGGGAGGGTGTGTGTGTGTGTGTGTTTTAATTTGGTTTCTCGGTTTTTGTTTGTGTTTGTTTTTCCGCAGTCAGTTATAAACTTAAATTGTCATTGAAGTTGTCAGTGGGACTCCCTTGTAGAGCTGTCGTGATTCAGTAGAAAAAACTATAGCTTAAGAACCTAACCTGGGTAATCAAGTTCTTTCCACGGGAGCCAACAGCGTCCTTCTCAGCAGCCTGAGAGCAGCGAGAGGTTTCCTGGTCAGGCCGGGACCCAGGGAATCTGAGCGCCAGTTGCCACTTCAGTTCCCCAGCATCTGGCACCGCACCACCTGCTCACTGAAGGAGGGGGTGGAATGCATTTCCTAGTCCCCCTCCCTGGCCTTAATGAAAAAGTAAAGGCTAAATAAAACACTTGTTTACAACTGGGCCAGAGCAGATGGCGGGCCCAGTGCATCAGCACGACTCTGCTGTTGTTCACTCCCTGGTGTGACGTTAATGTGAGTGCTGCAGGTGTCCTCAGCTGGGAAAAACATCAAGAACACCAGGACGTCCTCAGCCAGTTTGCAATCAACATATAACAAACTGGAGCCTCCCAGCAATGATCTGGATTCTGGAACCCTCTTTTTCTTTGCTTGCCCTCCTAGGCAACTGTTTTATTTAATGAGTTTTAGCTTTTTTATTGGTTGAATATTCTCTAAAGAGAACACACAGAAGGGGAGTTCCCTGGCGGTCCAGTGGTTAGGGCTCCTCGTTTCCACTGCAGGGGGCACGGGTTAGGGAACTAAGATCTTGCATGCTGTGTGGTGCAGCAAAAAAAAACAAACACATAAATCTACTGAGCTTCATCCTTTCTCTCGTCCTCCTCATTCATGCCTACTTTTCTACTAAAAGATTATATATTCAGGAAAGCGTGATAATTCTAAAAGACAAGAGGACCCTTTAGTGCTGAGCAAGCATAAATAAATATGAGTATAAAGGGAGAAGGTTTCCTTTTCAAAGATGGAAGTCAGGCATATGCTGAACGCCCTTGGCTTTGCTTTGGAGAGTAGATAAGCTGCTGTTCACGCGGTCATATGTCCTCACCCAAGTCTACTAAGAAAGGATGGCATAAAATCAAAACTATTGATACAACGAGATACCGCCTCACACCCGTCAGAAAGGCCATCATTAAAACGTCTACAAATAACAAATGCTGGAGGAGGTGTGGAGAAAAGGGAACCCTCCTACACTATTGGTGGGAATGTAAGTTGATGCAGCCACTATGGAAAACAGTATGAGGTTTCTGTTGCCATATGATCCTGCAATCCCACTCCTGGGTATATATTCAGACAAAACTTTTGTTCAAAAAGATACATGCACCCCTATGTTCATAGCAGCACTATTCACAATAGTCAAGATGTGGAAACAATCTACATGTCCATCAACAGATGAATAGATAAAGAAGATGTGGTATATGCATACAATGGAATATTACTCAGCCATAAAAAAGAATGAAGTAATGCCATTTTCAGCAACATGGATGGACCTAGAGATTATCCTACTAAGTGAAGTAAGTTAGAGAAAGACAAATACCATATGATATCACTTATATGTATAATCTAAAATACAACACAAACAAACTTATCTACGAGACAGAAACACACTCACAGACATAGAGAACAGACTTGTGTTGGAGGGGGAGGGATGGAGTGGGATTTGGGGGTTAGCAGATGCAAACTATCATATAGACAATGGATAAACAGCAAGGTCCTCCTGTAGAGCACAGGGAACTACATTCAATATCCTGTGATACACCATAATGAAAAGAACATGAAAAAGAACGTATGTGTGTAACTGAAGAAACTAGCACAACATTGTAAACCAAATATACTTCAATTTAAAAAAAAGGATGGCATCAACTGCACAGCTTTTAAGAAATTTAGAGCACTGACTTTTTAGAGCAAAAATGGTTTATGCCTTCTTCCCTTAAAGCACAAAAGAAAGAAAATATTTAGTAGAGAACATTTGGCGTTTCCCACTAGTTACTATGGAGGAAAGGAGTGTTTCCTCATATAACCAAAGCAGCCCTAAAACAGTTCATTTTTAAATGAATGAACAAACCAGCATTAAAGAATCTGGCTCCTTCTGGATGATTTCGTAGGCAAAGTAGAAAGACCTGGGATGAGGGAAATAAGGAAAGACATACGCCCTGGTGATGACGCACGGCAGAGATGTCCCCTCCCGGAGATCTCAGTCCTTGGAGCCTTGCTGCACTTTAGAAACCAAAGTCAGTTTCAGGTCCAGATTTTTCCTGGTCTGGTGGGAACAGTGATTCTGTGTGTCATCACTAAGGGGTATGAACAGAAAGAGGGCAAATGGGCGTCAGACTGCTGTGATGGTTTTCAAGGGCACAGGCAAAGACTGCCTTCCAGACAGAAGGCCAGTGTACTCAGGCCCTCTAGGAAGGCACTGCTTGGAACATTGTTTTCAAGGTAGCAGCTTCTCAACAAATGCCTTGACTTGTATTTCTGTAATCCAGCCCTGCTCAGGAAGGCAGCTGGTGCACTAAATACTAGCTGTCCTCCCAGTTGCTGCTGTTGTTGAATTTGGGCTACAATATTAGGAGGTATCTATCACTTGCACTTAAAATTAGCAGATTTACGGCCGGGAGAACACTAAGCAAATGCCCTTTGTTGTTTTGTAAAATTGTATTGAAAGCAGACCCTTCCAAATTTTCTGTTTTTGCAGGAATACCCTGGTTGAGGACCATTGTTGCTACCCTGGGAAGATTAGGCATTACCATGGCCTTTGAAATTGTTTATTTGGTAAATTCAGAATTGTACCCAACAACATTACGGTAATTCCAACATCCGTATCGTGGTTTCTCCTAAGTAAATCTGCAGCCGCATGTTTGAAGTTGACTTAAAAACTATGAAATAGTTTTCTTAGCTTGGCGACCTATTACCCTGGGCTGGATTCAGCCCGTGGAAAAGCTAAGTTTTGAGTTGTAGCTTCTTTTTGCATTATTATCATCAATATCTTCATACACAGTTGGGGGTTTGTGGAAAGGCACTAGACCTGAAATCAGAAAATCTGGGTAGCGTGCTTGCGTCATGGGTTACATCTTCCTTCATCAGCAGGGCTCTGTGTAAAGGCTACAGCCTCTGTTCTGACCACACTCCACAGCCGATTATTGAAGGACAAGATGAAACAATGTGCATAGCTAGGGCAGGTTGGCCTCCTTCCTTGGGGGAATATTCCTGAGCACACCTTACCGCCAATCTGGGGTGCCAAGGAGACACATAAGCGCCACAGAGCAGGCTGGGTAGTGAGCCGCTGATGGAAGATTGATTTCCACCAATACTGTAGACCCGCCCCCGCCCCCAACTAGCCTCACTGTGACTCAGCTTTTACCCAGATGTGAACTGGTGCAGGTTGGAAATGATGCGCTTAGGGTATGAGAGAGGAGAAATTTTCAAAGTTAAAAGCTAGAGAAGTGGGAAATATTGTTACAATTTCTCTGTTACTTAGATATCTGAAAATGTTATGTATCTTGAATTTATTTAAATACTTTTTGTTTAAAACAATTTTTTTGTTCTGCAGAAACTTTGGAGTTTCACTCTGTTCAGGTTTATGTGATTTTGGGGGGATCATAGCCCCATTTCTGCTCTTCCGCTTAGCGGCCGTTTGGCTAGAACTACCTCTTATCATCTTTGGTAAGTTCTCACTTTATATCCTATTCTTAAATGCTCTCATCCACATTTTCACATTAATAGAACCTAAAATGATCATCAGGCTGGATATCAATTTTAACCATTTGCTCTTTTTATAACAGCTGTTTCCATTTTGAGGAACCACAATGAAATGTGGACCCTAAACCATTTAAATTTACTTTACATTAAGGGTTGCTATAAAAAAGTGTTCAGTTTAGCTTTCTTTGTTGAGGTTCTGAGTTAAAATCAAATATTATGAAACTTTTTTATAATATTGTGGAACATAACCAATAATTTTCCAAATAGGACCAAATAATAGGACCTTCAGTATGTTTAAAAACAAGCCTAAAAACAAATTGTATTGTTAAGTGCTCCATGTCTCTCAATATTGTATCTGCATGTGCTTTGATGCTAAGCACGCCATGCCTAAAGATCAGAGGACGCAGAAGCCCTTGTAGACACGTACCATAACCTCTTTGATGCCCCTCAAGTTCATACCCTCCTTCCGACCTTCAGTCTTCATGAAACTCATGAAGGGATAGAACCATAGCGTAGGGAGGGCCCTTAGGGTAATTCAGGCCAGTGCATCTCCAGTGCTGTTTCTGCCCAGATCTCATACCCTCCTCAGCAAGAGAGGATGCCGGCTGGCCCCTTGCTCACCTACCTTTCCTCCACCTCCACTTCCTTACTCCCGGTAGAGGTTTTTCACCCATTGCTCCGCAGTTTAAGTTCCAATGAAAACATTGCATCCGTGAGGGCATACATCCGGAGGAATGCAGGAGTCCTTCAGCTGTGCTGGGGACCATAAAGTCGGCTTCTAATCACTGACACCAGTGATTCCATAAAAGATCATTTCAAACTCTTTCACGGGATCTGATAAACAAGCTCAGCATTGATTCTGGGCCAGCGTGAAAAAGCAAAGAGAGGCCACTGTGCAACCAAAACAGAGCTGCCTGACAGCCCAGGCCGTCGAGGTTCGGGGCTTGCCTGTGAGCCCGGCTGGCGGAGCTGGGCGCTGGTGCTGCAGGGCAGGCCCTTGCTTCGCAGAGTCTGGCTGGGGAGGGAGTCGCCTTTCCAAACAGTCACAAGGGAATGTGATAAACAAGGGCGCCATGAGAGCACATCGCAGGGAGCACCAGACCCGTGGAGTCAGGGAGCAAGGGGGCCACGTGGAGGTTGAATAGGAATTATGCACGTGAGAGGTGTGGGCTGGTGCTCTAGGCAGCGGGAAGGCCTAGAGTAAGAGGAAGTTAAAGGACAGAGTGCAGTGTGTAAGTTGGGGCCTGAAGAGAGATGAAGCTGGGGAGGTGAGCTGGGGCCGGACCATGGAGGGTCTTCTCCGATGTGCAAAGGGTCTGCTCTTTATCCGAAGAGCAGAGTTTCAAGCCGGGGTTAACAGTGTCAGGTTTGCATTTTAGAGACATGACTCTGATGGCAGGTATGCCTATGAGTTAGAGGGGGACAGTGCTACTGGTGAGATGATTCAAAGAATGTTGGTGTGATCAGGTAAGAGATTTCATAAGGACTGGGTCTAGGGTGATGGCACTGAGAATGCTGAGGAGTGGAAGGATCCACAAAAATATATTGGAGGTTGAATTGGCAAAAGGGGGTGATTGACGGGACGAGGGCCAGAGGGACCAGGGAGCTGGCAGCCGGCCTCCGGGCTGGCAGCACCATAGGTGGCGGGGCCAGCCCTAGTTTAGTGAATGTCAGAGGTGCCCGTCTGCAGGAGGACGCGGAGGGATACTGTTTGGGCTGTTTGCAGCATGAGGTGCCTCTAAGAAATCCAAGTTGAAATGGTGAGAGGCCAGTAGGTTTGATGGGCTGAGTCGGGAGCAAAGTGTGGCCTTGTGATGAAGGTTTGGAAGCCATCTGGATGCAGATAACCACTGAAACCATGGGAGTGACCGAAACCCCGTCTACAGGGAACAGGACAGAGTGAGAGGAAAGAAGGGGGCCCAGGACGGGGCCCTGAGGAACGACAGAGCATCCAGCATAAGCAGAGGGAGAGGAACCAGCCAGGGGATGAGAAGGGATGCAAGAGGGGCAGGAGGGAAACCGGGAGCGCGTGGGGCAGGGAAGCCCGGGGACGGCGGGTGAGGTCACCAGCCGCCTGAGCTGCCACGAGGCCAGGCAGCAGAGACGAGAAGCGGGGCCACTGCACCTGGTGGTGGCAGCAACTGGCGACCTGGCTGGAGCAAGGCCAGAGGGGACACGGAGCAGAGCCGGATTAGGGCAGGTGGAGCTGCGAGGTGACTCTGGCCCGCCAAGATCAACTGTCAAGTTTTCAAGAATTTTTGAGCCAGTTTAAACACATCCATCATTAAAAATGGAATATATAAAATAGATTAAAAACAGAGGTAATAAATACGCACACCTCATCAGTTCCTGATTCATTGAGTTCTACTGCATCTGTCCCCGAGGCTGGTGCGTCCACCGTAGTCCATGGTGGAGATGCTGCCGCCCATCTCCCCAGAGCCTCACTCGCGACGTCACACTGCTGGTTTGAATCGCTCGCATCCACGCTGGGTGTATTTACACCACAGAAACAGGGAAATGCTGCTGCACATCAGGACTTTATTTTCTGGAGAGCTGGTTGTTAGACATTTACCAGCACAGCGCTGGGATATGAAGATGTGTAGAAAATAGGAGAGGATGGTGTTTCAAGAATTGCGGTTCTAAAGAACGGAAGAAGGGAGGATGGTGAGGTTGATAGAAGGCTCTTTAAAGAGGAGAGATTTGAATATGTTTCAAGGCGTCCACTGACGGGTTAAAGGTGCTGGAGGGAGAAGATGAATCACTACAGCGCGGAGCCCACAAAGACGCCAGGAGATGCTCTCGGGCAGATGTGGGCACAAGTCTTGGGTGTCACATGATGGAAGCAGGAAGGGGAGGGGCAGGGTGCCGTGAAAGGAGGCTGAGGGACTCCTCACTGGTGGCTTCTATGTTCCCTGTGAAGTAGGAGGTGAGGGCTTCTCGGAGTGTTTGGCACTTGGTAGGTCCTCAGTAAATTGTGAAACGAGTGAATGAATGGATGGATGCCAAGAACACAGGAGCGATGGAACTGTCTAGAGTTTGAGGAAGGCTGAGAACCTGTGAAATCATGACAGAGGAATGCTGGGCAGGGTGACCAGAGGGCCGCTGCGGGGCAGGATGAGTCCAGGTAGTGAGCACAGCGGCTTCCAGACTGAGCAGGGGGCCATGAGGGGGCGCTGTGCGTTCCCGGTACCGTAACGCCTTTCTCCTGTGCCACAGGTATCCTGGCATCTGTCTGTGGTGCTCTTGTGATGCTTTTGCCTGAAACCAAGGGCATTGCCCTGCCAGAAACAGTGGATGATGTAGAAAAACTTGGCAGGTACGGTACAAAATTCAGCACATCCAAATTAAAAGCAGCATTTCAAACCCACTGGGAAAGGACGGTGCTAAGAAAATTGAATATCCAGGGGGGAAAATATAATATTAAATCCCTATCTTACATCTTAAGCAAAAAGTTCAAAGTAGATTCAAAAGGTTAGTGTAAAGCAAATCTGTAAAAGAATATGTTTTATTTTTTAAATGTGGTTATGAAGAGGGAAACGTTTCCAAATAAGGTGTTAAAACTCAGAAGGAATCTAAAGGAAAGAGACTGATGACTGGACAAAGTAGAAATAATTTAAGTGTGCATCGATAGGCAACCGATGGTGAAAATGATAATATATCTATAAAATAATTGAGATATATCTATATGGAAAGACATGGAGAGATTTTCAAGATGGATTACAAAGTGAAAAGTCACAGAACAATGTGTTATAGTATTTATTAAAAAATAAAACCAAGAGTAATCCCTCTCTACAGCTAGATGGGAAAATAAATGCTAGCCAGATAATGATAGAAGAATGATAGCTCAATCGATAGATAGATAGATGAATGATAAGTGATACACAGACAGATAGAAAGAAGATAGGAGAAGGACAGTGAGAAAGAGACTGAATTTGGCAAAAGGGTGTCTAAGTGGTGTACAGGGAAAGTTAATATCCAACCAACACATGAATATGAAATACGTTTTTGTTATATCAAGAAAAATCCACAGTACACATATTCTAATCTCCTCTGAAATCTTCCATAATAAAAAGATAGGAAGAGAGAATATGAATATGAGAATGCATAGGAAAAGATCTAAAATGATAAAATATACCCTCTGGGGATAGAAATTGTTCGGGAAGTGGGGTGTGGAAGGGAGGACATTACTTTTATACCCCATAGACTTCTGAATTGTTCGATTTTTTATTTTTTTAATTACAACTCATGGTCTTGTATCATTTGTGAATTTTATTTTTTTTAATTTTTTAAATTTTCTGGCTGCACCGTGTGGCATGTGGGGTCTTAGTTCCCTGACCAGGGATCGAACCTGTGTCCCCTGCATTGGAAGTGTGGAGTCTTAACCACTGAACTGCCAGGGAAGTCCTCATTTGTGAATTAAAAAAAAATAATTTAACAGCTAATTTTATTTATTTATTTTAAATTTATTTTTGGTTGCATTGGGTCTTCATTGCTGGGCACGGGCTTTCTCTAGTTGTAGTGAGCGGGGCTGCTCTTCGTTGTGGTGCGCGGGGTTCTCATTGTGGTGGCTTCTCTTTTTGTGGAGCACAGGCTGTAGGCACGCAGGCTCAGTAGTTGTGGCTCGCGGGCTCTAGAGCGCAGGCTCGGTAGTTGTGGTGCACAGGTTTAGTTGCTCCACGGCATGTGGGATCTTAGTTCCTGGACCAGGGATCGAACCTGTGTCCCCTGCATTGGCAGGCGAATTCTTAACCACTGCACCACCAGAGAAGCTCCTAACAGCTAATTTTAAAAATAAAAATCAATCTTCTAAACAGTGACCTAGAAGTTAAGAGTATGGTTCTCTAAATATTTAAAAAGGGTATCAAAAGTATTTATGACAAGACTGAAATGTTAGTAACCTCATGGCAATTTTATTCTTCACTTGAAAGACTGGGAAGAGAATAGAAACCGACATTTTTTAGGTCCTTATATACGTGATCAATGGTTTCATATATGTCATTTCATTTAATACTCAAAGTGATTGTGTGCAATACAAGTTCTTATCGTTACTTTTTTATATACTAGGAAATCTATGCTCAGAAAGACTTCACAGCTTCTACATGCTAGTACTGGGATTGATATTGTCCAGTGTACAGGTGTGACTGTTGTTTTGGGTAGTTTTATTGTCTTATGCTGTATCCTACTTGATTATGAGTATTTTAGTAGCAAGAATCCCCTGGTAGTATTGGAAATTTCTCTCTTCATATCCTCTTTTAATGAGGTCCCATCCCGCTCCCCAGAGATAGGCAACCATCGCTCAGAAGTATTTCAACCAGACCTTTAAAACCTATACAGTGATTTCATAGTCCTATTTCTTGATTCTATTTTGAAAAATAAGATCGGCGAATCATCTCAGAACTTTCCTAAGAAAGGCTTATCAGTGTACTCAAAACCAAACCACCAGCTGACTTCTAACAGGACTGACCAATCAGAGCACAGGTGGACCTTCGTCCCATGAAGTAACCCAATCAGATTCTTGTGCTTGTTTGTAAGTAAACTGATAGGTAATGGCTTATTCCTCAACCAAAGCTCTACCTATGTTTTACCGTAAAACAATGCTATGTGAAGTCTGAGGTGTGGTTGGAGATTCTCTTTAAGACATTGCCATTTTATAAACCAAAATTAAGTTAAGAAATTTATAAAAGGGGGGACTTCCCTGGTGGTCCAGTAGTTATGAATCTGCCTTCCAATGCAGGGGACTCGTGCTCGATCCCTGGTTGGGGAACTAAGATCTCACATGCCGTGAGGAAACTAAGCCCACACGCCACAACTACTGAGCCCCCGTGCCACAACTAGAGAGAAGCCCGTGTGCCACAATGAAAGATCCCGAGTGCTGCAACTAAGACCCGACGCAGCCATAAATAAATAAACAAATATTTTTTTAAAAAAGAAATTTATAAAAGGTATCAAAACTGTCCTCTTGAGTGTTACATCATGGAAAGACTTGCATCATCCAGAAAGGATAAACATGCTGCTAGCTGTGTCATCACAGACAATTATTTGGTTTGTATGAGCGTATGAGGGCCAGATCAGGGTGGGTGGTGTCCAACCCTGTCACCCCAATTGCAGCCATGCTAACAGACCAAAGGAAAGAAGACTATTTAAGGTTAGATAAAGCAGGGGAAATGGTGAGAAAGGAAATAGGATTATCTTCAAATAAGATATCCAAACTTTAAGGGCAACTTCTCATGGGCTGATGTGCCCTGCAGGATCTGTTCAGGGCTGGGGTACGCAGGAGAGCATCCCGGCCGGGATTATAGGGTCAAAAGTAAGAAGTTCAGTGCTAACTGTTGGTGGCACAAGCCTGGGAATGTGTCATTGGAGTTTTAAGACGTCTAACTCAGTGGTGCAGAGTTCTTTTCCTGCACATCTGCTGCCCTCTCTTGTGAATGCCCTCTGTGCCAACCCTCCAGCGACAGGGACTGCATTCTTCTGTTTGACTCGACTCCATTTGCTGCTGCTCATTTATAGGGAGCGTGATAGACTCATTCTTGATCCCCAAACCAGTCAGAGGTCAGATTTTCAAACTCATCAGGAAAAAGTGGAGGAAGAGGGAGTGATTTGAGATCAAGACTCTTTTGCCAATTCAATCATATTAAAAATAGAATTAAACAATTGGAAGAGATGGAGTTTTGGAGGTGAGAAGGCCATCTCAATGGTGTGCAGGGAAAATTAATATCCAAGCAGTACATACACAGGAAGAATTCATCCAACAAAAATTCAACTTACATGAATTTTTTTCTGTTTGTAAATTTTCATAATTAAAAAATTGGGTAAATTAATTAACGATGCCTGGTCCCTACCCTTGAAAAAACGTCTAATAAAAGTCTGATCTATGGTTTTACAAGTTAAGCACATTGATTGCATTCTATAATCACTTACTCAGGAACAAAAACTACTTAGCCCCAAGTTATGGAAACCTGTTAGCATTTTCCCTTCTACAACAGCACTTAGTCATTTTCTCATTTCTGCTTTCTTTTGTTCACATCAGCAGCTCATTTCCAAACCATCTGTTACGGAGTAGAAATTCATAAAGAATTTATATGTGCTATAATGCTAATTAACCCCTGCCTAGGGATTGAGGGCAGGCAAAAAATGACTTGGAGACAGTTAATTTTGTTCCCTTTGAGTTGGGTTTTTATGAGTAGTTATGCATGAGCGTATTCGATCAAAACCAACTATGAAATTGAGTAGTAACAAAAAGACTTCCTTCTCACTAGTTGTGTAATCTTTTATAAGGACTTTCTCTTTTCTCCTTTGTTTTGTTAGTCCACATTCCTATAAATGTGGCAGAAAAAAGAAAACTCAAGTTTTGAGCTCTCACCTTTGAGCCCCCTGCCAAAGATGCAAGGAAAGAGCTATTCAGGCTGGTCCCCCCAAGGAACCGACGTGCCTTGCAGAGACGTGTGTGTTGTCCACTTCAGCTGTGCAGCTCCAAGTGTTTTTAATACTTTACAAAGACATTCAGACCATCCAGAGTATTTCTATACGTGTTGGATGAATCAAGACTCATCGTGCTGTCAAAGTTTCTGGGAACATGTAATATGTGACCGGTTTAGCCAAGAGCCCGTTGTGTGCACAGCTCCTCCTGAGGTTTTTTCTCACGCTGGGGCAGTGTCTCTGACCCACTGGGTTACAGAGAGACAAGAGAAGCCCCGCCCAGTTCTCAATGACGGTTCTGTCAAGAATGCAAGGTGTGCAAACCAAGGCTCTGGGGCAAGTGTACAGAAATGGGTTCATCAAATCTGATCAGGACGCGGAGGCTCTGAACTGAGGGTTCTGATGATTGCAGGGAAGATGAAGATTTGGGGATCTTGTTAATGCAGAGACTGAACCTAAGGACCTCGGGCCACCTGGCTCTGAGCCTTTGCTTGCTCTTCTCACCTTGAGCCCCTTAAGCTCCTGGAGCATCTAGGGTTGCAGGCACTTTTAGGCCTTGTTCCAGAAATAAGAACAAATCTGCTGGACAATTCAAGGATTTGGCTCTATTGTTTATAAAATCAGATTGGTCCTGAGATGATTCGGGATAACTGCGGTCCTCCTTTAGTGGACACCTAGAGCCACATATTCAGTGTTTTACTGATGAAACCCATGGACTATGAATTCATGGGTCTTCAGATTTTAATCATACAGGGATATTTATCTTATATGTGTGAATTCAGCTCTATCATGATGCCCATGGTCAAGAGTGAAAACTATGGACAAATCTCATTCAATCTTGACACTTTTGACTTGTCTTGGGAAGAAGCTTACATTTTAGTTTGAAAGAAAGGTCAGTTATATCCATGCTTAAAAGAACTAGCAGAAGTTTATATTGTACATGACTTTACAGGTACTAATAAGGGATTTGATCTTTCTTTTTGTTTCTGAGACTTTTTGAAATGTGGAGTTTAAATACAAATATGCCGTCTTTATGATGTCCTGCTTTCTATGTCACATTTGTTATATTTTCAGGTTCAGTATGTATCTTATGCAGAATTGTTTAATGAATTATTTTGGGTGGACAGGTAAAATGTGAGCCAAAGGGAAACCTTGCCAGTGAGGAAGAAAGTTTCTATGTGAACGTGTGACGATATGTACGGTGTACGTGCTAATTGTAAAATAAGTTTTTAATCCTTAAAGCACATCAGAATTGAATATGAATACTTTATTTTTCAATGAAATAAACACAGTTCTTTAAGGGTGTAATGCTGCATTTACCCTTTATTCATACACCCTTGCATTTTTGTTTCTTTTGCATTTTTCTCTTTGCTGTGAGATGACTGTTGCTTCTTGATACTATCACCTTGGAATTGTATTTTGAGTTGACATTTGGGTTCTGATAACAATAAAAAAATGTAAATTGTCAAGAAAAATCAATTGGCATCCTTTCTCTTCTTTCTGAACGTGCGTCACTGTAAAACACTCTTCCCATGTGACAAAGTATACTACATATCCAGGCAGCCAATTACTGATGGAAATTAAATGGTCCACCTTCAATATATGTTCGTTGCTCCTTTCCAGGCTCTTGGCACCATTCCTAGACTCATATGTGACCCAGAATACCATTCAGACTCTTAGCTGGTCTTGTGTTATGACACTTCCATTGCCCGGTTTACTTCTCAGAATAGAGCTGTCTGCCCAGGGTCTCCTGTGCTGGGCTAGAGTCAAGTTGTCAGTAACAGATTTCATTCCCAAGAACAGGATTTGCTCTCATGATTCCCCATATATGCTGCAGCTTTGAAAACATTCATCCCAGTGCCAAAAATAAAGACATTAAAGATGTGTGACAAGGTAAATATATAGGTGACTTACTAGGGCTTCTCTATTCATCTTACAGGCTTCTCGTTCCTCTCTTCCTTATGAGAGAGAACAAAATCACTCAGGTCTGTAAGAGTTACACTATTTACAACTGGTAGGATGAACAAAGAGCATGAAAACAGTGAAAATCAAAAAATTAAGTCAAAGGAAGTACAGAGTTTATTTTCAGCAAATGTCATAGCTGTATTGCCTCATTATTACAGAATCCAGCAGTCCATGGACAGGAACAAGTTATCCACAGCAATACAAACAAATGTTGCGGTTGGCAGTAGCTGGTAGCTAAGTACAGTGTCAAACTTAGTTTGATTACTGTCAATTATTTTTGAGCACACTGAATTCCCTACCCATGTTGCAGCTTCAGATCCATTGATGCTTCACTCTGTCTCCCATCTAATTAATTCTTTCTCATTATTTCTTCAATCCAAGTAACAAACTTTGAAACACGAACATACACACCAGGCTTATTGGGGCGTGCACAGCCAAGACCCCATGAAGTGACTCCTTGTAAAATGTATTTGTCCTTCTCAAAGCAAACCAGAGGCCCTCCACTGTCACCCTACACAGAGGAAGGGAAAAAACCATGAGAGGATTAAGCTTCCGTCCTTTTAGTATGGGATGTCATCCTTCTATTACCCAAATGTAAGTTGTTCCCAGTATTTGAACATCCCTTTCCAACCAGAAAGGAACTTGGTAACATATTATTTGAACATCTGCTGTGCTTCAGTACTAGGCAATGTACGTTTAACGAAACCGTACCATTTAGTGTTTCCCGGGGGGGAAAGAAATCCCTTGTGAAAACTGTATTCATCCCTTCAAGCCTTGGGGTTTCTCTTAGGGAGGGTAACCCCAAGAACAACCTTAAAGAAGGTGTGGGAGGGTCTTTGTCTTATACCAACCTCCCTTTCCTACTAGAAAGGCCACGTCCCGAGTCCCACCCAAGATCCCCCTCCCAGAGGCATAGGGGCTGTTGCTGTGATGGTGCTTAACTATTCCCTTATAACCAGTGTGGAACTCAAGGCCGAAGAAATCACCCTAGATGACCTGAATCAGCCTTCAGAGACACGCTTAAAAGGTTTCCAGGCAACATTTAGACTGTGGCCTTCGATTGACAAATCCTTCTAGAATTTGCTGCTTTGGGGCTGAAATGTCTAAGGGGCCAAAACAGGCCAACACAAGATGAACTTTGATCTCTTTAGTCTTTTGTTACCTGGCAACTGTCAGCACCTCCAGCCAGATGCCCCGCACACAGCTCGGTGGGTTTGACTCTCCCATTCAGATACTCATAGCGATTGCACACCTTGTTTTCAATCACAGGCAGCCGGGCTTCCTTGAGCAAGCCAGCACCGTAAGTGCCTGTGTTTAAAAAGATGAAACACACGGTGACTGGATCGAAAACGTGTCCGCAAGGAAGCTTCCAGAACAACAGAGCAGCAATGATAGATCTCATGTTCATCGTGAGGTTGGATAAAACAAGAAGTCAGTTCCCGGTACTAGTAGATCTCTTTCTTTTTTCTTTTTGACCCTTGAAAGTATGAACATTATATAAGATTTCATGTTCCCAAGACCTAGACTTAATTAATCTGGGCTGCTTTATGGGATTTTTGAGGTTGGTTTGTGTTGTTATTTTTTGGTTTCTTTTTTTTTTTAAACTATAAAGAAATGTACTTTTAATGTATAAAGAGAGATTGAGAAATAGTAGTGCTACTATTTTCATATATGCCCTTCTAGGATTTTTATATGCTTCTTTTACTACTTATATCGTATTGCACATTTTTCCACACACAGTTATATCATAAAGGCTTTCATAAACCTACAATCTGTATAATTAATATTTTAGTTGGGAGTGACTGATTAATGGGTTTGGGATTTCCTTTTGGGGTGAGGCAAGTGTTCTGTAAATAGTGGGGACGGTTGTACAACGTTGTGAAGGTGCTCAATGCCACAGAATTGTACTCTTCAAAACAGTTAAAAAAGTAAATTTGACGTTACATATATTTTACCACAATATTTAAAAAAAAGAACAACTGTCATTGACTGACAATTAACTTTTTCAGGCACAAGCTCATTATGTGGTGTAGCTCATCTAATCCTTAAAACAGTCCGATCACCTAGGCACTTTCGTCATTCCTATTGTACAGTTAAGGAAACTGAGGCTTAGGGAGGGTGTGTAGTTTGCCCAAGATCACCCAGCAAGTATGGTGGAGCTGGGATTTGAACTTGGGTCTGCAACATCATGGCCCAAATTCTTCACCACCACGTTCATTGGCTACAACAGCTGCTCTCAGCGTATCACTTCTTTGTTCCTACAGGTTATTCATATTCCTTAGTATTTTCTTAAGTCTAAGTTCTGAGGGATTATATAGACATATTTATGGTTCCCAATATCTTTGCCAAATATTTTCTAAACAGGTGTGACAGTGTAAAATGTCACTAGAAAAACAGTGCACAACAACCTTCTGAGTGTGTGGTGTCTAATAATTTTCAAATGTTTGCTAATGTGATGGGTGGACCTTGTCTTAATTTATTTCCTAATTTACATGTCTTTTCCGATTAGGGCCAGTAAAGATTCTTTGGTGTGCTTGTTTTCCTCACTGCACTTCTTTCTTTGTGAGAAAAACTGCTTTTTTCTTACTTTGGCAAATGGAAATAGAACCCGTGCACGATCACAGGAAGAGATGATGTTTTCCAGATGGACACACCCAGGTACGCCTCAGCATTTTCACAAATAATCCAGTTTTCCAATTTTGCAAGCCCAGCTTTCATGAGTTTTGCAAAATCTTTGCGTTGCCAGCGTGAAACAGCCAAGAAATAAGGTACTGCTTCTTCTCCAAAGACTTTTAATAAAATTGGAAAATTGTCTTGAGTTCAGAAAACTTACACTGGGGTTGACGGGAGCACCTAAGAGATCCACCATCTGGAAAGAAGAGGCGAGTCCCAGCCCTGGGCAGAGCCACCGAGGACGAAAGTCCTGACCACGGAAGCATTGGGTAGCGGATGCATTTTCTGAATTGGGTGGATATGCAGAGGGTGCGGCCTTCTCAAAAATTTTTGCTGAAAATTAATTTAACTGAGTGTCCTGCTCTTACGTCTGCTTTCTGAGCAAGACAGGCATCCTGAGGCTAGGGACAAATCCACTGCTAGTTGACCAGACGCCTTCGTGGTCTGTGCAGAGGTGCTGCCATCGTGTGGCCACAGGAGAGATGGCGTTTCTGAGGGCCTGAGGCTGAGGGTGACCTAGGGACCTGATGGGGTGGTGGGGACGTCGAAGCAGGTCCCCGAAAACACCCAGCGATTGCTGATGAGGGGCTGACATGAATGACCCCCTCGACATCAACCCTTACCTTGCTTTGGAATACAGAAGTCAGGGAAAGTCTGGAGACTCAAGGGGAGAATTCTGACCTCACGCAGAGAGGCTGATTGATCTGATGTCATTACTGACATATAGAAAATTGGTAAACAGACCTGACTCATGTTTTGTGACTCCTGACCCAATGAATACATTGAGAATCATTTTCTCCAGTTAGACATTCAGACGAGGCCTGGAGAGACGGGAACCCAGTGCAGGGTGATAGTTAGAAAAGTGTGGGTGCTGGGTGAGACAGAAGAAACAGTGAATGGGCTTGCGGGGGTCTGGCAGGCCTGGGTTCCGTCAGGGCTCAGCTACACACAGGTTATGTGGTACTTATTGATGACAGTGACAGTGGTGATGACGGGGAGGGTTGGGGGCCGACCATGACGGCGATGGTGATGATCCTGAGATGGTGAGGGTGATGGTGAGGATGGTGGTGGTGATGACGGTGTCCATGGTGATGGCGGTGGTGATGGCGGTGGTGGTCGTATAATAGGCACAGGAGCTGCTGAAATACCATCTCCAAAGCACTGAGCTCTTCATATGCACTGTCTCAGTCCTCACAGTGACCTCATAGGGTAGCACAGATGAGGAAACCAAGGCTAACATGTAGAACATAATTTGAAAACACGGATTTTATGGATGAGGGCTTAGATGCCAAATGGTACAAAGAGGTAAGGTGACTTGTCCCGTTCGCCCAGCTGGTGGCAGAACCAGAACTACTTTCCAGGGTTCCTGACTCCCACTCTGGTGCTCCGACCAATGCTTCTGAGAAAGTGAGGCAGAGATCTAGGACATTCTTATAATGTTCCTAGGCCCGAGTCTGAAGGATATAATAATAATTTTTATTATAATATAATGCAGGGCATACTGCAAAGAGAAGACGGGATTCCCAAAATATAGTACCAGCTGCTGAGCCAGGATCCTGCAGAAACGTTTCCTCTCTCATCCTCACCCCGTCAACCAATACCAAATACCATCCTAGAATTGGGACCTTTCTTTCTTTCCCCTGCTGTCAGTCTGCCCTACCCCCGACAACGTCTCCACACAGAGCCAGGCAAGTGGGTATTTGGGGAGACTAGTTTAACTATAATTTTTTTTGTTGATTTGCACCGTGTTTGGGAACTCTGTGCGCTTAATTCACATGAACGACAATCTAACACCCTTAATTTGTAGCTTGTGTCAAAACCCTACTTACCTGGGGACACAATATTAACCTTGGATTTTGGGGGGTCAGAGTCTCAAGGAAACACTACCCTTCCCCTCATCCATGTCCCTCGATGACTGATTATAGAGACGGAGGCAGATGTCCAGACAAAGTCAGGGAGGGAGTGGACCTCACTCACTGATAGAAATCAGTACACATGCTCATTTTCCCATGTAGGTTGCAGGTCAGAACCAGTTCATCATGTGAGTCACAGAATTTATCTTACCTTGGGTTTCTCCCCAGCCAGTGATGTAACATACTGTCCGGTCCGCGACCACGTAATTTGGGGATGGCAGACAAGCTGGGATTACCTTTTCGGTGATGATGGCAGGGCTGAAAGGAAAACATCAAAAGTTACATTTGACTGCCCTGCTGGGAGACTTCTGCCATTCATCTGTTGGTCACAAGATCCCACCTGCCCCAGAGCCCCAGAACGCTCTGAGCTGGTATTTCTTCCTTGCTTCACTGACACAGCGCAATGTAGAAAACAACTTTTCATCCTCACATTTGCCTGTAGTATCTTATGAGTCAAAAAAAAAAATAGAACAATTTGTTTTAAAGGCACCAGTTGTGGACAAGAAACTAGAGGTGGGAACAGAGATGACAATGACTTTTAATGTCTATTCTCGCACTATGGGAATTTTATACCAGGTGCACGCTTCCAGATGAAGTTAAGAGGGCTTCAGTCAGCAGATGGACCATTCGGCTGAAATACAATCACAGGGCTTTAATAATAACAAGTGCCTTGTGCCACTAGGAGCAAGCTGCTCCATCTTCGGGGTCCTCAGATTCCTCACCCATGAATGTTACAACACCATGGCTGGAAGGATCCAATATAATGCAAGATACCAAATCAAAGAGGATTAGAAGTAAGTACCTTGCCTAAGCAAAGTAGTATTGTTTTCCACAAACTTTCACGTTAGAGTTCCAGAGAATCAAATATTAGAACTTTGACTTTTAGACTTGATTCTATTTTAGTAAGTTCAGGAGGAAAACCCATTGAAGATGAGAAATGCCTGATTCTGATTAAGAACCATCATGGCCTTCAACTTTGAAGCAGACACACGCTGTCAGAGCTACCAGAATAGATTGGCGTCTCACATGGAGTGGGGGCCACAGTCATCACGGTACAGGTTCCCCTCGCGGAACGCCAATGCCTGAGACTCTTGGGGTTTGGGGGGCCTGGGGGTGGGTACCCGAAAGCTCAAGCGCATCAGTCTATCGGAGAACACATCCAGAACCCACGTTCACTAAATGACTTGCTCGAGGATCACAGCTTTCCTGATGGCCCCAGGGGACCATGGAGAAAAGCGAATCAGCTCCTTTTTTAGGCTAAGCCAAGAAGGCCCTTTCTTTCCTTTCCAGAGCGTCCAAATACCCCAGGGAGTCACTCAGTTTACTGACCCAGAAAACTTGTGAAGTGTTTTCTGTCCAGACCCAGCGAGCCCCACTCAGACTCTTGACCCCTGGGCTGGCCACATCCTCGTCACCGTCACCGTCGTCCCGCTGTCATCTGGAGCCCATTATGCATGGCCGATGGGCTCTGCATGCCTTGCTGACTGTCCCAAATGTGCCTATTCTCAAAATAGCAGTCTGTTTATTTAGCTGTCTCCCTTGTGACCTGTTTCCAAATACTGCTCACTTTAAATGACGTTAACAAATTTATCATTTTGTCAGACTTAATAAAAGACCATTTCAACAGGAAACATAAAAGCAGAGACAGGAAGAAGGAGAATTTGCACTTGTGAATTTTGAGTGTGTGTGTCTGTTTACATCGCCTTTTATAAAGTGCATCGAAATATACATAATCCCATTGGATTCCCCCAAATATATTATTACATTGAAAAGAGAGTGTCAACCTGGAATAATTGAATAATTCTCTGATTATGAATGTATATTAGCCGGCTGGGGAACATTAAGTGAGAGAGTTTGAGGGGTAACCTGTACCTCATGTTTCAACTCGCTCTTTTTCCGCAAGAGGAAACTGTGTCCTGGTGCCTTTGTCATGACCACGGCTAGTAAGAGGCAGGCGGGGCTGAGCCCAGGTTTTCTCACTTGAAGGTCAATGCCTGTCCCAATGCCCCGTGCCTTTGGGGTCCTAGACGGGGCTGCCCACACACTGTTACGGCTCATAAACCCAGCGATGAGCAAAGGTTCTCACTGCTCACAGGGTGAGAGTCACGGGCGAGCCAGTACCTGCTCAGCTTGAGCAAGGCGATGTCGGCCCGAGTGGGCTCCGGGAACAGCTTGGTCACTTGTATTTCCTGGACACTGTCTTCAACGGCGGTCTCTCGGTGTGCGCCCAGGATGACCTTGTATGATGCCGGCCCTGAGTAGCTAGAGAAGACAGCAACGTTAGGAACAAAATCTGGGCCAGCCCTTCATCGGGTGCCCTTCTAAGCCACAAACACTGCGTCTTCTCCCCACTGGGCTACCTACCATCAGAGACCTCCGAGTGGCAAGAAACAAGTTCACGGTTTACCTGAACCTGGCTGTTAAGGGATGTTCTCGGGGCTGCTTTTGGCCTGACCACAGAGGAAGAATGACACCAACACCGAAGTTGGCGCAGGACAGATAGGGGTCTGCCTTCTTCGTTCCTCTCTAGAAACACCTCCTCCTCTCTCGTCCAATGGCCCTGGCAATTCTGCCTCAGGCCCTTCTCATCCATTCCCTGGTCCCCAGTGTCACTGCCACGAAAGGAAGGAGGGAAGGAAGGGGAGGGAACAGGGAAGGGGAGAGGGGAGGAGAAAAGGTGAAGGAAAGGAGAGAGGGGGAGGCGGGAGTCTTTAAGACAAGTGAGTCTTTGTGGCAGGGGTCCCCTAAACATACCTGTCCAGGCAGTGGGCAGCAGTCAACACCCACTCTGGGGATATTAAAGTGCCTCCACAGAAGTGGCTTCTAGAAGGAAATCTAGAAGGAAAATGTGCCAGGATTTTAGTTCAAACCTGATGATTTATTCTACAGAAAGCCCGGAAGTAGTGCTCACTCTGTTGTGATATCGCTGACGTTCCCAAAGGACAAGGTGACCGGCCCGTCATCGGGATGGTGGGAGCTTTGAGCTGTGCTCCTGTGGTGGGTTCTCAGGAGGTCACTACACCACTCTGGAAGGTGGCTGGCGCACAGGCGAGGCCCAGCAAAGCCATGCGACTCCAACAGGGGGTCCACGCCCATGGCTTTGACCCTTTGGCCCTGGACTCCAGCTCCCTGTCACTTCTTTTTGACAAGATCTATGCAAGACCCGATGAGTCATTCTTCAGGGAACCAAATGGGATCCTGAGTAGCCGTGATTCACGGGCATCTGCTAATCTTACCTGAGAAAGCTCGCTCTGGGGGGAACATCTCCTAAATCATTTACTTTATAGGACTGCTTAGGCACGGGGTCACTCATAAAATCTGTGTGAGCCGCTCCGAAGCCCATCATAATGAAAGGGACACAAATAGTAAGTGAATGACCAGCAAGGCGATTATCAATCTGGAAATAGACCACAGCGCATCTTGGGAAAGAAGGAATATGAGATACGTGAAAGGTGAAGGCTCTGTATCTCAAGCAGTTACTAAATGATAAGACAAATAAAAGAAAAGCCAACTCAACCGGGGAATGAAATAGACTATTTTCATTCATCGATAGCATCTCACAAGCGGAAGGAAGGAAGACCACTGAGCACAGCGATTGGGCGCATGCGCTCTGGTGTAACATCAAAAGCAGATCAGCCTGTTTCCCGCGTGTGCTTCGAATGAGACACCAAACGGGCTTATCAAAGGCGAGCGCCACTGAAAGATAACCTGAACCTTCTGGGTCATGTAGGATGGGGACTGATCACTCTTAAATTACGGCGATCCTGAGCTACCCTTCACGGAAGGAGATGGCGTTTTGCAAATGGGTGAGCACCCTTTGATTAAATTCAGTAGTTCTCAAAACTGTGGAAGGAAGGAAGGAAAGAAAGGCAGAAAAAAAAAAGAAGAGACTCTGTATCTGTGATATATTATAGATAATTTAATCTTTACCCTCCCCCTCCAGGTGTCCCATTTCTAAAAATATCCCTTTCTCTTCGTTTGACAAAGTAACAGTGGGTATCTATCGAAACCCTCAAGGCATCTCCCATAGTTTTTCAGCAATATGGGAACTTAGTGTAAATTGCTACATTTATCAATTTTGATGAGAGCTGCCCAGATCAAAAAAAAAAAAAGGTTCTAATTCTGACTATTTTCAAACTGAAGAACATAACAAAAAAAGAAGCAGACTCACAGATATAGAGAACAAACTAGTGGTTACCAGTGGGGAGAGGGAAAGGAGGAGGGGCTATATAGGGAGGGGGAGTGAGAGGTTCAAACTGTTAGGTATAAAATAAGCTACAAGAATATATTGTACTACAAGGGGAATATAGCCAATATTTTATAATAACTATAAATGGAGCATAACCTTTAAAAATGGTGAGTCACTATATTGCACAGCTGTAACATATTTTACAGCAACTATCCCTCAACTAAAAAACATAGAAAAAGTTTTTTATAGTTTTCCTTACTCCTTTGCAGAACTTAGAGGCAGGTACTGATACTGAGGGTATGTGGATTTAGTGTGAATGTAGAAAGGTTTTGCAAGGAGTACACAGGAGGATGGAATACACTGTTTCTGGAAATGGTGTTACCTTTTTCGAAGGCTGACTTGCCAGGGCCAGGAGTGTGGGGTGGACACGCACCCACCTACAACCCTTCCAGGACACTTCTTCGGCTCTACCTGGGGCTTTCCACAATCAAATGAAGAGGAAGCTGTGGCACAAAGTGGGAAAAATTTGCATTTGAAGACGTGAGAGAGCAACTCGTGATAAATTCATGGCTCGTGGCCGAAGCACTGAATTTTTGACATCCCAAAGCCCAAACTAAATAGTAAAATCATAAACAACTTTTGGAATATTTTTTCTAAGTTTCAAGAGTGGTAGGGGACAACAACATTTCCTTCTCCTTTCAAGAAAATATAAGTACTTTTTTTTTTTTTTTTTTACTGCTTTCTTAAGGAAGTGATTAAATAAATTTGGAAGAATCAGGCATTAGAATGAGAGCTTTTCGGAGAGGAGCTTGACTGACACAAACTGTTATTCTGACTTGATGTGATATATCTAGAGAGTGAATCATCGTCACCATCATCTGAACCAGGTAAAGTTTACTGAAAACCGTACTTGTCATCCCCATTGAAAGGCACTGAGAGTATTTTTAAAATGTGAATCTCTGTGTGTGCACGTATGTGTGCATGTGTTTGTGTGTGTGCACGCAAGTGTGCGTGTGTGTGTGTGTGTCTGTGTGTGTAGCAAGCATAACAGTCCTAAACTGAAATAATGCCTTCTCTCAGCCAGTTTCAGGATGGCTCTTCCAGGGAGCCTCCCAAGACTAACCCAATGCCACGGGGATGACTTCCGTTCGCTTGCCTTCCTCTCTATTCACTCTCCCACCTGCTTTCTCTCTCCATCTGGCCTGCAGGGTTCCTGGAGATTAGGGTTAATGCTCCATCTCTGGTTGGTGCCACTTACTAATGTCTAGAACAGTTCAGGGGCTACACAAGGTATTCATAAAGGGCTTCTCTACTGTCTGGAGCCCTTTAAGATCTTCAAAAACAGAAGCATAAATCATCGTTGATAATAACATTACAAGGAGAAACTTTTTGCTCTTAATCAACCAAGAGATTCTATCTAGTGAATCTGGAATCTGAATTTTCCAAATACCTTTCCAATTGTCTTGGCCTATTCTGAGAATCTATATACAGAAGTTTTTTTTGTTTTTTTTTTTTAAAGAAGCATGCAATATAATGAAACCCTACTCTCTAACACTGACCTTAATTTCTCTTACTGTGTCTTACACAGGATAGACTTACAGAAATGGACTAAGAAAAGAATAACTACAGATATTATGGTACCCTGGTCTTAGTATTCAAAACAAAACTGAAGTTCTATTTATTTTTAATTACTTATTATTTGTACTGTTAGTGTTGGTGGAATTGAAATGAGTTGTTAAAACCAATTAACAAAAATTTACAATTTAAAATAAATGAATATAAATAAAATTATGTTTAAAATGGGCATCTTTCAATTTTTATTTTATTTTATTATTATTATTTTTTTGTGATACGCGGGCCTCTCACTGTTGTGGCCTCCCCCGTTGTGGAGCACAGGCTCCGGACGCGCAGGCTCAGCGGCCATGGCTCACGGACCCAGCCGCTCCGCGGCACGTGGGATCTTCCCGGACCGGGGCACGAACCCGTGTCCCCTGCATCGGCAGGTGGACTCTCAACCACTGCGCCACCAGGGAAGCCTGCATCTTTCAATTTTTGAAATTAATATTAAAGAGAAAAACAATACAATCCCTTGATAAAATTGAGAAGCAGAATACTGAGCTGAATAGATTATAGCTCTGATTTCAAATTGTTTTACTTATGCTATTACTTATGTGCAATTTGCATGGTGCCATTGTTTTAATAACACAGAATATTTACACAAATTTTTCAGGTGAGTTGCTTAAAGAAGCTTACGTGTAGCCTGAAAAGTTAATCAGTGTTACTTTTTCATTTTAAAGATGTTTTCCATGTGAATTACAGACGATGTAAAGTTTGGAAATTTTAAGGAAAATTGCTATTAGGAAATTTCTCACTTACATAAAGGAAATCCAAAATCTCCCAGGAATAAGCAATAAAAATCTTTTTTAAAAAAGCAGAGAAAATGAAAATAACCTAAAAAAACAAAGTCATACTTCAAAGAGATTTCATATTCTGTAAAATCTGAATAAACTTATCGAAAGCCATACAAGCACACACACAGAAAGTACCCTTAACCTGGGATAGCCACCCTTTTAAGCACCGACCTGACATGTTGGAGGAACTGTAATTTGAGATTTCGTTCATTTATTTGAAAACATATTTGCTGAATTTACTTATTCAGCAAATATGTATTCAAATATGTATACGTAGTGCCTGGCATGTACTAGGCATTGCTCTAAGCACTAGAAAGAAGGACACAGCTGAGGTTTGTAATCTTTACCTTCTGATGGTGGGTACGTAAAAAGATGTTGCACTGGAAGATTCAACAGAGGCCCCAAGGATGCCCGGGGATGTGTAAGGTAAACCTCCATCTGCAGACATCAAGGCAAATAGCCTCTTCTACAATGCTGGTACACTTACCCAAGTCAAGGATGGAAAAGAATCAGGTTCTTAAGATGGAAGAAAGAAGAAAGAATGGAGAGAGGGCTGTTCCAGCGGACTGTGAGGTTCCCGCTTCCTCATGATGTGGGCACGTTATCAGACCACGTGGTCTGATCTTGAAACATATTTCCTGAAGAAGGATACCCAGGCCTGCCTCACACTTGAGAAGCTGATAGCGTCTGGTGGTGACTGAGGGCTGCACCTGGGACGTTACTGTACTTCCCTTCAGTGGGAATCAGAGGTGCATGAATCCCAGGCACAGCTGTAGAGGCCGGGGCGGGACTGTCAAGCTATACAAGTTAAAGGCAATCGTGCCACATAGGCAGCCTGTCCAGGATAGCGAGGCCACGCGGTAAGAGGCAGTGGGGTACCAGAAAGCTTCAGGGTGGCAGGGAGGAGTGGAAAGGGAGGCGCTAACCCCACCAGGGGCTCTCAGATGGAGGGCCACCAAGAGAGCTTGTGCACAGCAAACACACACTGGAGAACGAGTCAGCTATAAATTCCCCAAGTCCAGAGAGCACAAGGACAGCAACCAAGTAGAATCTTTTCTGTCACCCTGACCTCTCCCTCCTCCCCCTGCTCTACCCAGCAGTGGCCCAAAATCAAAGCCCGACAGTGTGGCTCCGGAGCTCTCAACCCCTTCCCCAAACTGCCTCCCAAACCATCTCTGGACGTGGACTTAAGTGGCTTTGCAGCAGCAACTTCTCTGCTCCAGCCTGTCCCCGCACGTGGCAGACACAAGCAGATGCAATCAAACGGTGCAAAGGAGAAGTCCAGACTGATTAGCGGGAACCAGGACAGATGGTGTTTGCAAAGATGGATCAGCGGAAAGTAAGATAGGGTCCAAATCAAAGTGGTTTACATTGTTCTCCAGACCTATCTATGGATTTGTTACCTCTATCTATCTATCTATCTATGGATTTGTTACCCCAGACTTTTCAGAACTAACGTCAACTCCCCTTTCCCTGATCCAAGCTTCTCAGTCCCTAGAAAAGTCCTATCTATGGACTTGTTACCTATGTATGGATTTGTTACCCCCAACTTTTCAGAACTAACTTCAACTCCCCTTTCGCTGATCCAAGCTTCTCACTTCCTAGAAAAGTCTCAGAGAAATGAGGAAAGAACCCAGCAAGCTTCCTCTAAGTTGTCTGACTAATGCATGGCTAATGCATAGTCATCTTAGCGTAAAGAAAGTTGGGGCTTTGTAAAGAGCTGTGTTACTTTTCATTGAATTCTTAGGATGACAGTTTATAGGTTTACAATGTATGTTGTATGTTTAGCAGTTTCCTGCTGTTTGTACTTTCTTTCTTCTCAGCTGCTGAAAGAGAGAGCTTCCTATCTGGGTGACTCTAAATTTGTGTTTCATGCCTCCCACCCCAGACACTGGAGAGTTCAGTGGAACTGTCTGGAGGCTGAGTAGGTCACCTCTGAAGTTGCTCTTTTGGAGAATTTTGCATTTATTTTGTTTACGGAGTCAGAGGAGGGGGCGGTGCCTAACAAAGGGGGCCATGAGCAGGACAGATTCAAGAGGCCCAGGATGAAAAGAGGGCTCCCAAGGAGAGGGGACCCTCTCTTGCCCAGAAGCGCTCAGCCCAAACTCTTGTCTTGCAGATGTAAGACCAGGTGATGCTGCATTTATTTAGAAGTCATTTCCTTCCAAAAAAGAAAGAAGCTTACCACAATGAGGGACATCACAGTAGTCAAAAAGTTTTCTTGGATTTGTCGTGTAGCACCAGGGACCATTGACATCACCATCAGGATTGCGGCAGTACTGGAAAAAGAGGCTGGCATATAGGGGGTGGCACACACCGAGGCGGGGGAGGGCAGAGAATGTCACATGAGGCTGGCATATAGGGGGTGGCGCACACTGGGGTGGGGGAGGGCAGAGAATGTCACATGAGGCTGGCATATAGGGGATGGCGCACACCGGGGTGGGGGAGGGCAGAGAATGTCACATGAGGCTGGCATATAGGGGGTGGCGCACACCCGGGCGGGAGAGGGCAGAGAATGTCACATGAGGCGCAGACACTGGCTTCACTGATGTCCTGAGAAGATGAAGGGTTAGTGCTCCTTTGGGGGGGAGGCAGGCAAAGCTATCACTTCAGGATGCGTGTCAAGCCTCTGACTCACAGAATGCCATCCGTCACTTCTCGTTCAAAAGGAGCTCCAGCCTTGAGGCCACTCCCCTGGGGAAGGGGTGAAGACCCTGAGGCGTCTTGAGGTAGAGACTGTATAAAGGGGCCTCTCCGCTCAGCAGCCTGTGTCCGTGGGGACCATAGGGACCCGGCAGTAGGGGACTGTAGACGTGGATGACTCGTGGCTGTGGCTTCAGAATTGCTTATTCCCCTGGCCTGGGCACCCTCTGTGGGTCAGCTGTGGAAAGACTGTGTCTTCCTTTTCCTTCCCTCTACACACCTATACCCCAGAGGAAACCACCCCAGAGAATGTGTGGGACTAGGGGAAATCCTAGTGGAGTCCTAATTACGCATCCAGTTTTTTTCTAGAAGAATCCAACTACAATGTCATGAAGGTCATCTTTGATCACTGGAAACCATAAACCAGTAACAAAAGCAGACAGGAAATGTCACACATGGAAGTGATAAAAGCAGGGAGGTTGGCTTGCCCGTGCTAACTCTCCCTCCCACGCTGAGGCTGGTTAGATCCTACGCTTGGTCCCCTGAAATCTCTCGCACATCTTCCTCTCCACCCCACACTGAAGCTCAGTCAGGCTGACTTTCTGTAACAGAGGGTCAATTCAGCCTGCAAAGACTTGTCAACAAAAGGCAAAATCGAGTCCAAATCAAAGTGGCTCTTACATTTTTTTCCAAACCTGCCCGTGGGTTTGTCTCTGGAGTGAAAATGTTGTGTTTGTGGGGCTCCTGGGCAGCCCACTCCTGGCAGGAGACACCGGCCACCGTGGTCGCCTTCTTGCCCCGGTATCCTTTACCAGTGCCGAACATGCAGTCTGTCGGGGAGAGAGAATGGTGGTCTCCTGTCATTACACAGAGCCGGGTGACAAGGAACAAACGCAGCAGTGCTAGGTTTCTCTCAGGACAGACTGTGGTCACATCCTTCAGAACACAGGAGTGCTAAAGACTTCAGTGAGCTCTGCTGAATTTGACAAGTTACCAGAAACGCTATTGGCTCAGAAATAATCACAAGCCGAGATGTTAGAATGGGAAGTTTGGCCAGGACACTAAGATAATCAATTTTATAACAAGCTGAGTGGTAACACAGATGCCACCGTGAACTGTTAGATGATTCTTGAACACCTCAACAAGGATGGAGACAAAGAGTGCGGATTGAAAAGGATTTTATAAAAAGTATTATTTTGGCCAGAGCTGTGCTGTGAGTTCCCACCTTTTGGGATGAAAGAGGTAATAAAGAGATGACTAGAGGCCCCTTCCCCAAACTCATCCCTCACCTCAAGCCTTGCGGTTGGGGGATTCGGCAGAACCCCTCAGAGAAATTGATGTGTGTTACATATGGGGACCCAGTGCCCAGTGCTCTGATGGCCACATGGAAAATCCACAAAGCAAAAGCTGGGCCAGCTGGCTTCCAGGTCAAGGAGGAGGGCTGGGCTAGGCAGCCTCCAGTGTTTTCCAGGGCCAGGGTGTGTGAGTTACTCATGCACCAAGTGTGGGGCATCACGTGAGGCCATGCGAGGTCTTATCAGGAGGGATCCCCAGCTGGAGTACAGCACTCAGAGTCTCACCAAGAAAGAGTGGGGAGAGATGAGCTGGCCCTGTGTGTACAGCATCTGTACAGGTGTACAGGTGTACAGTAGGGAGCAGTAGGTGAGGTTTCTCCAGCATCCTGGAAGGAGCAAGTCCACCTCCGGAAGGAGAGGGGGGTCTCAACTTGAAACCAAGTTCTCATTTAATCATTTCTGTCTGATTTTGGATTATCTGAAAGTGGTCAGACAAGCCATGGGACCCCTGAGTTTTCATTCCGGGGCAGGGGGAGAATCAGCCCCCTCTGTTTCCTTACCCTGCAGCGGTACAGAGCACTTCCTGCCACCTGACAACCACAGGACCAGGGGCTAAGCACTTAGAGCGACACGCGGGCGAAGGGCCGGGGAAACAGAGAGGACTGTGATATCTTCATGTCTCCCTCCTCAGATGACAACGACATTCTTGTGCTCAGGCCCCGAAACCCTTGGAGCTACATGTCCACTTCGCCAGGTGTTTGTTGGAGATGATCTTTGACGGTCCTCCTAGCCCTCCTAACTCTGTACATTCAAAACCAAATCAGCCATTTCTATCCCTCCATGCAAAAGGCAGAGACTTGCTTTTCTAGAATGTCCCATCTCGGCCACCATCATCAACATGTCAGTCCACCCAGGCTCAAAATTGTATCCATCCCTCACAACCAACTAGTTTTCAAATCCTAAAGAAACGCCCTACCCCATCATGCCAGCAAGAGCAGCTCTGGCTCCCCCAGGTGATACACTGAGGCTTCCTTCCATATCGCAGACTGAGCCAGCACTCCAGCTCCCTGTAACAATGACGCCTCTGCATCCCAAAGATTTTCCATCTCTTATCATCCCGATACCCAACTATATAGATGTCTAGCCACAGACTTCTTACCTGCTTCAGAAGGATCCTGTATACTTGGAACCTGGGCAGCAGTTGGAGATTCTGTGACCTGCTCTTGTGTTTCTGAGCATTTCTTCAGGTTACAGAACTCCCATCTGACGCTCGGATCAGTGGTATAACACCAAGGGCTTTTATCAGCATCTGGATTTCTGCAGTAGTTCATTGTCAAGCCACTGTAAATTCCACAACAGTAGAGGTCATGAGAGGTGAGCAAATCTTCAGGGGCACCCCAGCACCCTCTGAATTTTGTTACAACAAAGTGACTGAAATATTTCCATTAAGGTACCAAAGGTACCAATTATTATTATAATGTCACAAGCACAGATAGTCCTCAACTTCTTACAAAGTGGGTAAGTTTTTAAAAATAGGTTATAGTTTTTATTTTAAAAAAATCAAGGGACTTCCCTGGTGGTGCAGCGGTTAAGAATCCGCCTGCCAATGCAGGGGACACGGGTTCGAGCCCTGGTCCGGGAAGATCCCACATGCCGTGGAGCAACTAAGCCCATGCGCCACAACTACTGAGCCTGTGCTCTAGAGCCTGTGAGCCACAACTACTGAGCCCACGAGCCACAACTTCTGAGCCCACACACCACAACTACTGAAGCCCACACGCCTAGAGCCCGTGCTCTGCAACAAGAGAAGCCACCGCAGTGAGAAGCCCGCCGCGCACCGCAAGGAACAGTAGCCCCTGCTCGATGCACTAGAGAAAGCCCGCCCGCAGCAGTGAAGAACCAATGCAGCCAAAAATAAATAAATTTGTTTAAAAAGAAATCAAAAGTAATATATGCTCCATATAAAAACAGATCATATATAAATTTATAAGAGAAAGTATCAGAATATCTTCCTTTCCCTGGGAATGTTAAATACATTCCCCAGGGATAACCAATATGGATTTTGAAGCATGTATTTTAGAGTTTTTTAAAGGCACATACAAATATATCTATATCTCTGGCTTTCTCTCTCTCTGTGAGTACATTGGGCTACGTAAGTTGGAACCAATACATATTTATCCGAGGCAGAAAAGACATACAAGATGATACTGATATTCCCAGGCCCGCTCTCTTATTCTATTTACTCATACTGTATTTTACGATGAAACAAAAACTCAGGACAGTAATATTACTGTAAAATATCATAGGTAGATCAAGTGGGTTTGGGGATTGGAAGGCTTGTGGAAGCCTTCCTGGAAAAGTAGCTCCCAGGCAGGATGAGGTTTCCAGAGGATGCATTCTGGGGCATATGGGGAGGAACCCCAGACCCCTCTAGCTGGAGCCACTCGGGGACTGAGGGGAGGGGGCGTGACTAAAGGACAGTGGGATCAAAGGGATGAAGGGAGACGTCTGGATAGACCACAGGGTCTGTGGGAGCTGAATCAGAAACAATTGCATAAGGACGTAGCAGACGAGCAGCCTGGGGCTCACTGGGCAACTTGGATCCCCATGGCCAGAACTTCGCCCCAGCCTCTCAGAAGCCTCAGCCTTGGACACCCCTTTGCAGCTTAGACCCATGGCCTGAGGCTTATGAGATAGTTTGAAACGTATTATGGGAATCCAGCAACACTGTGTCTGTGGGTACTATAGACAAGTGACAGTCTCAAGCCCAGGCCCACAAATTGAGGAAGCCCGTTAGCAGGTTTCTGAGCCCTGGATGTGTTAAAAAGCTTGTCATGTGAAACAGACTCCTGCTCTTTTTTTTTTTACATCTTTATTGGAGCATAATTGCTTTACAATGGTGTGTTAGTTTCTGCTTTATAACAAAGTGAATCAGTTGTACGTATACATATGTTCCCATATCTCTTCCCTCTTGCGTCTCCCTCCTTCCCACCCTCCCTATCCCACCCCTCCAGACGGTCACAAAGCACCGAGGGTCTGTCACACAGAGTGAAGTAAGTCAGAAAGAGAAAGACAAATACCGTATGCTAACACATATATATAGAATTTAAGAAAAAAAAATGTCATGAAGAACCTAGGGGTAAGACAGCAATAAAGACACAGACCTACTAGAGAATGGACTTGAGGATATGGGGAGGGGGAAGGGTGAGCTGTGACAATGCGAGAGAGAGGCATGGACATATATACACTACCAAACGTAAGGTAGATAGCTAGTGGGAAGCAGCCGCATAGCACAGGGAGATCAGCTCGCTGCTTTGTGACTGCCCTTATTTTTTTAAGGTAGTTTGACGAGTTTTGATGAACACACATACCTGTATAGCCCACACTCCTAGTGCGATAGAGAACATTTCCATCAGCCCCAGAAACCTCCCTTGGGTCACTGCTCAATCAATCTCAGATGCCCCCCAGACGCAAATACTATTGATTTCTTTCACCATAAATTAGTTTTGCCTTCTCTGGAACTTCATATGAAAGGGCTCATACAAGTATGTACCTGTTATGTGTGGCTCCTCTCCTTAGGATAGCGTTTATAAGCTTTATCCGTGCTATTTGAGAGTGTCAGTAGCTCGTTCCTTTTTATTTCTGAATAGTATTCCATGGTATGAATATCCCACCAATTGTTCATGTTCTTATTGATGGCCACTGAAGTGCTTTCCAGTTTGGGGCAATTTTATGAATAAAGCTGCTAAGAACTTCCTGGTAGATCTTTTTGGGGGCTTATGCTTCATTTCGCTTGGGTGAGCATTCACAAATAGAATTGCAGGTTTGTAGGCAGATGCACGTTTAACTTTATAAGAAAATGTTGGACTGGTGTCCAAAGTGGTCGCTCCATTTTACATTCCTACCAACATGTGTGAGGGCTGCAGCTGCTCCGCAGCCTGGGCACACTTCTTATTTTGTGGTTATAATTCTTATTTCTGTAATGGCTAAAATGTTGAACATTTTTTCAGGTGCTTATTGACCATTTGTATATCTTTCCCTGTGGAATGTCTATTAAAGTCTTTAGCCCCTTTTTATTAGGTTGTTTGCCTTCTTACTAGTGGGTGGAAGGGATCTTTACACATTCTAGATACAAGCTGTTTGTCAGATATATGGATTGAGATTATTTTTCTCCCAGTCCCTGACTTGTCTATTTTCTTTTCTTTTTTTTTTTTTTGCGGTACGTGGGCCTCTCACTGTCGTGGCCTCTCCCGTTGCGGAGCACAGGCTCCGGACGTGCAGGCTCAGTGGCCATGGCTCACGGGCCCAGCCGCTCTGCGGCATGTGGGATCTTCCCGGAGCAGGGCACGAACCCGTGTCCCCTGCATTGGCAGGCATACTCTCAACCACTGCGCCACCAGGGAAGCCCTTGTCTATTTTCTTAACAATGACTTTTGATGAGCAAAGTTTTCATTTTATTAAAGTCCAAATTATAATTTTTTATAATGTTTTCTGGACCCTATCCAAAAATGGTCTGCCTTCCCCAAGGCTGTGAAAATAATCTCATATTTTTTTCCAGAAGCTTTAAATTTCAGCTTTAGTTTTAACCTTTCCTTTCAGGTCTAAGAGTTTTCTCAAGTGAATTTGACATGGCAGCTAGGAGTCAAGGTTTTGGGGTTTTTTCCTTTATGGACACTCAGTTGTTCCAGAACAATTTGGGGGAAATTTTCCTTTTCCTATTGAATTGCTTCGCCAGGTATATTGAAAATCAACTGACCATACATGTTGCGGGTCAGTTTCCAGACTTTCCCTTTTTCCATTTGTATATCTTTTTGCCAGTACCACTGATTCCTGAATTCCTTTGTGATTTCTTTTTTGACTCGTGGGTTATTTAGAAATGTGTTTTTTAATTTCCAAATATTTGAGAATTTCCTAAACTTTTCATTATTTATATCTCATTTAATTCTGTTGGCTCAGAAGACACCTGTATATTATTTTAATCCTTTTAAATTTATTGGGACTTTTTCAAGGCCAAGCATATGATATACCTTGGTGAATGTTCCTTGTGCACTTGCATATGTATTCTAAAGTTGGGCATATGTTATATTGGTTCATATTTTCCTCCAAAACTTCTGTATCTTCTCTGAATTTTTCATCTACTTGTCCTACTGTATTGTTTTGGGAGAATTTTTAACTATACAAGAGAGAAGTGAGAAAATCTCCAACTGTAATTGTGGACGCATCTATTTCTCTCTTTAGTTCTGTCAGTTTTTGCTTCATACATCTGAACCTCTGTTATTAGGGTCAACACATTTAGCATCGTTAACGCTTTTTACTTCAAAAATGGCCTTTTTATCTCTGGTATATTTCTTATCCTAAATTTATTTGTCTGTCTGATGTTAAAAACCATTCTAGCTTTCTTTTGATTAGTGGTTTTTTTTTTACATCTTTATTGGAGTATAATTGCTTTACAATGATATGTTAGTTTCTGCTTTATAACAAAGTGAATCAGTTGTACGTATACATATGTTCCCATATCTCTTCCCTCTTGCGTCTCCCTCCCTCCCACCCTCCCTATCCCCCCCTCCCCAGGTGGTCACAAAGCACCAAGCTGATCTCCCTGTGCTATGCGGCTGCTTCCCGCTAGCTATCTATTTTACATTTGGTAGTGTATATATGTCCATGCCACTCTCTCACTTTGTCATGTGTTAGCATACGGTATTTGTTTTTCTCTTTCTGACTTACTTCACTCTGTATGACAGACTCTAGCTCCATCCACCTCACTACAAATAACTCAATTTCGTTTCTTTTTATGGCTGAGTAATATTCCATTGTATATATGTGACACATCTTCTTTATCCATTCATCCGATGATGGACACTTAGGTTGCTTCTATCTCCTGTCTATTGTAAATAGAGGTGCAATGAACATTTTGGTGCGTGATTCCTTTTTGAATTATGGTTTTCTCAGGGTATATGCCCAGTAGTGGGATTGCTGGGTCGTATGGTAGTGTTTTTATTGTATTAATTTTCCATATTTTGATTTTTAACTTATTTATGTCTTTATATTTAAAGAGCATGTATTGTAAAGAGACCATAACTGGGCTTTGGTTTTATTCAACTTGACAATCTCTGCCTTCTAATTGCATTGTTTTATCCTTTTTATATTTAATATACTTATTGATAGGGCTGGGTTTAAGTCTAACATCATTCTATTTATGTTCTGTTTCTACCATGCCTTCTTTACTCTTTTTCTCTCCTTTTCTTCTTCCTTTTGGATTAATTGAATATCCTTATTATTATCTATTCCTCTGAGTTTTCATTTTCAGTGGTTACTCTAGGATTTACAATATCCCTCTCTAACTTACCACATTCAAATGTGTATTAATATTATACAGCATCATGCATAATGTAGGAAAATTAGAACAGTAATGTCTACTGTCATGTCATGTCATGTCATGTCATGTCATGTAATTGTAACAGTAATGTCTTCTGTATTGTCTACCTGATGGTAAAGACATCCAGTGAATTTTTCATTTAAGATATATATTTAATATATATATTTAGTTCTTAAATATATATATATTTAGTTCTGTCTTTTCCATTTGCCTCTTTTACAGTTTCCTTTCTCTTTAGCTTATCCATTTGATTCTTTAATGTTCCTATTTTTCTTTAAATCCTTAAACACAATTATAATATCTTTCAGAATTTTTTGTCTGCCAATTCCATCATTTCTATCATTTCTGAGTCTGTATTGACTGATTTTTCTCCTCATTATGGATCACATTTAATGATCTTTGCATGTCTAGTAATTTTTAAACTTCTGCCAGACATTGTAGATACCACATTACTGAGTGGCTTGGTTTTGTTATTTTCCTCTCAAGAGTGTTGACTTTTCTTCTGGAGGACAGTTAATTTACTTGGAGATCATTTTGTTTATTTTAGGATTGCTGTAAAGCTTTGCTAGGGTGTTTTTCTAGAGTAACCTTTATTCCAGGAATACACTAATCCTACCCCTAAAGTGTGACTTTTCTGGATTCCTTACTGAATGCCCAAGGTGTCCCATGAAGTCTCTCCTCTCTGGCTAGTAAGAATCTCAACTCTGCAAACACAGAATCTCCTGGTGCTGTGTGAGTTCTATAATCTCCGTTTATCTCCCTGTTCCCTGGTAGTTGTTCTTCGTCCCACTAACATTGTGGAATCTCTCCCTGTGCGTTTGCAGCTTTATATCCAGCCAGAGACTTCAGGAGAACTCTATACATATTTCTGGAGCTCCTTCTCTGCACAGATCCTTCCTCATGATTACCCAGCCTACTAAATCCAAGCTGCCTCACGAATCCCCAACTCCAATCTCTGTGTCCTCAGTTTAGCAAGACTGTTGTGGTCTGCTTTGGTTCCACCTCCTTGAACTGCAGTCCAGGAAGTATCTCCAGGAAGAAAACCAGGGTACTTGTAAATTTATTCTAATTTATTTTCTTTTCTGAAAAGTCTGTCCTGTGCTGCCTGTTGTCCGTCATGTGAAAACAGTTTTTCCATAAGTTTTACAGCTATTTATCGCAGAAAAGCTGGTCTGACCAGACCTAGCTTTCGTCCATCTGTATGTCCATTTTGCCTCTCAGTATCTGTATACTTTCTGACTCCAATCTGCCTTCTTGCTTTTGCTCCTAATGTTCTGGTAACTCATATCCCTTTAGACCACGAGTGCTCAGGACCCAATGTATCTATACAGGTCAGGTGAAAAATACTTATATTTATCACCCGGTGGTGATAAGTATTTATATTTATTACTCAATGACACACACAAAACGCCTTCAGGAGTTGGAGGATGAAATGATAAAGTTCCATAGTTGAAAGATCACACTGATCTTTGGCAGGTGCTGTGGAATGATGCTGTTTCTAAGCTCTTGATCATTTGTTCTTCTGAGCTTTTTACTACTATGACCTCAGCCCCTCTATATCTCCCACCCTGCTTCTGCAAAACTACTTAGGAAAGATAGCCAGCCTCTAGCTTCTCTTCTTTCCGAAATTTTGCTCTAAAGCAAAAGCTGCCTGAGATATTTTGTCTCATAGTCTGGAGCCAAAGGAAATTTGGTCCTAAGACGTTTGTTTAAAGCATGGCCCTTTTAACAGGAATTTAAGTTGGCTGTTGCTCCTCTAATGGTTAAAAATCAAAGACGTACGCATTTGGGTAGTTTCCTGGGGTCTTCAGGTGCCGGTGTGGTAACATCGATGACCAAGATTGACATTTCCTTCCTGTGATAGTAGTGGATGATGTCCCTCGATAACTCTGCCCATTACCCTGGTAGCAGTCCTGGGCTACAGGAGTTTGTTCAGGTGGTACTGAAATTGAAATAGAAGAAATCAGTAAATAATGACTAAAACAGAGAAATATGTGAAATAATTTATTAAACAAACAGAATAGTCATCTCTGGGAATTAACACTCTTCTCTTTTTACACATTGGCAGGCAGATGGACATGCAAAGAAAACAATAGATCCATAACATTCTAAAATTTTAAGGACCTAACTTTTTGGTAAATATTTAATTTAAAACTCAGAAAAAAGTAAGTAGGGCAGAGTGCTCATAGCTGGACATCGCACTCATGTGCAAGCTCTCTTCTATGGATCTCCACTGGGAGGTCATGAGAACAACTGGGCAGGTCTCCAGAAAGAGACACATTCACTGGTGTGGGCTGCCGGTGATGACAGGGTGACAGTGAGGAAGACATGAAAACCTTGTGCATTCCCCAAGACTCTTGGCTTATACAAAGCCAAAACCTCAAGCTGCTGGGGAGTGGGGCAGGAAGTGGTCCTGCACCCAGGACCAAGGCAAAGATCCACTGCCTCTCGGGGAGGTGTAGGGCGAAAATCTTATTACCCTGGAGGAGGGGCAGAAAATTCTCTTGTGCCAGGATACTTCACCAACACACAACAGAAGTCTGCTACTCTTCCACCCAAGACTCACCCCACATACAAGTTAGAGTTTAGCTCCACGGGAAGAAGGGGCAAGAATACTGAAAAACGTTACCTTCAAAGCCCAGGTGCACAGAGTCTATCTAAGGCTGAGGGTAAACCAGGAAGATAGAGAACGCCTACCTCCACCAAAATCTTAGCAGTGAGTAACAAGAAACAGTAGTCAGGTTAGAAGTGTGGCGTGACCCACGTCTGTGGTGCAGGCATGCAGTGATTGCTAACAATTGAGAAGGGATTAGGAATGCTGAGAAGACTCTTCAGCACCCCAGACCCTACTCTAAGCACAAAGTGACTGCACCCCATCACTGCAGGGATTTGAAACCTGTGGTTCACTTAAGGTAAAAGCAGCAACAAGGAAACTCAAATTCCTTTTATCTGTTAATTGTATCAATTCAATTATCCACATAACATACTGATAAAAGAAGAAGGGTGCCCATTTCAAAGTGTAAAGAATATGTGCTTCAAGAGTTATTGTTCCTCTACATATATATCCAGCATTTGATTAAAAATTACAAGACACACCAAAAAAAAAAAGCCACTGTTGAGTGATAAACAATCAACAGTGCCAGACTCAGTGATGACTCAGAGCCAGACAGAGGTGTGGAGACTATCTGACTGAGATTATAAGGTAACTGTGATTAATATGTTGAAGGATCTTGTAGTACCATATACTACAATACACATGGATAGGTGAAGAACTTCAGCAGAGGTGGAAACTCTTTTTTTTTTTAAAAAAAAAGAAGAATAAAATGCAAACACTAGAAATAAAAACCATGTTATCAGAGATGAAAAATTCCTTCAATGGGCTGATCAAGAGATTAAACACAACTGAGGAAAGAATCAGTGAACTTGAAAATAGATTGATAAATATTAAACTGACATACAAAGAGAAAGAGAAAAAAACAGTGGGGGGAGAAAAGTAGAACAAGCATATAAGAGGTATGAGGCAATATGAAATGGCCTACTATTTGGGTGACTGAAGTCCCAAAAAGGAAAAGAGAGAGAGAAAGAGCAGGGGAAAGAAATATTTGAGCAGTAATGGCTGAGAATTTTACAAAAGTAATGAAAATCAACAATCAGCAAACACCAGAAGCTCAGAGAACTTCAAGCAGGATAAATACCACAAATAAATAAGTAAACAAACAAACAGACTCACTTAGATACACCATAATCGACTGCTGAAAACTGAAGATGAGAGAAAGTCTTAAAGGCAACCAGAGAAAGAAGAAATATTAGATACAGAGGAACACAGATAAGATTTCCATCAGAAACTACTCAGAACAGAAGATAATAGAGTAACATCTTTAAAGTGGTAAAAGGGGAAAACAATTGTCCACCCAGAATTCTATACCCAACAAAAATTATTTTTTTAAGTTGAAGGCAATATAAAGACTCTTTCTGACGTACAAATGCTGAAAGACTTCATCATCAACAGACTTGTATTACAAGAAATGGTAAAGGTTAAGTTTTTTACAGGAAGAACATGACATCAGATGGAAATTGGAGAACCAACAAAAAGAAACGAAGCACAGCAGAAATGGTAGAAATAAATAAAGTAAATATAAAAGATTTTTAAAATTTATAATTGCTTTAAAACATGACTGTTCAGGGCAAAAATAGTATCAATTTATTGTGAGATCTCTAACATAATAGAAGTAAACTCTTTGAGAACAATAGCACAATATTTTGGGAGGGAGGAAATAGTACAATGTTGTAAGGTTCTTACATTATACATCAAGTAAAATAATATTCGTAGGTGGAATATGATAAGTTTATGATGTATATTGTAAACATTAAAAAATACTAAAATCAGTGGTAATGAGGCAATACAAAATACTCAATTAATGCAAAGGCAGAGAAAGATGAAAAAAGGAACAAAATTCACATAGGACAAGTAGAAATAACTAATTTGATGGTAGATTTAAATCCAACCAGGTTAACAATTACATTAAATGCAAACAGTCTAAACATCTCAATTAAAAGACTGAGGGGAAAAAAAGCTATATCGGGCTTCCCTGGTGGCGCAGTGGTTGAGAGTCCGCCTGCCGATTCAGGGGACGCGGGTTCGTGCCCCGGTCTGGGAAGATCCCACATGCCACGGAGCAGCTGGGCCCATGAGCCATGGCTGCTGAGCCTGCGTGTCTGGAGCCTGTGCTCCGCAACGGGAGAGGCCACAACAGTGAGAGGCCCGCGTACCGCCAAAAAAAAAAAAAAAAAGATATATCATCCAAATGCTAGTAAAAATAGAGCTCTTATGGCTGTATTCATTTCAGCGGAAGTAGACTTTAGAGCAAGGACTATTTCTAGAGATAAGGAGAGATATTACATAATGATAAAGGGGTCATTTCTTCAAAAAGACAACAATCCTAAGTGTGTCTGTGCCTGACAAAGAGCTCCAGAATATATAAAGCAAACACAAAACTGAAACAAACAGCTGAAGCTGGAAACGTCACCATTCATTTCTCAGTAAGCAATAGAACAGGAGACAGAAAATTAGTAAGGATTCAGAAGAGCTACACAATACTAACCAACTTGACCTAATTGGCTTTTGTAGAACACTCTACCCAAGAATAGCAGAAGCCAGACTCTGCATGTGAAACAGTCACCAAGAGGACCTCATTCTGAACCACAAAACAAGCCTCAACACATTGAAAATAAATGAAATCATAAGGCATGTTCTCTGACCACAACACAATGAAACTGTAAACAAAGGTACTGTATATTGTGCTACTACTGGAGTAGAAAAATACAGAATGCATTGGAGCTCTCAGTAAGCTCTCATTGCCCTTGCTTACCTGGGGCATCCAAATGTTCCGTGGATAATGGAGAGGACTCACAGGATGGTATCGTGCAGTATTCCCACCTCACTTCACTGTTGGTTGTATAGCACCATGGACCTGTTTCTCCATCAGGGTTACGACAATAGTTTTCTTCCAAATTTCTGAAAAAGAAGCGACTGTGAGTTTGGTTTTCCAAAAAGGCTACAGATATAACGAAGTGCACATATGCTTGTTAATAGTGATGTTGGCTATGTAACCAGCTAATTCTCTAGAATTATACAAACTCAATAATGGGTGGGAACTTAAGCAGAGCAGGATTCCAGAGAATTATGGCACAGGTGCTTCTCTTGGGTGAATGATTGAAATATATTCCTTGGCTATGTCTAATGGAGCAAAATAGGTCTTTTCCTACAGCTTTGGGCACTGTGCTGTATGCTGGAAACACAATGGGTATTTTCTACACTGCTTTGCCTCCAAAAGCGTATATCATAGCCCTGGAATTTAAATGTTCTCAAGCCTTACTGTACGTTTAGTACAAATGTCAAAATGTTGCTGAAACCCACTCCAAGGTTACTGATTTAGTGGATCTACGATAGGGTCCAAGAATTTGTGTTTCTGACAAATTTCCTGATAATGCTGATGCCGCTGGCCTGGGAAACCACATTTTGAGAACAAGTGTTCTAGGAAAATCAGCGCTAAATTTCACTTCCCTTGCATGTGACTTGGCCAGTTTTCATTCCCAAATGCTGTAAGCCTAGGTTTCTATTGTCACAGACACCAAGGCAAAGTCAATGGGATTTCACTTTCCATCCAGCTGACCGGGAAGAGACCGGAGCAGACTTACCTGCAGGGAAAGTTTTCTGGGGTCCTGTTGTGCTTGTGGGGTGTCTGCTCACCCCAGCGTTGGCAGGTGTGCCCAGATACGGTGACAGCCACTGTCCCTCTATAGTTTTCGCCTCTTCCCTTCAGACACTGATATGTTGGCCCAGAAGATGGTGGCGGTGTTGCTTAAATGGGAAAAATACATGACAATGAATGTTTTTTAAGTAAAGGATTCACAGATGGATATTATGGGGGAATGGATGGATGCAGGAAGCGTCAGCCTGTCTTCTTTTCCACTCATCCTCCCAGATATTGGCATTTGAAAATTTTTTATCGTTTTTCAGAAGAAGTTGATGTGGTAGAATCGATGTTTCCAAGACCATCCCATGAGGAACTCCTCCAGGGACAAGACCCTTGGAGTAGATGCTTCTTTCTATATTCTGTTTTCTCTATATTCTCAGCTCATCACACAAGGTAAGGATCAACATGTGTCACATCCCACCCCAAATCTGCACGTGTACCAACAATTCAACTTCCTTTATGAAAAACAAATTATTCATTAAGTAAACATAACTGGATGACCCCCAATATTCCGCAAAGCCAAACAACAGACAGAGTCCATGGGAAGAAAGAAAATAGTGTCTCCAAGGAAAAGGGTATGCAGTGAGAAGTCAAGAAATTCTTAAGACACACTGCCATATATAAAACAGGTAAATAAAAATTTACTGTATAGCACATGGAACTATATTCAATGTCTTGTAATAAACTATAATAGAAAAGAATCGGGTGAAAAAGAATATATATATATGTATGTATATATATATATATATATATATATAAAACCAAATCACTTTGCTGTACACCCAAAACTAACACAATATTGTAAATCAACTACACTTCAATTAAAAAAAAAAGTCTCAAGAAAAAAAAGAAGATGACAGAAAGAGAAACTGCTGCTCATGAGGAAGGAGGGCACCGAGGCACCTCAGCGTCCCGAAGGATGACCTTCAGTGTGAAGAACAGGAAGCCGGCCCTCACGGCCTGCTAAGTCCTTAACGGTCTCAGATGCCCTTGTTCAGTGCCTTGCTTCAAATTCTCATAGAAGGAAAATATTATAAAATTGTTTTCTCCAACTCATTCCTGCGAGGTCTACCATTTCATCTTCTCTCCCGACCTCTCTTCTCCTGTTGCTCCCTCCCAAGCTGAACATACTGAAAAACTGGACATCCAGAGACACCTCTTTGCTTACAATTAAAAAGAACTCTGGTTGATAATGAAATCCATGTACCAGAAGGCATGGGTCTGATTTGCCTTTAGCGCTAGAGAACCATAAGGGTCAGAGATGGCTCCCAAAAGCCTACATTCATCTGTACTCAAAAAAGGCAGAAGTCTATGTTACGGGACCAAAAAAACCCCATAGTAACTAGATACTCTGATCAATTACCTACAGTAACCAATAAATTGTTCTAAAAGAGTAATCACATCCCACGGAATTTATAGGGCAATTTTCAGGCACGGCACTCTTGTTACCAAGAGAGGGACAGGTGAAGATCCTTGAGGACTGGGTATGAGCATACTTACTACATCTCGGGATGTCACAGAATTCCCAGCGTTTGTTGGGATCGGTGGTGAAACACCATGGGCGGGGCTCCCCATCGGGGTTACGACAGTAATTCCTCTTCAGATTCTTGTTTGGAAATCTGAATGTGCAAGAAAGATTTTAACAGCACTGAACATTTACATCCACGGATGAGAATCATTTCAAATGAGCAAATATTGAGCACCTGCTGTGTGCTAGGCACAGCGAGGCACCCAAGGAGGTGACTGGATGAAGGTTATCCTCAATGTGATGACAATCTCATAAGATTAGTCGAGTATTCTAAGGATTATTTTTCTAACAGTTTACATGTGCAAAAATCATAGAATGGGACCAACTTTATCATTTTGGCCATCTGTAAAACCGACGTAAGCCAACTCCAATTATTCAGCTGCAAATAATAGCAATTTTTAAAACACAAAGTACTTACTGGCTAGAGATAGTCATCTAGTAAACAGTACAGCCGAGAAGTTGGTGTCTTCATAGTTTAAGGGAATTGTCCTCCTGATCTACCCGGTTCTGGTCCTGCTAGCCTTTAAGCTTATAGAAACTGAGACGGATAAGCTATGCTCCCGTGTGCAGGCCAGAGAGTCCCCTCAACCACAGGGACCCAGTGACTGAGGCTGCGAGATGCACGCCACGCCTCGTGCCCCTCTGGGCTCATTTCACGTCCCTTCCTGAGACCGCAAATGCTTAGTCAGGATGGACAGAGCAACCAGCAGTGGCTTAAGCAATCCTCTTGCAGGATTGCTTTCCTGAAAGTAAATTTACCCAATTCTGAGCCTTGAGGCTTTACTGTATTTCTTCTTTGGAATACAATAGGGAAAGGAAAATGCAAACAGCTGCGTTTTAAGGTAACTATTTGGAATGGAAGGTACAGAAATTCAGTGGAGCTGTTTTCTACACTGAAATCTGTGACTTAGTCTCTTTGCCTATAAGTTTTTATAAGCCCCGTTATAATCCTATAGTAGTCCTAGAAAGAAGAGAAAGACCGAAGCAGCTACAGAGAGGGAGGTGTTTTAAGTACAATTAATGTGTACAATTAAGTACAATTAATTAGAAGATGTAGAACATTGTACTGTAGAACTAATCATTACTTTCTAGATCGGAGACTCTTATTTCTATTATAGATTCATGATCCCCTTTGAGAAGCTAGTGAAAGTTAGGAATCCTCAACCCCAGAAAAATGTACTGATATAAATACACATAAAATGTTGAGGGGTTCACAAAGCCCTAAAGGCCATCCACAGATCATAGGCTAGGAAGCCTTGAATCTCATCAGTATGAAGGAAAAGGAAAGGAAGAAAGAGAAGAGGAAAATATTTGGAAAATACACAAGTGAGACGTATCTGTTTTTCTTAAACTTTAATGTGCCTACGAATTAGCCAGGAATCTGGTTATAAGGCAAATTCAGATTCAGTGGGTCTGAGATTCTGCATTTCTAACAAACTCTCAGATGATATCACTCTTCCATGGACCACATTTTGAGTAGTAAGAATGTATCCTTCATTTGCAGTCATGTGGGAAGATTCAAACTTTGAAATTCAAAAACATCAGGTATGTTCACTTTTTGAGGAATACTAAAATATCTAAATAACATTAAATTACCCATAACACTGCAGAGTCATAAACATCTAATTCCACTCCCAGTGAGACTTACTTGGCAGGAAGGTATCCATGAGCATGTGGGCTCTGAGAGTCCCACGCCTGGCAATCAAGTCCAGACACGGTCTTGGAAATTTTGCCCTCGTAATTTTCTCCACTGCAATGCATACATTCATCTGGGCAGAATGGACAAGAAGGAAAGGAAGAAAGAAACTGAAATGGATGAAGCGAAACGGAGTAAAAACTAGAATTCCACTAGAAATGTCTAATACCTTTGCCGCTTGTTCGATGTACTTTTCCCACAATCACTTGGCAACAAAACTGGCAATAAAGGCTTAATTTTCTAATACAATCTATAATGTCATTCTCTTTTTCAAATGGGAAAATTAGTATATTTTGGTTAATACCTACTCAACTATTATAGTCTTGACCAAATCCAGAAACTCCATAATGCCATGTCTTCAAAGTGGGATGTGTGGTCCTTGGTGGGTGGGAAGGGGGTGGGGGAGAGGTTGAACATAATCTCAGGAGTCTGTAAGTTCTCTACTAGAATTTTTTGATATTTGGGGTCCCCATTCCAATAACGGTCTTTAAAATTTTCTATGAAATTATTCTGGTCGTATGGATAACTTCCAAATAAGCCAGCACCCTCTCAAAAACATTGTGGATTTTAGTGCTAGGGTTTTTGCTCGTGTTCATGACCTCACACGGGAACAATACCCACCTAAAGGGACAGCGCTTCTGTTTTTATATTATTGAGACGCATGACAGGCTGTTTTTCTTTCTTACATCGCTTAAAAATGGAAACTTTGGAATACTTGAAAGAACAAGGTGCAGCAAAGTAATATAAGACTTTAATTTTTATGGGGTAATAAGGAAAACAGAAGCAGACTTGATGCAAAAATGATGCTCTCATGTCAGTGAAGGGCCAAATGACCTCATAACATAGTGTACAGGTAAAGGATCCCCATGGTTGGAATAGAAAAAGTGATGGGGAAGTGAGGCTTCACGTGGTACATACACTATCCATGTGGTTACACATATCTCACCCTTGTTCATTCCCCCATTGCACCAATAAATAGAGCAGGAAATGTGAAATGAACATTTTTCAATAGGATGTTTTAAATCTTTAGCATTGACTTTTGAGGTGCACTATTAAATTGATTGGTCCATTAAAACGATAGAATCCTGACTTAAAAACTGGTTCATTGCTTGGTTTCAATGAAACAACAAAGTCTACCGTGTTAAATTAATATTGTGTATTTGAATTGTATTGATTTTGTGGTTTTATTTTAATGATTTAATTGCAAATATGTTTTTGGCTTTATACTGTGTCAGAGCTTTGAGCATAAGAAGTTTGCATCTAGAGTTTATATCTAGTTTTATATTAGTCCCTGTTGAAGTACATTTTAATAAAAATAATTTAGATCAATCATGGAAAATGTGCAAAATTGGGCCTTTCCAAGAGGTCATGTGTTACTTGATTCTGTCAAACACAGCACTGATTGATTATTAATATCCCTGTAGAAAATTGATTTACAGCAAATTACTCCACGGACGAAGGGCAGATAGGAAAGCATTTTCTAGAGCCACCTCTGACCTTCACATTGAGGAATGTCGCAGTAGTCATATCTCGTGCCTGGATCTGTGGTGTAACACCAAGGTCCCTTCTTATCATTGTCTGGGTTCCTGCAGTAGTTCTCCTCCAGTCCCTCTAAAGGATGCTTTTCAGGCGAAAAGCTGTGGAGGATGAAAACGAACCACTTTGACTATATTTTTAAGATCAGCATGTCTTTAGCAAGGCAGGATAAGACGCCCTCTCTTTCCCATCTGTGATTCGAGGTGGTGTCATCCAAGTGCATTTCGGCTATGTGCTAGAGCATTCGTGTCACCCAGTTTTCAGTATCTCTGCTAATGGCCTGCTTCAGTAGAGTAGCTAATATTACTATTATTACTATGTGGACAGCCAAGTCCTGGAAGTAGAGCCAAAGTGTCTTTATGCACAGTAGAAATACAAAGCCCTCAAAAGCCTGCCAAATTCACGATGCATTCCTAACACCTGCTTTTGTCAGTTGCCCTTCTCTCTGTAAAAGTAATAGAAGTTAACACCCTTTTATCTGTGTGAACTCTGCACGAGGTATTACACTAAAATTTCTCTATGCATTCTCTAATGTAGTCTTAATAAAAATCCCTATCAGGAAGGTGTTATTATCCCCATTTTACAGATGAGAAAACTGAGGCACAGCCATGTGAAACAAATGAAATCTTGCCTAAGCTTGAGCAGTTAATAAGTAGTATCTCAAGGGTTTAAAGTCAGATGTGTCTGATGCCAAATTCCACATCCTCTCTGAGATGCATCCAGAATTAATGGGAGACTGGGAGGATGGAGTGAAGCTCATTTTCAGAGGTGAGTTGCTATATAACGATAAGAAATTAGATTAAAAACCTAAGACTTGGGACTTCCCTGGTGATCCAGTGGTAAAGAATCTGCCTTGCAATGCAGTGGATACAGGTTCGATCCCTGGTTAGGGAACTAAGATCCCACATGCTGTGGGGCAACTAAGCCTGTGCGCCACAACTACAGAGCCCTGGAGCCTGCACGTCACAACTAGAGAAGAGAAAAAACCCGCATGCCACAACCAGAGAGAAGCCCGTGCACCTCAACGAAAGATCCCGCATGCCTCAACTAAGACCCAACGCAGCCAAAAATAAATTAAAAAAAAAAACCAGAAACAAAAACCTAAGACTTAGAATCTGAAATGGTAGCTCTTGTTTCTGGTTCTTCTATGTACCTGTGTCTGGTAGATTTGGTCCTCCCAGGATCTCATCTGCTGGGGTAGAGACGGCCTATATTATCTCTAAGGCCCTTGACATTCCATGATTTGGCCATTTGGTTTAATCATTTTAACCTCAATAAGTCTTAATGTGCTGGGAATATGAGACCTGCCCATCTCATAGGGATGCATAAAGGCAATTTGTTTGGGTAGGTGAGGGGGAAGGGTCATAGACACTAAATTCCCACTTGATAAGCATTGTTAATGAGAACTTAATCCACCTAATTTTATATTGGGCAAAGCCCCAAAAGGATGACACTAAAATAAATAATAGGCGAGTTGCAAGATAATCTGTTTTTCACAATGTTGAGGTGAACACATGGTATATTTGAATTAGACTAATTCACTTCTAAGCATAGCCATCTTTGGTCTTTTCTCAGATTCAGCCTAGAATTCATGGTTTTATAGTTCTTTTGTATTGTTCTCAGTCTTCCAGAAAAGCATATACGCAAGAATGAATGGAAAGCAGCCATTGTCTGCTTTTATTCCATAAATAATCGAACGGTTCTGCCCCAGCATCAAGAAGGTTCTCCCCATACCTGCTAGTCACATGTTCTGGTTTGAGTCAGAAGTAATGGAATCATTCTGAGTATAAGAGGTGAACACGGAGACGAAAGAGAAAGTCTTACTTGGGTGTGTGTGGAGAATTGTCGCTCCATTTTTGACAGGTGACACCACTTTTTGTTTTGGCCATGGTCCCCCTGTAGTTCTTCCCAGTTCCAGTCTTGCACTCTGAAAGATACACTGCAAGGAAGTCCAAACAGTGGTCAAACCCTTTCACAACAAGAAAAATCATGAAGAAGCCCTGCACTACTTGAACACATTGAGAGAAAGGACACCATCGCCCACTATCTAAAAAGACAGTCTTTTACGTCTAAGAGTTACAGTTATAACTAAGCCACGTGGGGCATTGATTCCTTTACTCAAAACTACCGCCCCTCCCTGTGCCCGGCAGACGCTGGGTGCTGGGGATGCTGGAAACACCAAGAGTAGGAACAGCACAGGCCCTGCCCTCGTGGAGCTTACATCCCAGTGGAGTCATGGGGGCCGGTTACGGAAAGTAATCAAGAACACAGATTGTGAAATAGACAACCTCGTGGTGACGCATGTAACAGAGAAAATAAACAGCATCATGAGAAAGTGGATGCGAAAGGGGATGGGGGCTTATTCACGAGGTGGGCAGCAGGTTTTCAGAGGTCGAAAGAGATCCAAGCCACTTCTACTTTTGGAGGGTCCCAGTAGTATTTTAAATATGAAAAAATGTCAAACAGGGTGATATGACTGTGGTCTACTTTCAATGTTTACAGAAGATGCTCGCAACCAGCCTCCACTTAACCAACGCACCGGTTGCCCAGTGGGCCCCATCCTGCCTTTAAACACGCTGTGGCCCACCTGTGGCAGGGTGGGCATCTGCGGCTGGCAGGCCACTTTCGGGTGTGCCCACCCACTCTGTTCCTACCAGTTTGGTTATATGCTTACCAAGAATCAGTTGCTTTTATTTCCATAACTTTTTATACAGCTCTATTTGATTACAGATGATCTAAACTGAGAAATGAATGGGGGGGAAAATGGAGCTTTTTTAAAAAATCAAGTTGAATGGTTTCAAGGACTTGAAAGAGTTGAATAGTATTTTTTTTGAATTTTATTTTATTTTTTTATACAGCAGGTTCTTATTAGTTATCTATTTTATACATGTTGGTGTACATATGTCAATCCCAAACAATAGCTATTGTTGATTGAGTACCTGCCAAGTGCAGGGCTCGGTGCCAGCTTCTTTACATTTATTCATCATAATCCCTGCAACAAATCTGTAAGGCTGGAATAAGGCCAACACACATCTCTGCACAAGGCTTTGTTGCCTCTTGTTCCATTACAAGCTCTCAGTAGGAAAGAGTAGTGTGGATGGAACAGGCAAAAAAAAGAGAAATGGAACCCGTGGTATAGTAGGGATGAACAAATCTGATTCCATATTGGATCTGTGTCTTTAACTTTTGTATTCTGTTGCTTTTGCTACAAGTTAAGAATGTTGCCTATAACCTGAAATATATAGGCTAGCCCATTCTCAAGGCTCTGACCTCTAAAGGTATAACACTTTTCCATTCATATAGAGACCAAAGGTTGCAGAACAGAGAATAACACTTATCTCGTTGGAGGTTTATAGGAACATTGTGATGGGACTTATGTGGCCAGCTGCAAGAGCAAAGGATTCCTACACCAAGAAGTCTGCAGCAACCACCCTGAGCCCCTCCCCTTTTAGTATAAAAGAAGCCTGTATTCTAATCAGGGAAGATGGTTCTTTGGGACACTAGTCCACCATCTTCTTGGTTGGCTGGCTTTCTGAATAAAGCCTCTATTCCTTGTCCCAGCAAATCATCTCTTGATTTCTTGGCCTGTCCTGCAGATAGCGGGACTCGAGTTGAATAGTTTTAAAAATTGTCATCATATCCACTGAGAGCAATCCATCCATATAGTTGATATGAGTTTGAAGAGAAGGACACTAATTATCGTAGACAAGTCACTAGAGTGTGGTTTATGCAAGAAATGTACCAGATAACTCCTGTTGGTGGCCCCAGGTTCAAAGAAAAAAAGCCTCTGCTTTACATCAAAAGGTGCCAATGTAAGCTTCTGTTTTCGGTGAAAATATAAAATATTTAAGGTATATTTGTGTCATCTTTTATGATTCCCCACTTTAGCCAAGTTTTTAAATTAATCAATCAATTATCTGGGGAAAGGACTTCTAACACACCTATAGCAACTACTGCTTTAAACCCAACGCTCTATATAAAGATGGCAGATATATCTTCATTGAGATATATTATTATAGTAGATATATTACACTTATCAAAAAAGTAAACTCAAGGTACTTTGGAGGCCAAGGGTCAGGGGAGACTTTTCAAAGGAGGTGATGCTTGAGCTGAAATCTGGGAGATGAGAAGGAGCTGGAAGAACAGAGGAGGGTCCAGGATGAAGAGGTGTGTGTTTGCCCTGCTGGAGGGGGGGCAGATGTAAGCCCCGCACATGAGGTAGGCTTGAATAATACAGGACCCTGCAGCAATTGGTGAGTATTTCGATTGTCTTCTAGGGCACTAAAGGTTTGAAGCAGGGAAGTTACAGACCAGCCGCTGCGGTGGCACAGCCAGTGATGGTGGCGGCTTAGACCCAAGTGGCAGCAGTGGCCATGGTGGCAAACGTAGAGATGTAACTAATTTGACACTGACCATTCCCAGAAAAACCCTGGCAGGTAATTTAACAGTGGGTCAATATTCCACAGTAAAGAAACAAGCACCAAAAAATGACTGACTTTTGACCTCTCTTTTATTTGTATGTACCCGCCAGAGTTTATATAACCTTTTGCTCCTTTCCATCACCTTGAAAACAGGCAACTCTTCAACTATCCAAACTAAGCCTAGAGGTCACCCCCATGATCCTCTGGTTAACAATTTACAAAGGACATGTTTAAATGTTAGCATTTTGCAGAGAGTATCCCACCAGCCTTTTAAAAAATCTGACCGACAGTGGGATTGTAAGAACTAGTAACGTCAACGGATAAACTTCAGATGTAATCTGCACTTTAGATTCAGGGATTAGAGCTAAACAGTGGGCTAGAAGTGTGTATAGCAGACGCACAGATAATTAAACCTAAGAAGATGAACCAATGTGTAGATAGAATCCTAACCTAAAAAAACACTTCTCAAAATCTTGTTTAGAGTTTTGTGGGGAAACTAGAATGTTGTAAGCCATTGTCAAGAATCAGTGAGATAGGATGTTTCTGGTTGAGTTCAACACCTCTGATACAGAATATTTGGAGAGCAAAATTGTTATCAAAATAGTCTTACTACCTCGCCAGCAACAGAGAATAGGAAATAGTTTTGAAAGCATCATTATTCACTTAAATCTTCGTACAGACTTAATGAACTTTTACACGTCTTAGAAGACATGCAACTTCCGTAGGAATCTAGGCCACCCGTGATCCTAAACAACGAAAGATCTAGAGTTTTCAAGGAAACTATGGAAAAGGAACTGCAACTTCTGCACATTTTCAAAAGACACCATTCCAGAGTCTAAGGGAAATACAGACCATGCCTGAAAAAAAGTGGAACATGTAAGAGTAAAAATAAGAATATTTTCTCTATTCAAATGTTACTGCAGATTGAAAACACCTCAGTTTTGCTGTTTCTCCAGGTTTCAGACCAAGGACTGTGGTCCCTGCAGAACAAAACACCAAGATCATAAGAAACTTGTAGACTCTCCCTCTTCTCCTTAAAAATAAAATAAAATTTTCAGTATCTTATTTTCAGGGTCATAGAGGTGGAAGTGATTTTGTAAATCCAATCCCTTCGTCTTTAAACCAAGAGAAATGAAACTTAAAAGGCGAAGTCATATATACAGGTTGACGTAGTGGGTTAGTGGCCAGATCTTCTGACTCCAAATTCAATTTCACTACACCACAGCGCCTCCATTCGCTGGTCTGATAAATTACAGACATTCAACGGGCTGGGGGAGGGAAGGGGAAGGGGAATGGGGAGAAGGAAGAAAACGTTGTACGTACTTCTCTTCTCAAATAAAACGACATCCCTCATCCTAAGGACTGGGGAAAACTTGCTGTTTTCAGCCATTATCACACATTGTTGTTCTTTACTGTGATACTGGAATGCCCTGCAGAAGAGAATCAGAAAACACAACTCTTTTCCTTTATTTAAGGAAAGCAAAGTTTTATTAATAAGGAAGAGACTAAAGATAACTCTCTTGATGAATCGAGGAGCTCAGAATTTGTTACTTCCAATTCATCTTGGCACTGTATCAATGAAGCATCATCAAAGGACATAGGAACATGGTAGCTACTCTTGTTTTCTTCTACCTTTACCTTCTCCCCCTCCAAACTTTCTCTTTTTCTCCCCCTCTGTTTCAACTGCTTTATTCTTTCTTCACTAGTTTTCTTAATGAAGTGCCAGAACACTTGCTTTGTGCTGGAAAGAAGCAACTGAGTGCTTTAAACCCATTCCTGAGCGGGCCCACGTGGACTCCTGTAACTTCCCCTTGACCATGTCTCTGCATTCTACTCCCTTCCCCTCACACCTCCCTGCACTGTACCTCAGTCCTGCATGGACGCTGAGCCTGGCATCAAAGCCGTCCATGGCTTCCTTTCCTGCCCCATCTCCTGTGTGAACCTTTGCTTCAGCTGACTTGGTCCTTTCATCGTCCCTCTCACAGGTGCCCAGCCGTGCTGCCCTCTGCCTAGAATCCCTCCCGCATGGTCAGTATTTACTAAGATCTCACCCTTCAAAGCCCAGCTCAGTTCCCACCTCCTCCCCAGGCCTTCCCTGGTCATCTCAACTCTTAGGATTGTTCTTTCCTCTGAATCTTCATAGAGCACGTATGGATTACGTCACTTATCAATGTCTCGCATTGGCTGTTTTTTTTTAAATTTTTGTATTTTACCCAGTTTCTGTGACTACACCATAAATTCAAAAGGGCAAGCACTGGCTTTTGTATCTACACAAAAATCTATCATATATACTGATATATATATATCTCCCCATGTACCGACCACTGTATCAATGCTTTGTGGCTCCTTAGGGTCTAGGACACTTCTAGTCACATGATCCTCAATCAATATTTATCGACGATAATGTTAGAAACTAGAGCTCAGAACAATAGCTGCCGATGTCATGTGTAAAAATAAATAACTTCCTTTGGGGGCATTTTTCTAAAGGGGTCACTAATTAACAAGAAACCATATGGTTTCAGATACAGAGAGCAAATACAGATTCCAAACTCCAATCCCATGAAATTCCTCTTTCCTCTTAAATCCTATTTTCACTGATAAATCCCTGAGCAAATTTCTTGTGATCAACATAATAGCGTCTCAAGCAGCAGGATTTCTGCGTAGGCGCAGTGACCAAGAAAATACCTGCAAATGAAATCTTTTTCCTCCTCACACTTTGTTGCACACTCGTCTATGCTTCCTGTCACCAGCTGCTTCCGCGTCAAACTAAACAGGGAAGCTCCCTGGGTATTTACATAGTCATCCAGGAGGTCTCCGAGACCTACAAATGGAAGATAAAAGTGGCACAACTGATAAATGCATCAACACCGCTGTTTAATTCTCATGAATTTGCAAACTATTCGCTTTCCATCAACGAAGTAAAACTGGCTGCTCCATTGGAAGCAGAATGGGCGGCTGTGAATAAAAATGTTTAATTAGGAAAACAGTTCCATGAATAGATGGCACTAGGTTAAAAGATCAACTGGATTGTTAGGTTAATAGATTGGAACTCTTTATCAACTTCCATGTTACTACGTTAATGGGTATGAAACGTTAAATAAGAAAAAATTTGATCTGTTTGCTAGTAATTGCATATCATGATGGAACAGTAAGAGACATCCAAGGGCAACTTTGATGTTGATTTGTCCATCCTTGGGTATAAATAGGAACTGGAGGCCACTGTTCGATTCCCTACAGTGCAGACTTTAGTTGTGGCACTGTCACTTAAACTGATGGGATCAGCACACTCTGAATGGCTCCACCACAAGATACAAAAACCTTGGTGAGTTGATGTCGAGAATAAATAAGAGCTGGACTAACCCTTGACCACCATACATGGCCATTTTTATACTGGACTTGGTAGAGTGACACCTCACTATTTATTAAAGAGAAATCATTTTTGCCAAGATGATGACAGCTTTCTGGCATTTCTGAGGAAACAACAGCAGAGCCTGGGACAAACAATGGCCTTGATTTTCCTCGGACATAAAATCTGAGGCAAAGAGTCTGTCTGAAGGTCGCTCTGCCCCCTTGCTACTGCAAAGGGTGGCCAGGGGTGCCTCAGCCATGTTCCCACCGCAAGGCTACAAAGAGTACTCCTGAGACACGTGGCGCCTGAGACAGCTGTGGCAGCTCTACTCCAAGCCTGGAGACTCAGCCTCTATCCTTTTGGGATGGAACACCAGCCATTTTCATAGGGTGAGGGGCTAAAAGAGGTTAATTTCATGGAGACAGCAAAGTTTCCTAAAGTTTGCCTAAATGGGATTAGGCAACCTGGCAACTTTGACCACTTTGAGGGGAGGGGTGGAGATCAAAGCCAGGGTGAGCGTGTTGAAGAGTGGTCAAGAGAGGCGGTGGGAACAGCAGGGAAGACAAGTCTTTGCAGAAATCTGGCTGTGAAAGGAGCATTTCCTAGAGGCCATATGAAATCTCAGAAATTTTTAAAAAATTTTTATTGAAATATAGTTGATTTACAATGTTGTGTTACTTTCAGGTGTAGAGCAAAGTGGTTCAATGATACATATATATTCGTTTTTAGATTCTCTTCCATTATAGGTTATTACAAGACATTGAGTAGAGTTCCCTGTGCTCTACAGTACGTCCTTGTTGGTTATCTATTTTATATATAGTAGTGTGTATTTGTTACTCCCAACCTCCTAATTTATCCCTCCCCCCTCTTTCCCCTTTGGTAACCAGAAGTTTGTTTTCTATGTCTTTAAGTCTATTTCTGTTTTGTAAATAAGTTCATTTGTATCATTTTTTTAGATTCCACATATAAGGTATATCATAGGATATTTGTCTCTGCCTGACTTACTTAGTGTGATCAGCTCCAGGTCCTCTCAGGAATTTTTGAAGATGAGACATTCTAGAGCATGTTTGGGTACTGATGAAAATTATCTAGTAGGAAGGGTCATAAAGGGTCACATCCTCATTCTCAGAAAGGCCATCCCTTAACACCTGAAAACACACGCACCACAAGGGTGTGATGCACTTTCCTAGATTAAGACAAAGCTGTTTGCAGAGCCCACCCTCTCCCTGCCTCTGCTCTTCCTTCCTCGACCTGAGATTCTCCAAACTGGAAGGACGGATGGTTCCATCCTTGAATAGGAAGCTGACTGATGTTGTTTAACACACCAAAAAAGCACTTGATACATGTATCAAGAGATTATAGAGAAATAGATATTTTAGACCCATACCCATGTCGTCATCCGGTATTTTTCTCCCAATTGTTGCTCTCATTTCCAGGAAGAGTTGTGCTTTGGTAAATTCTATAGACCAGGATGTGACTTTAAAAACAAACACAAGAACTCTATAAAGTATATCCTATAAAGACTGAAATTAGACCTTTTGAAGAGTTCTTAGAAAGTAGAGCAGGCCGGGGTGTAAATGATATCAAAACAAGAAAATTTCCATTTTTATCACCCTTTAATTATGTTATGTTAGTATGTTTCATAGCATATGGCTGCTGAGACCCACCTTAGGAGCTGATACACCAAAGAAATATCCCAAAAGAGAATAAATTTTATTCTTTTGACTTTGAAAAGTTTTCCCCCAATAATTTCTTTCTTTAATTCCAGGGAACATGTGACAATGTGGTGTAATACACTTTATTTATTGACCAAGAAATATTAGACAAATTTTTTTAGTAACAAAAGAATTTTTATATTCTATGCTGAGTGTAGATGTATATTGGTACCAAAACTAGTATATTTTATTAATAATGTGGGTTTGTACTTTTTTAAAATCATGGTAGTGTGTATATGTACACCCATGCTTGTGTGTTTGAAAGAAAAGACTTTGTGGTTTGTGAAATGCAAACTGCGTTTCCGCCTGTCACTGAGAACAGCTGTAAAAGGAGATTTTTGTTCCTCTCCCTGGTCATTTCAGTGCACTGAAAAGATGAAACACTTCCACGGAAAGACAGAGTAAATGCCTTCCTTTCAAAAAGAGCTTATGCAAGTCTTCTTTCCCCCTTTTGGTGAAGATGTATGTTAATCCTGCCGCAGAGAAGTCTGTTCTAACATTTGGGTGTGTCCCACTGTATCCAGAGTTCCAGGTCCCGCTTCCCATAGACTAAAATAGAGTGTGCACAAAAAAATAAAGTAATAATAAAATAGAGTGTGCACCCCTGTGCCACTCCCCACAACCATTTCCCGTGAAAACCTCTTTATGCAACTTTCTGCTGTTTTTTCTTTGATATTTCTTTAGATGGCTCCACTAAATTCAAATGTATTTGACTCTGATTTAAAGTACAGCTCGTAAAATTTTATCTGGCTACTTATAAATTGAATTTCAAGTATCTATACATTGTTTATATGAAGAACCACTAACATAATGTATGATTCCGCTTATAAGAAATGTCCAGTGGACATATATACACTACCAAGCGTAAGATAGATAGCTAGTGGGAGGCAGCCGCATAGCACAGGGAGATCAGCTCGGTGCTTTGTGACCACCTGGAGGGGTGGGATAGGGAGGGTGGGAGGGAGGGAGATGCAGGAGGGAGGAGATACGGGAACGTATGTATATGTATAACTGATTCACTTTGTTATAAAGCAGAAACTAACACACCATTGTAAAGCAATTATACTCCAATAAAGATAAAAAAAAAAAAAAAGCAATGTTCAAAACAGGCAAATCAGAGACAGAAAGTAGATTAGTGATCACCAGGGGCTGGGCGGGGATGGAGGTTAGGGAGAGGGGAGAAGAGGGGTTGGAGGTGACAGCTAAGGGGTGTGGAGTTTATTTGGGGGGGTAATAAAAATGTTCTAAAATGTATTGCGATAGGTGCATAACTCTGAATACTGAAAACCTTTGGATCGTATGCTTTAAATGGATGAATTGTATAGTATGTGAATTATATCTCAATAAAGCTGTCAAAAAAAAAAAAAAAGAACTACAAAGACATGCTTAGAATATTTTAACAGAGGTTTAAGCAAAGTTGAAAAAGTGGGAAGAAGCATCAGATTCCTTCTCAGAAAGCCCTGGCTAAAGTCCTGGTTTCTGGGAGTTTGGTCAATAGGCAAATAACGTGATTTTCCTAAGGACAGATTTCCTCATCTATAAAATGGGTATAAATCTACTACAATACCTATGGTATCAGCTAAATAAGCTGGACTTAGTAAAGGACACACGCATATGCATGTATGAATAAAAATGTGCCCGGCCTACCTCAGGTACTCAGTGGAGATTTGTTGAATTATTGTATGGACATCATCCTGCAGATCGATGCCTGTGATTTCTCCAGGCATAAGAAGCAAACTTATATGTATGGAAAGCCTTCCTTAAGTCATAACAAACAGAGAACAGGTCAACACAACCACAGACTGGTCAAAGAATATGGTCAGAGATATTTCATTGTTTACATTTGAAAGTCAGAAAAATACGACACCTTAACAAAAATGGTCTACGTTAACCAAACTAAGAACCAGGCGAAGAGACTAACACCTTTTGGGGCTGTTAGCTATCTGGGCTATTTTTTTTTCTAACTAAAATAACCATCACGTGGGCTCCATCTTTTAGACTGAAAACGTCATGCATTATTTTCTCTGCCCACTTGTCTCCGGTATTCCCATGAGGGAAACAAAACATTTCTTGAAGATTTCCTCATTCTTAGATCGTGACCTGGGAATCTCACGAGTCAAAAGCTAAATTCAACAAGTTGCACATGAAACCATCATGGATCTATTTTTAATACATTGCTAGGAAAAAATATATTGATTAAAGTGAAAAAAATCTCCGTGTCTTACCTGATTTCAGAAATAAAAGAAGTAGAAGGACCACCTCCATATGTACCATTTTGGGACTGACCAGCAGTGTCCGGAAAACAGTGTGTCCCAATCCCAAGATGTTATTGACTTACATGAGAGGAAATGCACCACAAACAAGATAATCACATGGAGTTAATTATTCTCTTGGAGGCCCATTGCCACTGTGCTCTGAAGTGTTCAAACATTACCTTGACAGGAGGATCTTACAAAATGTTTGAGAGCGGAGTCTGCAATAGATGCTGGGAAGCGGTGGAGGCTGCCCGCCCCCTTGGCTGCCCCACACTGCCTCCTGCTTCCCTCCTTGCCCCCAGCCCATTATCGTTCCCACTTACTCTTCTTTCCTTCCCTCTTATTTCACTCTCTTTCTTTTGGGTGAAAAAAAAGAATTCCAACAATAGCTAACATTTGCTGAGGACTTTCCTATACCAGACCTTCTGCATAGTTTCATCCAACCTTCCAAACAGGCGATATTATTATCACCCCCACTTCAGATGAGGTGACTCAGGCTGAGAAGGTTTAACTTTCCCAAGGTCACTTAGCTCACAAGGGATGAAGCCAATGGACAAAATCTATTTGGCCTCAGGTTACAGACTTAAGCTAGAGCATCACTATTAACATCTCCACATTGTACCAGTGTAGAAATCACTACGTAAGTTACAACATTTCATTATTATCAAACTTTATGTCCAATGGACTCATATGGTTTCCATGATTATAGATGATGTTATAAAATGTCGATCTTTTCCCCCAATGAATTCACAGTGCATTATAGTCTCATCCTCATGAAATAAAGCAAGAGTGGGAAAATTAAGTTTAAAGAATGTCTTGATTTTAATTGTTGATTCTGTACTTTGCCCTGGCTTAAGGCTAGAATGACCAGGTAGTACATGCTTTAAAACTCTTACATGTGTTCACTAATATTCAGGAATTGGCTCTATTTTAATTGTGAAAGAAGAACTCAAAACACTCCTCTCTCCATGCTATGAAATTCCTTTCTATAAATTAACCAGCAAAACGTAGAGGTGGGCACCAATCGTCTTGGATGGACCCTCCTGCAGAATTGCCTGGGGTTGAAGTACTGTGTGCAGAATTCACAAGAACAGAATGTGCTGGAGAACAAGATGGTAGCACCATCATGAGGGGCTGGGAGGACCTGGCACATTTCCTGTTTTTCCACCATGTCCCAGCTTTCTCCCCTCCCTCTCACCTAGTGGCCCAGTTTATTCAATGGGACAAAAGGTGGAAGCAAGTTGAGAAATCAGTCTTGGGAAGACTTTTTGTCTTAACGTACCTGAAATGTCTCTTAGGGGAATTATGTTGGTGTGTTTCAGAAAATACTTTGGGGGAGAAAACAGGTAATACATGATGTTGCCACTACACATTTACTTCCACTTAAAATACTTTAGTACCGCCTCATGGATAAGGCACCTCAGGAACAGTGCTATCAGAAATTCTACATCTGCATAAACGTCCTTTTCCTGTTTTGTTTTGGTTTTTTGATATGGATGGTAGTGGTATGCATTTTGCCCCCTTTCCTCTTGGAAGCTTCTAGAATATATTTGGTTCTACAAATGTTATTTTATTTTTGGCTGCATTGGGTCTTTGTTGCTGTGTGCAGGCTTTCTCTAGCTGCGGCCAGGCGGGGCTACTCTTCCTTGTGGTGCGTGGGCTTCTCATTGCAGTGGCTTCTCTTGTTGAGGAGTACGGGCTCTAGGAACGCGGGCTTCAGTAGTTGCAGCATGCGGGCTCAGGAGTTGTGGCTCGCGGCTCTAGAGCGCAGGTTCACTAGTTGTGGCGCACGGGCTTAGCTGTTCCACGGCATGTGGGATCTTCCCGGACCAGGGGAAGATCGAATCCGTGTCCCCTGCATTGGCAGGCGGATTCTTAACCACTGCGCCACCAGGGAAGCCCCTACAAATGTTATTTTGTGAATGAGGCTGCCCTCCAATGGCCTTCTGACTATGTATTCTTCACCACCTTCTCAATACATCAGCATCACGACAACACAGGTAAACACAAAGCAGTGTTTGGCTATTGTGCCCCCTATTCTGCCGTGTGTAAAGAGAAGAGGAAAGAGGAGTGTGTTGCTTAGGTGTAGACAGTGTGGATGGATACAGACTCCCATTACGGCACTGCTACAGGGTTCAGCTTCATAGGCGCAGGGTAGGCACAAAGTGACAGACTATTCTAGATCGTACGTAGGAATCCCACACTGGCACTCTCGGGGGGGGGGGCGGTTTGGGCAGTGGTTTTGCCCAAGGCTGTAAAGACAATTAATTCAATATAAGTCATTTTCTATTTGAAAGAATGGCAGAAGCTGAGGAAAGAGATAAAGAAAAAGATCATCTCGGTATAGTGTTAGCAGGTTGAATAAATTCTGAGATGTGTATTCTCCTTGAGTTCAATTCATTAAATATTTATTGACCAAATAGTAGGTGTTAGATTTTTCTAGGATTAGAGAAAAGGTACGAATCACAATCTCTACCTTCCCCCCCCCCCGCCTCCCCTTAAAGGAACTGCAGGAAACTTTTGCACCTGATATGCATGGAGTCTGCTGCTGCACTTGTAGTGGGCGTTTGTGGGGGCGGGGGGGGGATAAGGACACCAAAATAAGCGAGAGGCTCTTCCCAGCATGGGGCCTGCAACCAAGATCCACTCAGGACTCAGGTTCCCACAGGAAGGGAAGAATTAGCTACTTCCTCCCCTCCTGGCATTGAAGTGGTGAATTCCTTGCAAGCACCTTGAACACAAGGTAAGGCCAAGCTCACCAGGGGAGTGGGGTAGAAGCCCCTTTGGTCTCACTTGCACCCACCCTGCAGGTGAGGTGGAAGCTGTGGCCATGTGACATCTTCCCAGGTGAGATTGCGTGGACCTCGCGTTGCTGGCCTGATGTCGGCACCCGTCACCTTTCCCCCACTGACTTTCCACCTTCCTGCAGCCCTAGCTCTTCTCAGCCCAGGCTCTGCCATCTGGGAACTGTCATTCTAAGGCAGCTCGTTTCTTTTTTTAAAATTTTTTAAAAATTTACTTTGTTGAAATATAATTTACAATGTTGTTAATTTCTACTATACAGCAAGTCATTTCTTTATCATGAACGTCTCTGAATCTTCCCCGCAAAGACGTCATTTCAAAAAAAAAAACAGCACAAAATTAATTCATCTATTAAGGGCTCAAAGTAAGCCTTCATCATTGCAAAGGTTCATAGCAAGTTTATCTTTGCCCTCAATGCCAATTTGCAGATTGCTTTCACTGTGTGAGTTTATTAGGGCATATCATCTAGGAACCGTGTTCTCATTCATCTGAAGGTGGCGTACCTTTCTCCTTTCCTTTCAGAAACTTGCCCAGGGAGAGTCAAAAGTTACAGAATTTCTAGATCGGGGAGCCTAAGCCAACCTCTGGCTGATTTCTGAGAGCTCACGAGTAGTGTGAGTGGGACGGGAGAGGCCCTCTCCCCCGCCTCCACGCCCCCCTCCCCAGCCCGGACAGTTCTTCAGGCCTGATTGACGCCACCGGCTTACCAGCCGCTCCTACACGTCGACCTGAAATCCAGAGTCTGGAGGAGCCCAGGCCTGCCCGGGCCTCCCGGGTGCTCGGGGAGACCCACCATCTCTGCACGCAGGTAAGACACCAGCCAACAGAGGCCGCCGCATCACACCTGGACCCCAAGAAACGACCCCTTCCTCATCGCCGGCTCATCCGCTGCCAGACCCGCCTCCGGCGGCGGAGGCGGCCGAAGGTCCCCGAGGGAAGCATGGGGTTGGCGGGGTGAGGGACGGGCAGAGTTTCAAGGAAGGTGCGCACTAGCCTGGGCACCATCCTTCAGTAGACGCCTCTTCCGTGCCTGCAGTGCGTCTAGCGCTGCGCTGAGCGCCGAGCGGACGAGAGGAGACTCTCCCCGCCCTCCGCGAGTTTCCCACGTGACCGGGTGGGGGCGGTGCGCGTCCGCCAGTCGGACTGTGAGGCAGCGCGGCCAGGCCGTCCCGGGGCGGAGGGACACGCCCTCGGCTGGAGGAGTGAGGACGCGCTTCCCGGGGAAGTGACATCGACCCTAGATGACAGGCAGGAGAGGTGAGAAGCAGGAGAAGTGTGTTCTGAGCAGAAAGAATGAATGTGCGAAATCGCAGAGGCGAGGGTTCCATCCAGGCGATTGAAAGTCGTTCAGGCTGAAATCGGGAATGATGGAGAAGAGACCGAATCCCATCGACACTGCGGCGAGAACGGCAGGGACCCTTGAAGGGTTTTAAAATGGAAGAGTGGCCTCATCCTTCTGCCTGAAGTGTGGTGAGGGGATCATAAGAAGCCCGGAGGAAGGAGGTGAGAGATGAGAGGTGTCTGAAAGGAGGCAATGGGGACAGAAAACAGGACCGGATTAGGGAGATGGTTAGAAAGGAGAGTTGACAGGATTTTGTGACTGAATCTGGTGAGTGAAATCAAGGCTGGGGCCGGCATTTATGTCTTGGGTATATGGTAGAGAGCGGTATCTTCATTGAGAAGGAAAGAGTAAGATGAGTTTGCTTGGAGACGTGTTATGTTTGGGAACTTGTGAAAGTCCCCAGTTGCCCAGAAGGCAATTGGATATTTGGGTCTAGAGCAGGCGTTGGCAAACTGTAGCCCATCAGGCAGCCTCCTGGTTTTGTAAATAAAGTTATATTGGCACACAGCCTGGCCTGTTCATTTACTGTTGGCTACGGCTGCATGTGCATGAAAATGAGTGGCGGAGTAGATGTAACTGAGGCTGTATGTTGGCCAGCAAGCCCATAAAATATTTACTACCTGGCTTTTTGCAGGAAATGCTTGCCGATTCCTGGTCTAGGACCCAGGGAAGAGGTTTGGGCTGGAGATGTAGAATCAGGTACATAACACTGAAACAAGGGACGTGGATGAGGTCACCCTGAGAGAAGAAAAGAAGACCTGGGATGGAACAAGGGAAGTCTTTTTTTCTTCTTCTTTTCTCTCAGTGTTGTGGTAGTTTCTGGTGTACAGCAAAGTGATTCAATTATATATATAATATATATATATTCTTCATATTCTTTTCCATTATAATTTATTACAAGACTTTTTAAGATTTTTTAAAATTTATTTTATTTTTTTGGCCTTGCCGCACAGCATGTGAGATCTTAGCTCCCCGACCAGGGATTGAATTCACGCCCCCTGCATTGGAAGTGCAGTCTTAACCACTGGACCGCCAGGGAAGTCCCACAAAATATTGAATATAGTTCCCTGTGCTATACAGTATGACCTTGTTGTTTATCTGTTTTATATATAGTAGTGTTTATCTGTTAGTCCCAAACTCCTAATTTATTCCTCTCCCCCTTTCCCCTTTGGTAACCATAAGTTTGTTTTCTGTGTGTGAGTCTGTTTCTATTTTGTAAGTAAGTTCATTTGTATCATATTTTAGATTCCACATACAAGTGGTATATGATATTTGTCTTTCTTATTCTGACTTACTTCACTTAGTATGATAAATCTCTAGGCCCATCCATGTTGCTGCAGATGGCATTATTTCATCCTTTTTTATGCCTCAGTAATATTCCTATATATATATATAAAATTTTTTTATATATATATATATATATACACACACACATATATTACATCTTCTTTATCCATTCCTTAGTCAATGGACGTTTAGGTTGCTTCCACATCTTGGCTGTTGTAAATAGTGCTGCAGTGGACACTGGGATGCATGTATCTTTTTGAAGTATGGTTTTCTCTGGATATATGCCCAAGACTGGGATTGGTGGATCTATCTTTAGTTTTTTAAGGAAACTCCATACTGTTCTCCATAGTGGCTTTACCAATTTACATTCTCACCAACAGTGTACGAGGGTTCCCTTTTCTCCACACCCTCTCCAGGATTTATTGTTTGTAGACTTTTTGATGATGGCCATTCTGACCGGTGTGAGGTGACACCTCATTGTAGTTTTTTTTTTAACATCTTTATTGGAGTATAATCGCTTTACAAGGGTGTGTTAGTTTCTGCTTTATAACAAAGTGAATCAGCTATACATATACATATGTTCCCATATCTCCTCCCTCTTGCGTCTCCCTCCCACCCCTCTGGGTCATCACAAAGCACCAAGCTGATCTCCCTGTGCTATGCGGCTGCTTCCCACTAGCTATCTATTTTACATTTGGTAGTGTATATATGTCCATGCCACTCTCTCACTTCCTCCCAGCTTACCCTTCCCCTTCCCCGTGTCCTCAAGTCCATTCTCCACATCTGTGTCTTTATTCCTGTCCTGCCCCTAGGTTCTTCAATTTTTTTTATTTTTAGATTCCATATATATGTATTAGCATAGGGTATTTGTTTTTCTCTTTCTGACTGACTTCACTCTGTATGACAGACTCTAGGTCCATCCACCTCACTACAAGTAACTCAATGTGCTTTTCTAAGAATTTGTCCATTTCTTCCAGGTTGTCCGTTTTATTGGCATATAGTTGCTTGTAGTAATCTCCCATGATCCTGTGTATTTCTGCAGTATCAGTTGTTACTTCTCCTTTTTCATTTCTAATTCTACTGATTTGAGTCTTCTCCCTTTTTTTCTTGATATGTCTGGCTAATGGTTTATCAATTTTGTTTATCTTCTCAAAGAACCAGCTTTCAGTTTTATTGATCTTTGCTATCCTTTCCTTCATTTCTTTTTCATTTATTTCTGATCTGATCTTTATGATTTCTTTCCTTCTGCTAACTTTGGGGGTTTTTTGTTCTTCTTTCTCTAATTGCTTTAGGTGTAAGGTTAGGTTGTTTATTTGAGATGTTTCTTGTTTCTTGAGGTAGGATTGTATTGCTATAAACTTCCCTGTTAGAACTGCTTTTGCTGCATCCCATAGGTTTTGGGTCATTGTGTTTTCATTGTTATTTGTTTCTAGGTATTTTTTGATTTCCTCTTTGATTTCTTCAGTGATCTATTGGTTATTAAGTAGTGTATTGTTTAGCCTCCATGTGTTTGTATTTTTTACAGATTTTTTCCTGTAATTGATATCTAGTCTCATAGCATTGTGGTCAGAAAAGATACTTGACACGATTTCAATTTTCTTAAATTCACCAAGGCTTGATTTGTGACCCAAGGTATGATCTCTCCTGGAGAATGTTACATGAGCACTTGAGAAGAAAGTGTATTCTGTTGTTTTTGGATGGAAGGTCCTATAAACATCAATTAAGTCCATCTTGTTTAATGTATCACTTAAAGCTTGTGTTTCCTTATTTATTTTCATTTTGGATGATCTGTCCATTGGTGAAAGTGGGATGTTAAAGTTCCCTACTATTATTCTGTTACTGTCGATTCCCTTTTATGGCTGTTAGCGTTTGCCTTATGTATTGAGGTGCTCCTGTGTTGGGTGTATAAATATTTACAATTGTTATATCTTCTCCTTGGATTGATCCCTTGATCATTATGTAGCGTCCTTCTTTGTCTCTTGTAACAGTCTTTATTTTAAAGTCTATTTTGTCTGATATGAGTATAGCTTTCTTTTGATTTCCATTTGCATGGAATATCTTTTTCCATCCCCTCACTTTCTGTCTGTATGTGTCCCTAGGTCTGAAGTGGGTCTCTTGTAGACAGCATATATATGGGTCGTGTTTTTGTATCCATTCAGCCAGTCTGTGTCTTTTGGTTGGAGCATTTAATCCATTTACACTTAAGATAGTTATCGATATGTATGTTCCTATTACCATTTTCTTAATTGTTTTGGGTTTGTTATTGTAGGTCTTTTCCTTCTCTTGTGTTTCCTGCCTAGAGAAGTTCCTTTAGCATTTGTTGTAAAGCTGGTTTGGTGGTGCTGAATTCTCTTAGCTTTTGCTTGTCTATAAAGGTTTTCATTTCTCCGTCGAATTTGAATCAGATCCTTGCTGGGTAGAGTAATCTTGGTTGTAGGTTTTTTCCTTTCATCACTTTAGATATGTCCTGTTATTCTCTTCTGGCTTGCAGAGTTTCTGCTGAAAGATCAGCTGTTAACATTATGGGGATTCCTTTGTATGTTATTTGTTGTTTTTCCCTTGCTGCTTTTAATATTTTTTCTTTGTACTTAATTTTTGATAGTTTGATTAATATGTGTCTTGTCATGTTTCTCCTTGGATTTATCCTGTATGGGACTCTCTGTGCTTCCTGGACTTGATTGACTATTTCCTTTCCCATATTAGGGACATTTTCAACTATAATCTCTTCTAATATTTTCTCAGTCCCTTTCTTTTTCTCTTCTTCTTCTGGAACCCCTATAATTCAAATGTTGGTGAGTTTAATGTTGTCCCAGAGGTCTCTGAGACTGTCCTCAATTCTTTTCATTCTTTTTTCTTTATTCTGCTCTGCAGTAGTTATTTCCACTATTTTATCTTCCAGGTCACTTATCCATTCTTCTTCTCAGTTATTCTGCTACTGATTCCTTCTAGAGATTTAAAATTTCATTTATTGTGTTGTTCATCATTGTTTGTTTGCTCTTTAGTTCTTCTAGGTCCTTGTTAAACGTTTCTTGTATTTTCTCCATTCTATTTCCAAGATTTTGGATCATCTTTACTATCATTACTCTGAATTCTTTTTCAGGTAGACTGCCTGTTTCCTCTGCATTTGTTTGGTCTGGTGGTTTTTACCTTGCTCCTTCATCTGCTGTGTGTTTCTCTGTCATCTTATTTTGCTTAACTTACTGTGTTTGAGGTCTCCTTTCCTCAGGCTGCAGGTTCATAGTTCCCACTGTTTTTGGTGTCTGCCTGCAGTAGCTAAGGTTGGTTCAGTGGGTTGTGTAGGCTTCCTGGTGGAGGGGACTGGTGCCTGTGTTCTGGTGGATGAGGCTGGATCTTGTCTTTCTGGTGGGCAGGACCATGTCCAGTGGTGGATTTGGGGGTGTCTGTGACCTTATTATGATTTTAGGCAGCCCCTCTGCTAATGGGTGGGGTTGTGTTCCTGTCTTGCTAGTTGTTTGGCATAGGGTGTCCAGCACTGTAGCTTGCTGGTCGTTGAGTGGAGCTGGGTCTTAGCGTTGAGATGGAGATCTCTGGGAGAGCTTTCGCCATTTGATATTATGTGGAGCCGGGAGGTCTCTGGTGGACCAATGTCCTAACTTGGCTCTCTCACCTCAGAGGCACAGGCCTGGCACCTGGCTGGAGCACCAAGACCCTGTCAGCCGCACGACTTTCGGGAAGTCTAAGGTTTTCTGCCAGCGTTCAGTAGGTGTTCTGTAGGAGTTGTTCCACATGTAGATGTATTTCTGATGTATTTGTGGAGAGGAAGGTGATCTCCACGTCTTACTCCTCTGCCATCTTGAAGGTCTCGCCCTCTCATTGTAGTTTTGATTTGCATTCCCCTAATAATTTTCTATGTTGAGCATCTTTTCATGTGCCTATTGGCCGTCTGTGTGTCTTATTTGGAGAAATGTCTATTTAGGTCTTCTGCCCATTTTTGATTGGGTTGGTTGTTTTTTTGTTATTGAGTTTTATAAGCTGCTTGTATATTTTGGAAATTAAGCCCTTGTCAGTCGCATCATTTGCAAATATTTTCTCCCAGTCTGTAGGTTGTCTTTTCATTTTGCTTATGGTTTCCTTTGCTATGCAAAAACTTTTACATTTAATTAGGTTTAGGTTTAATTAGGTCCCATTTGTTTATTTTGAGTTTGTTTCTTTTGCCTTGGAAGACTGACCTAAGAAAACATTGCCACGACTTATGTCTGAGAAAGTTTTGCCAATTTTCTCTTCTAGGAGTTTTATGGTGTCATGTCTTCTATTTAAGTCTTTAAGCCATTTTGAGTTTATTTTTGCATAGCATGTGAGGGAGTGTTCAATGGAAGTCTTTTGAGGTGACGAACAGTTAGCTGGAGGGGACTGCCAGTAGGGGTTCAAAGAAGCCAAGGAAAGTGAGACTTTTTTTGAAGGTGGGAGTGGTCAGCAGTGCCCAAATGCTTCTGAGAATTCAAGTGAGATGTGCCTGTGTGTCCCAGCAGGTGAGAACAAATGAGGTCACAACACCTTACTCAGCCAAATCTCAATGGCCCAGGCTCCTCACAAAGTCTACTCTGCCCACCACTCCCACCAAATATATATGAAACCCAGGAAAATAGCATATTTTATTCAACAAATTCCTGACCCACCTCTGTAATACTTTTGCCCCAACATATTTGGCTGTGTGTTCTTTGATTGAATCTCCATATAACAATAATTTTGTAACGTCATGTTCTATGAGAGGAGAGAAAAATAATTCATTCTTTCTCTACCATTTTCTTACTGGTGGATTTAAAAACTTTCAGCTTCATATCTTATTATTGATAATGAAAGACAGCTTGTAAGGATTGTTGTCAAATTTAGGGAAACTTCCATCAAACTACTATTATGTATGAGCTGTAAGATTTGGAATACTTCCCAAGACTCTCTTCTAGCTTGGTACATTTCGCATCCACATATCACATCACATTATCCTGATTCAGTCCATGGTCCTGCCCATTCCTGTCAGGTCAGTCAGCACGGTGGATATTAGGAATGTTCTGGAAGCTATTTTGCACTGGGACGGCCAGCAGTAACTCACACAGGAATGAATCCATGCCCCATAAATGCATCCCACCGAACCCAAACTCAATTCACCTTTAGCTGAATCCCCAAAATGCCCACAACCACCCCAGTGCCATTTAACCTAAAGAGATGGAGGGAAGGTCAGTGTGGAAAGAAACAGAGGTTTTAGCCAATTTTGTCTAAAATATTTTATTTTGCAAATTTTACAAAAGCGTACGACCACATGAATACATTGCTAGTGTACCCGAAAGTGGCGTCTGGCTGCTGGCCGCTCCAAAGCCAGTAAGGAGGCCAGGTTGGTGGAAAGGGAAGTCTGCTTTGTTTTGGATGCTTGCAGCCAGGGGGAAGGGCATGTGCCTGTCCAAAGGCCAGCTCTGCCCCCCTCACCCCAGCCCCCCACCGACAATTGGTGGGCAAGAGCTTTTATAGGCAGAGGGAGGGGGCCACCTGCAGAATCAGCACAGGCAGCTCTGACGGTCATCTTGAAATGAATCATCAGGTCGTCTGATCAGCGTCATCTTGACTGTTTTAAGTACAGTTAATCTTCAGTTCCAGGGTCGGTTTGTTCCCATTTCCTTGAGGCCAGTTTTCGGAACTGTGGCAGCTTATGTCACAGCTACAGTCTGGTCATCATGTAGTTGATGTCTTCCACCTGGTGGGTTTCAGTATCTACAAGACAGCTCACAGGATGTGGCTCAGAATATTATCTATAGCCCTTAAGGAGGAACTAAAGGACCTTGACTTTGCTTAATGACTAAACTATTATTATTTGGTCTCCTTTGACAGTTTTCCTTTGTTTCTGCATTTTCTCATTCCTCTGATTAAACTTATTGCTTGGCTAAAGTTTTCCCACAGACAAAAGGCAGGCGGAGCACATGGGGGGCATAGACCATAGGGTCCTGCTCCGTTTCACTAAGACCCTTCCAGAGCCTCAGAAGGGCTGTTGAAGTGTCTCTTGCTGTGGAATGAATCACCGCAGAACACGGTGACTTAAAATAAGAATAATCATTTCATCATCTCACAAGATTCTGGAGGTTGACTGGGCTCAGCCAGGCGGCTCTCTCACTCGGGGTCCCTGGGAGGTCGAGTTCAGATGGTGACTGGGTCTGGGATCATCTCAAAGGGTTCCTCACTCGCGTGTCTCAGGGTGGATACTGCCTGTCGCTGGGACCTCAGGTCGCATGTGGGCTAGAGCACCTGTGGCCTCTCCATGTATCCTGGGCTTTCTGGAAGTGTAGCAGCTGGGTTCCTATCTCCTTTATGACCAAGCCTGGAAAGTCACAAGCATCACCCCCACCATAATCACAGGCTTGCTCAGACCTCCAGGGAGGACACATAGACCCCACCTTTCGGTGGGAGGAGTGTGACCTCACACTGTGGGAAGATCATGTGTGATGGGCGGTCCTGTTGCTGCCATCGTGGAAAACACCGTCTGCCACGGGGCCCGTGGAAGGGTGGAGCCCTGCCACTTAAGCTTTAGTCATTTCTCTGTATCTCGATCTATTCACATGTGTTCCCTAATTCAGCCTTTTCTATAGCTTCTCAACAGTGCTTCCCTAAAAACCTCATCCTTCTCCTATCTTAACACAGATCAAATCCTTGGAGTTTGCCCAAGCAGCTTCAAGCACATCAGCTTCTACTGAAGGTCAAGCCAGAGATTCGTCTTCCTCCACCACCTCTGCTGGTGGTATCAGAACACTCCGACATCACTGTGTCTTTGCTAGGTAAAGGGACTTGTTTATTCTGGGTGGCCCCCTCACCCAATAAGCTCCAATCTGTCCTTGTACTCAGAAAGGGCAGCTTTTGTTAAGTGGGAGGATACCCTCCCCATTATGTTCAATCAGGGCTATAACAACACAAAGTTGCTTGGGGGTCCAAACTGTTGCAATCTTGAATTGTCATAGTCACGCAATCCTTCTTCCACAAAGCATACAGAAGTGTGCTTTTTCCACAGTGGCGTCAGGGTTGGAATGGATTTCTCGAATGAGCCCCATATTCTGTCTCAAACCAGTAGTCTGTCCCACCTGACGTCATGGTGTTGGGTAGACCTCTGTGTGTAAGGGCCTTCTTCCCTTAACTGTACATTTTCTCTCAGGAAGTCTGGGTGGTTTCCCACAAATCCTTCACCCCTTTATATCCCCGCGCTTCAGCAGGCATTAGGGTATCTGCGTCCTCTGTACCCAGGTCAGTGAGGGGAGGTGGAGGGTTCTCCCAGCTTCGTAGCAGCGTTCAATCCAGACGGAGCATCCGTCGGGGGGCACCTGAACTCTGTTTATCAGCACCGTCTGAGCTCCCTTTCTACTCAACCAAAACCTCACTGTACAAAGATAAAGACTGAAAATGTTCCTTGACCGTAGCAGCAAGGGGGTCAGCGGCATGGAGGGAGGAGAAGAGAGGCCACAGCTGCAAAGCACCCGCTGATAGATGGCAGGGGCGGCGGGGAAGGGGGCCCGGGAGACAAGCGCCAGAGGGAGGAGAGCCCTGATCCAGCGGCGGGAAGCTTGCTGTCCCCCAGGCAGGAAGCCGAGGGAGTTTCCTTCAGGGTCTGTTTCCTCCCCAGAGCAGAAGGTGTGTTCATCTTCAGAGCACGGCCAGGGGCGGGTTGGGATACTGGAGACAGAGGAAGTAGGGCAGTCTAGAGCCAGCGCCTGAGGAGATTCACAGAGGGATGGAACGGAACACCAGGGGCTGGCTGCCCAGAGGTGCGATCTGGACCCTGGAGCCTGGCGGCCCCTCCAGCGTCTCAGGAGGATGAGCTGGGACCTGGTTTGATCAAGTTCTCGTGGGCGCCCTATCCCAGTGCACAGGCCAATTATTTGGCTTCCAGCACCTTCACCCCTGCTGGAAACATCACCCGTCTCTGATGGTTGGAGGGACACTGGCCCCACCTGGCTATGTATTGAATGCCTAGGCTGCTCTGGCTAAATCCGAGTGGAGAGAGTGGCGGAAGCTCAGAGGAGAGAGGGACAGTGAACTTGGCTCTGTATGCTTGGCAGGAGTGACAGTGCTGAGTGACAGTGATTCCGTTTGCTGATGACTGTGTTTTAAGAATATCATATCTGGCTCTGTCACCAAGAATTCAGTTCACCTGCCTGGCGCTTGGAGACATCTGAGTTTGCAACCCCTGACTGGACCGAAAGAAGCAGGTGAGAAGGGGCTTCCCTGGTGGTTCAGTGGTTAAGAATCCGCCTGCCAATGCAGGGGACACGGGTTCGAGCCCTGGTCCGGGAAGATCCCACATGCCGCGGAGCAACTAAGCCCATGCGCCACAACTACTGAGCCTGCACTCTAGAGCCCACGAGCCACAACTACTGAAGCCCACGCGCCTAGAGCCCGTGCTCCGCAACAAGAGAAGCCACCGCAATAAGAAGCCTACGCACCTCAACAAAGAGTAGCCCCCACTCACCACAACTAGAGAAAGCCCGCGCACAGCAACAAAGACCCAGTGCAGCCAAAAATAAATAAATAAAATAAGTAAATGAAAAAAAAAAAGAAGCAAGTGAGGAGCTTTGGGGGAGGAGAGATAAAAGTGGAAAATTAGGGGCTTCCCTGGTGGTGCAGTGGTTAATAATCCACCTGCCAATGTAGAGGACACGGGTTCGAGCCCTGGTCTGGGAAGATCCCACATGCTGCGGAGCACCTAAGCTTGTGCACCACAACTACTGAGCCTGCGCTCTAGAGCCCGTGAGCCACAACTACTGAGCCCGTGTGCCACAACTACTGAGCCGTGAGCCACAACTACTGAAGCCCGCACACCTAGAGCCCATGCTCCGCAACAAGAGAAGCCACCACAAGGAAGAGTAGCCCCTGCTCGCCAAAACTAGAGAAAGCCCTCACGCAGCAACGAAGACCCAACGCAGCCAAAAATAAATAAATTTATTTTAAAAAAGTGGAAAATCAGATTGGGGCCAGATGACTGGGGCTGGGGGGAGAGGGTTGATTGCTTATTAAATATGCAATTAATTTTGTGGATTTTAACTTAAAGAGCATGACGTGCCACTGAAGGCAGAGTGCATCACAGACTCAGGGAGCTCCAGGCTTCTTGAGAAAGAAAAGGCTGCCATTTGTGGAGAAGAGGAGGTTTTCCTTTTCTAGGGTCATTTGACTTCCATGGCAACAGAAAGTAATCCCCTGGATTTTACAAAACCCTTTTCTGAATCATTCCCACCTGGTTTCCTGAGTCCCCTGAGAGTGGCCAAAGGGAAAAAGATATCTGCTAAGTTGAGATTCCAGTTCAATGAGTTGGATGGATATAGTTCTAAAAGGCTACATAGGCAAGGGTTAGCCAAGCTATACCTCACTGCAAGCCTCCTGCCGGGTTCTCTACCTCAGTTCCTTTCAGAACCCTCCCCCGTCACCCAAGGAGTGATGGATTATTATAAACATTGTTCAGTCTTATTTGACCTACTTTACAAAACCAAGTTCCACCATCTGAATAACTATGGAAGCTAAAGGGGTACTGCATTTTGTTCCTCAAGATGCCTTTCCACCTACCCAGGCCAAAATTAGCAGGAATCCCATGGAAAGTCCTGGGGGACCCTTCTTTGGAAATTACTGCTTGTCAGACACTGCAGGAGAGACACTCTGCCTGAAACAAAGAGCTGCCGACTGCCACGCCTTCATCGGGAGGAATCACAGGGTTCAGACGTGGGAGGGAGATTCACTAAGAACCTGCTGATAAGCAAATGAGTGGAAAAGTGAAATAAGGTAAAGACATTATTAGCTCAGGGGCAGTTTTTTACTTCCAACTACCGTATTTTGCAGGCTTGTCCACTCTGTGCCCGGCACGAACAGCATGATGAGTGAAGTACAGTAAAACTCCGTATCATGCTATATAACCAGCAGCTTTGTCTCCATTATCATTACCATCTTATATATCAGGAAATTGGAACTCACCTGCCCAAAGTTATGCCAGTGGAGAGGATCCCAAGTATCTGAGTCCCAAGTGACTGCTTTTAACTACTGCCTTGCAAATTTCTTCTGGGGAGAAGGAATAGCGACAACAACAAAAATATTAGCTACACTTGATTGGGAAATGGCCGCGTACGAGGCCGTGTCCTTAGGACTTTACGCACTCCTCCTCATGACCCTAAGGGGGAGCTACGGTTATCATCACTCACATTTTACTGATGTGAGAAAGGGGGAGAGGTTCCATAACTGGCCAAGCGCCACACAATTATGAGGCCGGATGGGGCAGGGATTGACGGGGCATCCAATGCCAGGGTCAGGCCCTTCAGCTTCCTATCATTGCCATAGTCATCAACTGCAGCACTCAGAATGAGCATTTATCGAGCACCTAGTGCAATTGCAGAACTGTTATCACCCTGGAAGCCCCAACAATGAGGCAAGGCCAAGCACTGGTAAAAAGAGCAAAATTCAAACCAGAGTCCAGAGTCTGAAGTGTGCTGCCTGGACGGGCACGAGCGGGATGCTCATCCTTGGACCGCTGTCCAGGGGCTCTCTGCCTGGGTTTGCACATTTCAGTGTCTTGCATTGAGCTTGCCGCTGAATTGTGCAGAGTTCTGCTCGCTTTCTGTTTTTAGGATGAACGTCACCAAGCAGAGGTTAAACTCCAGGACATTGTATTGCCCATTGTATGTACCCAAACCTGCAGAGGGTGTGTTGGTGCTCAAGTAGATGAAATTGAGTGAAACCTCCCCTTTTTGGTCTCTCTCTTTATTGATTGTTCATCCATAAATGCCTTTAAGGGCATCAGCTTTCGATGCAGTCAACAACAGGCAAAGAATCAGGACATCCACCGCTTTCTTCTCCTAAGAAAACTTTTCACAAAGCCTGATTCTGCAGAGGCTTGCTCCTTTGTAGAGATGGGCAAACTGTAGGAGATAAAGTAGATTATGTTACATGCTTAATGTGGAAAGTTGGCTTCGTGCAAGAGCTTGGAGTTTCCAGCAACGCTGAAACTGCCTCCCCTTGGGCGATCCCAGCGCCTCAAAGCAATAGCTCTGACGCAGTTAAGACTTCACTAACCCGCAGAAGCGCAAACAACCTTTATTTTCAGCCTTGCCTTTGAAGCGCTAGGCTTGGCGGAGAACTTAGGAGCCAGTTAAATAGAAGCGGATACCGATAGAGGCCGGCAGGGGGCAGCAGACCCCAGCCTTTTCTGCCGCGGAGGTTGAGCGCCCGCGCCCCCAGGAGGGAATCCCCAGGTCACCAAACCTGTCGCAGGTTTTTATCCTCAGTGACTCCACCAGCAGGTGGGTTCATTCTCTTCTGAGGCTGCAGACTCGGGCTGCAAGGGAGAGAAGAATTCTAAGGCAGGGGCGGGAGCTGGTGAGGGCACGTGGCCAATTCCCGTGGATGATTTCTGCCTCGGATAGGAAAACTGGAGATGCTGGCCAAGGCGGCAGCTGCCTGCATTCCGGCAAAGTCACCGGGCGGCGGCGGCCTCGCGGCCAGGGCCCGGGCGGCGGGAGCCAGGACCCGTCCGGGGGAAGGATGCGCAGGCGGGAAGCAAAGGTAGGGAACCCCTCCGCCTCGATCCTGGGCTGCGGTTTTCTGGCGCGTGGCCCGCCCGGTCCTGGAGTTTGGGGGTGGCGCGGTTGACAATCTGTGTGGAAGAGGAGGGGTGGAATTTTCACTTTCCGCGAGTGGTGATGCATAACCCTGGTGCTCCAGACACTGAACCGGGAATTTCGAAATTGGCCGGGGTAGGAGATGTTTCGGAGGAGGGCAGGCCCCTGCGTTTCCCTGTTTTAACATCTTTTTCCTGAGGGCATGTGAAGAGACTGGGACAGGCTAGGTTAAGAAGAGATGGTCAAAGAGCGTCTAATACCTGTATTTCTGAGCAGAGAAATTCGGAGCCCCCTTAGCATGCCCAGTGTGGCTTTGTCATCTTCCTTCTACAGATTTACCTTGTTTTATGCCGTAGCTGTGTTCCTAGAAAGCCATGCAAAACAATTTATTTTTTTTATTGACTCATTTAAAAGACAAGAAGTAGCTTATTGTAGGGTATATTGATCCTAGGTAAAAAGGGGATTTATATGTTCTTAACTAGGAGTATTCATGTGCTCTGTGTATGCTTCATGTTACGTAGAACTACAGGTGAGATGACCTTTTCACTGATTTTCAGAATTGTGGGTTGCTTCATAGTCATGGGTGGGGGGGGGATGACTTCCTATTTTTCTCTTCAGTTCTCTCTTTCCTTATTTGCAGAATAAGGAATAAAGCAGAAACCTTTTTGTTTAGATCAGTTTGACATTTATCCTCCACTCTTCTGAAGTTTAGGCTTCGATAAATTTATATGAGTGCAGTAAAATTAGTACTCTAAAACTAGCTAATGTGCTTAATAATCAAAAAAATTCCAGTTTCTAAAAATTCTATTCCATTTAGTAGTTTGACCCATATGACATATATGTGTATGTGTGTGTAGGTAGATAGCTACCTTTGTAAGAAAAAGGTGTATTATACATTGTACTGAGTTTATATTTTTACTGCCCATCACTAAGACCTCCTTTAACTTAAAAAAGTGGATTATATAGATCTGTGAAATAAGCAACAAGAACAAAAACAGTGTATGCTTTTGTGCTTACATAAACAAAAAACTGAAAGTAACAATTTATGCTGCTGGACCAGCATTAAGTTGTCGGCGATTGTCATAGTCAGTTAAAGTGCTGATAAATGGAGAGGACCAGAACTGAATTCCCTGGAGGTCGGACCTTGGAAATTGCTCTTTTGAATTGATTACTGGTAGTTCATCTTTCCTACAAAAGTAGAAAACAAGTATACAAAACCGGATTTAGGAAAGTGGACACTTAATCAGTCACAGCACCCAACTCTTAAAGGTGATCAACAAATGATTTCAGTGACTCTTGTGCTGGGCTGGTCATCACTCAGTCCCTCTTCTAGATGACGGTCCTCCAGATTTCTGCAGCCAGCACCCATGTTCCCAGACCCAGCATCGCCTGGTGCTGTAGGACTTCCCGTGTCCCCCAGCAGCATCCCAAGAAAATGTGACACTTTAGAAAGGACCCTACTGTACCCTCTAGGTGTGGTCCAGAGAACTAAGACAGAGCCCTGTGGGTCCATTATTATGCATCCCTTGATCGGGATGCCTTATTCCTATTAATTCTGCAAACAGTCATTTGTTAAAAGAACCCTTCATTTTAAACTAGCAGCTCATCTATCCTGCGTGTAAACTGCCCTGAAGCTGGCTCTCCCCATCTCACCTGTGTAACTGACCATACAGTTCATCATATTGTGTTAATTTAAGAAATGGAACTATATGGAAAAAGGCAGATTGAACAAATACTGAAGCAATTTACCAACTTTCCCACAACTTGGAATTAACAACTGAACATGTCATCATTTTAACATTATTCTTAAAAAAAAAAAAAAAAAAGATGAAATCCTCTCTATTCTCCCCAGCCCATAACCCAAGCCCGCACAGCACTACCATAACTTAGTAAGTACCCCTCCCGTCGATTTGGCATTCTAAAATTCTTTTGACTTAATTTAGCTTTTTTAATCAACCTCTGCACGTAGTTTAGAGAGTCAAAAAGTTCTGTGAAGTGCCTGCATTTCCCTCCCCAGAGGCCACCACTTTGAACTCCTTAAACTGATTCTATTTTTATTTACCTTCAAACCTCTAAATAACATTCTGGTCCTGGTACTTCTTGATTTTATTCAGTTTTAATCGTTATCTATTGACTTCCCACTCTGGAATATTAGGATTTAATTCTCTTTAGTGCACCTGTCAACATCACATCACATCACACACACACACACACACACACACACACACACACATCCTTTTTCTTTAGTTATGTAAATATTCAATGCTCATATTTTTAATGACTATGAAATGCTATTTATAACTGAGTCATGTAACATACTTTTACATTTTCCCCTGGAATTAATAATTGCCATTTTTGAAAGCATTTTATCTGCTTTCACAAATTCCACTCCAAATTCTCTACCAGTTTTGCAAATCTTTTATGTATGTCCAAATCCATTAGACAGTCTAGCAATTTTCTTAGCGACCTCTCCTCTGGAACCTTCTACCCTGTTCCAACCTGGGCTAGGTGGATGTGCGACAGGCCTGCTGCACAGTTGTCATGTGATCTCCATCTACTGTCATCCTGCAGGTCCCTCTGCCTCTTTGATATTTGATCCCCTGTTTCTTGAGTCCCACATTTTAAAAAATGTATTACTTCCTCATTTTGCTGGAGCAAATTTTCTGGTATCATCCTTAGAAAAGATACATGGAACTTTTTAAAAATTGAGGTTAAATTCACATAACAAAATTAATCATCTTAAAGTGAACAATTCGTAATCATTTAGTACATTCCTAATGTTGTATAACCACGCCCTCTGTCTAGTTGCAAGACATTTTCATCGCTCCCAAATTAAATACCATACCTATTTAGCAGTTACTTCCCATTTTCCCCTCCTCCAGCCTGGGGCAACCACTCAGCACAAAGTTTGCCAGGTTCAACCATGTAGTAGCCTATATCAATACTTCATTCCTTTTTACGACTGAATAATATTCCATTGTGTGTATAGGCCACAATGTTTATTCATTTATCCACTGACGAACACTTGGGTTGCTCCCATATTTTGACTGTTGTTAACAGTGCTGCTATGAACATTTGTGTACAAGTATTTGAGTACCTGTTGTCAGTTCTTTAGGGAACATATCTAAGAGTGGAATTGCTGAGGCATATGGTAATTTTTTTTTAATTAATTTATTTTTATTTTCTGGCTGCGTTGGGTCTTCGTTGCTGCGCGCGGGCTTTCTCTAGTTGCAGCGAGCGGGGGCTACTCTTCATTGCGGTGCATGGGCTTCTCATTGCGGTGGCTTCTCTTGTTGCGGAGCACAGGCTCTAGGCACACAGGCTTCAGTAGTTGTGGCACTTGGGCTCAGTAGTTGCGGCTCACGGGCTCTAGAGCACAGGCTCAGTAGTTGTGGTGCACGGGCTTAGTTGCTTCACGGCATGTGGGATCTTCCTGGAGCAGGGCTTGAACCCGTGTCCTCTGCATTGGCAGGTGGATTCTTAACCACTGCGCCACCAGGGAAGCCCGAGACATATGGTAATTCTATATTTAACATTTTGAGGAACTGACAACTGTTTTCTGTTGAGCCATTTTATATTCCTACTGGCAATGAACAATAGTTCCAGTTTCTGCATATCCTTACTCACACTTGTTATTTTCCATCTTATTAAAGTATAGATATCTTAATGGGTGTGAAGTGGTTTTTGATTTGCATTTCTTTCATGACTAATGATGTAGAGCATCATTTCATGTACTTGTGAGTCATTTGTATATCTTCTTTGGAGAAATGTCTATTCAAATTCTGTGCCCATTTTAAAAATTAGGCTGTTTGTCTTTCTGTTGTTGAGATGTAAAAGCTCTTCATATATTCTGGATACTAGACCTTTATCAGATATATGATTTGCAAATATTTTCTCCCATTCTGTGGGTTGCTTTTTACTGTTGATTATGTCCTTTGATGCACAACAGTTTTTAATGTTGAATAAGTCCAATTTATCTATTTTTCTTTTGTTGCTTGTGCTTTTAGTGTCATATCTAAGAATTCTTTGTCAAATTCAAGGTCATGAAGATTTACCCTTATGTTGCCTTCTAAAAGGTTTATGGCTTTAGGTCATCTATTTAGCTTGTTTGTACATTTCAAGTTAATTTTCGTGTATTGGGTGAGGTAGGAGTCCAACTTCATCTTTCTGCATGTGGATATCCACCTGCCCCTGCACCATTTGTTGAAGAGACTGTTCTTCCTAATTGAATGGACTTGGCTCTCTCATGGAAAATCAGTTGACGCAAATAAATCTTTTAATATCTTCCACGTCTGAAAATGTCTTAACTCTACTTTTGCACCTAATTGACAGTTTGTCTGGGTAAAACGTTCATTTTTCCCCAGAATTGTTTTCTAGTTCCCAGTGTTGCTGTTGAGATATTTGATATCATTCTCATTCTTTATGCTTCCCACGTAGCCTGTGTTTTCTCTCTGGTAATTTGTAGAATATTTTCTTTATCCCCAGTATTTGAATACTTTGTTAAAATGTCCATTCACATGGGTTTGTGTTTCGAGTGGGCCGTTTCAACATACAAAGCCATGTCCTTCAGTTCTGAGAATTTTTCGTTGTCTTCGTTGTACACACACATATGTGAATATTATTTTACTTTAAAATTGTTAGTAATATATAACACTGAAATGTTGTAATGTATGTGTATATATATGTATGTATTTTGTGTACATATATATATATATACACACACATATTTTGACATTTTACCCCAGAAAATAAGGATATTCTTTTATATAACCATAATACCCTTTCCACATACTTTTGAAAACTAAAAGTAATTCCCTATTACTTAATACCCTGTCTATATTCTGATGTCCATAATTGTCCTCAAAATGATTTCTACAGATGTTCCTAATTTTTAGAGCCAATCAATGAACACATGTTATATTTGATTGTTGTGTTTCTTAATATACACACACATGTACTTTTTCTTATTATTATTTAAATTTGATTTTCCTGATTAGCAGAGACTTGACATTATTTCTTTTTTTTTTTAATTTTTGGCGGCGTTGGGTCTTTGTCGCCACGCGGTGGCTTTCTGTAGTTGCGGCAGGTGGGCTTCTCATAGCAGTGGCTTCTCTTGTTGTGGAGCACGGGCTAGACACACGGGCTTCAGTAGTTGCAGCCTGCAGGCTCAGTAGTTGTGGCACACGGGCTTAGTTGCTCTGTGGCATGTGGGATCTTCCCGGACCAGGGCTCGAACCCGTGTCCCCTGCATTGGCAGGTGGATTCTTAACCACTGCACCACCAGGGAAGCCCTTGACATTATATCTGCTAGATTTCTTCTTAATAGTCTGTTGCAAACTTTCATATTCTGACTGGTTTGTAAAACTATTACCTATACCTCCCAATGTTGTTCCACTTCCGAGTCACTGATAAAAGCACTGAGTAGAGCTGAGCCAATGCCGGAGCCTTGTGACATGCCCCTAGAAACGAGTCTTAGAGTGGAAAGTGATCTATCCATCCAGAATTTTCAGATACAGAAACTTAACATGCTATAATTTCACTTCATGTTTCTGTTTTTGCATAAGGCCAGCATGAGCACCTTTGTGAAATGACTTATTGGGAAACAGATATGTATTGTACCTGTAGCAGGCTTCTCATCTACCTGCTAAATCCTCAGACTGAAATTGGAAATAATGGCTACCATTTATTGTGTGGCTGCCAAGCACCCTGTATTTTCATGTAATATCTCTAGAGCTCACAACGCCCACTAAAATAGAACATTATTACCACAATTTTAGAGATGAGTAGAATGAAGCTCACAGAGACGAAGGAGCTAGTTTAGGTTACAGTTTTATCTGATCCCCAGATCCATTCTCCCTCTGCTACTTCCCATTGCTCATATCATGAATAGCTTGTCCTGACTCTTCTGAGCAATCACCTGTTGCCTTCTAAATCCTCACTAAGGCATTTAGCAGCCTAATTCTTAATGCCATCATCATTAATAAACTGAATAATCAGAATTAATTAGTGAATGGTTTCTACCTATCACCCCTTAGGGAAACTTTCTCCTGAAATCTACATAGGCACCAGCTTCAGCCCTTGATTTGAAATAATTGTCAATAAGGAAGAATGCAGAATCCTTAATAGTAGAGGTTCTGGGTTGTTGTGTTTTCTTTAAATTGTAAACAAAAGATTTTAATTGTCTTCCCAGCCCACACACACGCACACACGCACACACACACAGATGAAAATCATGGAGGCAAGGGAGAACCAACTATTACTTTTATGCATAGTTATGTGATAGTAAAAAAAAAAAAAAACAGAAAAAACCCACATTAGGTATGAGTCTCTTTCATACTTTTCTTCACCTTTCACATTTTCTTCCCCTTTCAAGAAAATACAAAAACCGTTTTGTATAAGGAACACTGGCCGATAGGCTGAAATCTGTACCCTCATCTAGAAGCCTCACTAGAAGGTGTCACCCCACTAGAGGGATGTCAAGGCCTATCTCCCAGCTCCCAAACCGTCTCTGTACCTTTGGTGTCTTCCCATGGGATGTCACCCAAGAAAGCCATAGAAGCTCTTCCTTGACCCCTCTGGGACTTCACTGGTTAGGACAGCTCTCTTCCTTGGTTCAGTCACATAAGGAAAGAATTGATTACGTTGGAATAAGTAAACATGCCAACTTCCAACTTAAAAAAAAAAAATTAATTGGGAAATTTTGCCTTTTGAAAGCAATATTTATATGTACATTATAAATATTGGGCTGGCCAAAAAGTTCATTCGGCTAATGAATACATTGTTCAATGAAGCTCTCGGTGAAAACGAAAAAATGTGTCCTTTGTTTTTACTTAAAACCGAACAAACTTTTTGACCAACCCAATACTTTACATTAGAAATCAAAAGTCATTAGAAAAGTAAAGATTTTAATGCAAGGCAATAAAATATTTGTTATGTTTTCATGTAATCATGCAACAAATGTGTATGGATTGTGTACCAATGTCTTGGGCCTTGGGATGAAACAAAAATGATAAATAGGCAAGCATGGTCATTGCTCACCCCAAGCTTACAGGTAAGTGAGGGATACAGATGAAGACAGAGGCAGTTACACGCCTCTGTGATAAAGCCCATGATGGGGGAGCATGGGGGGTTACAGGCGTCCACAGGAGGTATTGAACCCGGAATTGGTGGAGGGTAGGGTGGTCGGGAGAGACTTCCAGAGCTGTTTCTAGATTCCAGCTCTCTTGCTGAGATCTGATCAAGGAAGAACGGTAGAGATGGTGGATTGAGGGCATGAGGATGGAAGAAATCGTCTTCTAGGCAGAGGAATGGGAACCCAACCAGAGCTCCTTAAGGGCCATCGTTGGAGTTGGGTGTTGCGGGTATGAGGGAAGCTGGGCTGAGCAGTGGGTCTCATGACTGAGAGAATCAGGGTACTCTGGGTTGAATGTCTGAAACCTGCCACCAAGGATTTTGGTGGCAATTCTATTAGAAAAGCCATGAAATTATATCACTGAAATGGACCAAGCTTGTAGCCATTGAGCTAACTGCTTTATAATCAGCTCCTGAAGTTGAAAAAGGACATCAACCTGAAAACAGTTAGTTCGCTGGGTAGGTGTCGACCCTCACTTTTCTTTCCCTTTGCTCCTTCGTTTGGTTTTGGGATCTAATCTATCTCTACTTATTTGTCATGTTGTATTAGTAAGCATCACTTTGCCCCCAGCCAATTAAAAGAGGATTTCTGAGGAGTGGACCCAGAGGCTACCCCATCCTTACGAAATCCTTTTTTCCCAGTTGTAATTTATTTCCTCAGCTTCCAGCTCTCCTTCTGTTATGCCTCTTCTCTGCAGCAAAACTGAAAGATGTTTTCATTAGAATTAGAAGGTGCATCAAATTATACCAGTTTGTTTTCCCTTTTCCTGTCTCTTTATAAAATCTCCCGTTTGCTTTCCTGGAAGCCATTTATGAGCGATCGCTTTGTTCTGCTCGCCTCACACCCTTGCTTGTTTGTTCTATCATTCTTTTATCATCATAGCTTGAGCTGTTCCTCATGTGGATTGTTTATTGAGATATCATTTACACTGCTATTGTCTTCACTGGGCTACTTTTCCATGTGGCTTTTTAACAGTAGTTCTGTCAAGATTTTCTTCTTATGTGTGCTCAATACAGGCTTCTGTTTCTTTGTAGATTTTGGTTTTACAACCTCTATTTTAACCGTGTTATTAAAGGGAAGGCTTTGGTCATAAATAAAAGAGACTTTAGAATACAATTGACAAGGATTTGGCTTCCCCCCATTTCAGTAAGAGAATTGAGGGCAGCAAATTCTCTGAAAATACATAGAAAATACCACTGGAGAACTGCTTCTATACTCCTGATTAAAGAGATTGGAGGCATTACTGCCATAAACTATTTGCTATTGACCACTTTGCCTGTTTGGGTCAATATAACTATCAATATGTTGGGAATGTCAGAATTTTCTGTGACCTTAACTATGCATTTGAGCAACTATTAAAACTATATGTAATCTATCAGATGTCTCACAAATGAATTTCCCAAAGCAAAGGAAGAATTTTGACTGGTCTATGTTCAAACCATGTCTTACTCTGTGAAACCAACAGATCAAAGATTTCTTATACCTGGGTCAACATACCAATATCCAGGGGGAAGGTGACAATATTTATCAGTATTTCTAATATATGAATGTTATAGATCAAATAACAGGATATTTTAATTTTTTTCACATCTTTAACAAAACCACTTCCCCTTTCATCACCAATTTTTTTTTCTAGTCAATAAGAGAGAGGACTCTATGTCACGTGTTAAAACTACCTCAAAGCTTCATTTACATTCTTCTTAGGAATCTAGACATCTTAAAATGTCATATTATTCCCAGTTTTTTACCTTAATGTGTAGGATAGGTATTGCCTGATAGTTATGGGATAAATAAGTACAGATTTAATTTTGTTTGCCGGATTGTGAAAATGATGAGTTAAATCTAAGAGATACACTTTTTGTGTGTGTGTGGTACGCGGGCCTCTCACTGTTGCGGCCTCTCCCGTTGCGGACCACAGGCTCTGGACGTGCAGGCTCAGCGGCCATGGCTCACGGGCCCAGCCGCTCCGCGGCATGTGGGATCTTCCCGGACCAGGGCTCAAACCCGTGTCCCCTGCATCGGCAGGCGGACCCTCAACCACTGCGCCACCAGGGAAGCCCCTAAGAGATACTTTTACAGTTGCTTCTAATGATGGTCTTCTGGCCAATTACATTATTATTAAGTTAATTTAATTTCCTTAATTTCAGGAAGGATGTTGATTCACAGATATAGGACTAAGTAAACTGGAAAGGCACACTTATGGGTCAATCACGGTCTATTCTATTCGTTAGGAATATAAGTAAAGTTTCTAATTATGCTGTCATTATACCTACAGTGGCATGTCCATAAGCCCTCCATCTTTGCCCCTTAGTTATTTGTGTATTTTGTTTGTAAGAAATATACTAACAAAATAACATAAAATATTTATTTTTGTAATTTAATGATCTTGGCCAAGTAACTAACAGATAAGCTCATTATAGCTAAAATTATACTGAAAATACCTCTTCACTCACTCATCTCACGTACTGTTACTACAACACATATATTTACCTGGGTTTTTACCCCCTTTCCTTAAAACAAAAGGACCATCTCACCACACAGCAAAACCCTAGGTAGGTGGAAACAAAACAGCAAGGGAAGATCTAGAAATCAGTTAGATTCAAAAGAGCACAAGATAAGCAGTAATTGAAAAAAAAACACATATTAAGGTTTCACAAAACATTTTTAAATGCTTTTATTCTAGATATGAAAGGTCAGATTCATTTTGCTTGATTATATTTTGTATACTTTTTGAAGTTTTGCATTTATGAAAAAACTGATTATTTACTATGTGTACAATTTCTTAAAAGCATTCCAACAAACATTTATATTTTAGGGTTTGTTGAAGAACTTTACCAAAGCCCTCTTTTTAAATTTAAAAAAAAATTTTTGAGCCCAAGTTACCATTTTCCGACTATGAAGTACCACACACAGGCAAGTGCACACAAACACATAAACACACAGCCTCAGTGTTATGGGCAGAAAGATTTTTCACCAAAGACCTAATTTTAGATGAGTTCTGCACCAAACTATACCGTTTCATTTTTTTTCAGTTAAGAACAAAATTTCATTTTAAAATGTTTTTTGAGGGGCTTCCCTGGTGGCGCGGTGGTTGGGAGTCGGCCTGCCGATGCAGGGGACACGGGTTCGTGCCCCGGTCCGGGAAGATCCCACATGCCGCGGAGCAGCTGGGCCCGTGAGCCATGGCCGCTGAGCCTGCGCGTCCGGAGCCTGTGCTCCGCGACAGGAGAGGCCACGGCAGTGAGAGGCCCGCGTACCGCAAAAAAAAAAAAAAAAAAAAAAGGTTTTTTGAAATATGTTCAAGCCTTCTTGGGGATAATCCAGCTGTTTAGCCGAGCCCCCTCCTCACCCTTTTTTTTTTCAAGGTTACAGAAGTACAAAGTGTAGATTCAATTTGTTACTTAAAGGATGTACTTTGAGAAGACTGAAGTTACTTCTAGTTAGCAAGTTCTTTGCCATGCAGGTAACAATTTATCACAATTTGACAGGATACACTTTTTAAATTTGAGGTTGAGGAGGAATGTAGAAATAGCTCTGGGCAGAAAAGGATGGCTTGCGTGGAAGTATATAAGGTGTTGTGATGTGATATTTTACTCCACACCCATATTATAAATAAACACAACTGGAAAAAAAAATCCTCCAAACACTCGCTGTGCTAAAACTAAAGCATGTGTGCTATATTAAGAAAAGGGGGATATATGTTTGCGTTGGTAGGGATGGGCTGGTGGTTTTCATGACAAAATGCTTTCCTTGTCCCCCCCCCCACCAAAAAAAAGGCTACAAACTCTGTCATAGTGATTGTGTAGTTTGTAATTTGAAGTTCAGAGTTCAGATTCTATGTAGTTAGAGAAGTACAGTCAATTTTCATTTATAAACATTCTAGATTATGCATAGGTAGTTTGCTGTCTTTGGTAATCATTTATAAAATCTGGCTAACCTCTCTTTTCCCTCCCAACACTTACTGAGGCTTCTCTTCTTCCAAAGACCTCCTTAAATTTCCCATCAGTGTTTACAGAATAGTAACTAATTTTGAAGATAGGTCAATCTTTTAGGAGAAAGCATAGGTATTTGAAGGTAAATGCGTGCCATTTTGGTAATCTGCTATTTTGAATGGTGACATCACCAGGCCGTGCCACCCACGGAACCCTGCCCAGGTGCTGGTCTCCTCCCAGTTTGTTTACCTCAGACTATTCTAGAAACGAGTTAGGCTATGACTCAGGACTAGTGTTGTGGTATTTTGTAACACTTAAAATAATTCACCAGAGTATATAATGATTTTATATTTCTTTGGCAACAAAACAGTGTGGACCATTGTATTTTGAAAACACAGACAAGTTTAGATATTATTATTATCTGTCTTGCCAAAATCAGTAATCTTCAGGAAGCTTAAATCAATTATTCCTTTTCAGGGAAAAGCAAAGCCCCGTCATTTCACTTCCACATATAATAACTTTTGATTGCTGGGTTGAGAATTACCCACATGTAAGACCTGCAATCACCATTCTTTCATTAAACAAACATGCATTGACGTCTTGCCGTGGATCAGGCCTGTGCAAGGTGCTAAGCTTGCACAGCTGAGCGAGGCCATCCTTGTCAGATGCTGGGAAGGGAGACAGCCATAGACACATGATTATAATTTAACGTGGAACATGTGACTTTTAGGATGTGCCCAGGGTACCAGGTGAACACGGAGAAGCAGCAGGTAGCTCGCGGGGTGACAGGAGGGGCACCAGGGAAGCTTCCCTGAGGTAGGATACCTGAATGGAGTCAGAGAGGAGGACCCTCAGCAAGGGGGGGAGGGCGTGTGGCAGGGGGTGGCAGTCGCAGCAGAGACACATGAGTGACAACACAGATGCCTTAAAGAGCCTGCTGCCCTCGCGGGAAGTATGAACGGTTGGCGTATGCAGTGACGGACAGCAGGAGGCAAGGGAGGACGTTGGAGAAGTAGAGGCTGGGCCGACTCAGGGAGGCTTCGGGGCTGTGTTAATGAACTCTGACTTTATGCTTAGCCAATGGGGAGCCATGACGGATTTTTAAGCAGAGGGCTCACATGGTCAGAGTTGCACTTTAGGCAGATCCATCTGCAGAGGAAGAGAATTGAAGAAAGCAAGACTGAATCCCGGGAGGAGAGTTGCGAGACTCGGCCAGTAGTCAGGCCGAGATGAACGGGCCGGTGTTAAGGGTGGGGAGGGGAGACAGCCTCGGGAATTACAAGCATCAGACGGCCAGAAGGTGATGGCGGACGGGTGAGAGGGGTGAGAAGCAAGAGGGGTCAAGGGTGGCGGCAGCGTCCTCGCTCGGGGCCGGTGGGCAGATGCGGACACATACGCGCGCAACACACACACGCACACTCACACTGCCCCCTCTCTCGCACACGCACACACACGCACACACGCACACACACACTGCCCCTCTCACACACACACACTGCACCTCTCTCTCACACACACACACACACAATGCACCTCACACACCCACAATGCACCTCTCTTTCACACACACACACACAGTGCACCTCTCTCTCTCACATGCACACACACACACATTTTTATTATGTAAGTTTCAGGTGTACAACATTATAATTTGACACCTGTGTACACTACACAGTGATCACCACCAAAGTCTAGTTACCATCCATCACCTTACAGTTCACCCCACACAGACTACTTAGATTTAACTTTTTAAAAATTTTTATTAAAGTATAGTTGATTTACAGTGGTGTGTTAGTTCACACACGTTATTGAAATTTCTCTGTCGGGCTTCCCTGGTGGCGCAGTGGTTAAGAATCCACCTGCCAATGGAGGGGACACGGGTTCGAGCCCTGGTCTGGGAAGATCCCGCCTACCGCGGAGCAACTAAGCCCGTGCGCCACAGCTACTGAGCCTGCTCTCTAGAGCCCATGAGCCACAACTACTGAAGCCCACGCACCTAGAGCCCGTGCTCTGTAACAAGAGAAGCCACTGCAATGAGAAACCCGCGCACTGCAACGAAGAGTAGCCCCCGCTCGCCGCAACTAGAGAAAGCCCACGTGCAGCAATGAAGACCCAACGCAGCCAAAAATAAATAAATAAAATAAGTAAATAAATAAATTTATTTTTAAAAAATGTCTCTGTCTTGCTCTTGTAGTGCACCGTGCTTCGCCTACAGGGTCACCACTGCTCTTCATTTTAACTGCATGTTTCATCGTCTGTCTTCCTCACTCAACTGTAAGCTCCTTGGAACAGGGGTTGTGGTTGCCTTCTTCATTATTCACTCCCACGTTAGCAGCCTGCCTGGCATGTTGTAGGCATCAATAAATATGTATTAAAGGGGTGAATGCAGTTTTCAGATCATAATTAAGAGTCAGCCATACATTTTCAGTTAGTTTTCTATGTGGATTTTTCTCTTTTTTGGGGGGGGTTTTTGGTTCTGTTTTGTTTTGAACAACAGCCCTGCTGAAGTTATTGGCTGAAGAGCTGGAGCTGGCACACCAGTGAACCTGGCTCCCAGTCCCTGCCCCACCCTTTGCCAGATCTGTGATATTGGGCAAGGGGCTTACCCCCTCCTGGGTATCGCTTCTCCACGAGTATAGTTAGGAATAGGGACAGGTCTGATCGCTGAGGTCCTGCCAATCCTGATGTTTTACAAGAAAGGAGGACATTTTATACGACTGACCAGAAAGAGAAAAATAGTAGTAATACATTAAATACTTTATTGAGCAGAAAAAAGCCTCAGGAAAACAGAAATCCCAGACTCTGAGTCTACTTGCCATTAACACGTCCACTGTTTTCCAACTTGGTTGATGATATGGACTTACTAAATTAAAGAGAAATCAGCTCGAGTGATATATGCTGCATATTTCCACGTGGCATCGCCACTGTCCTAAGGTCTGATGGTCCCAAGGGTTGTTCAGGATGAGTAATAGGTTAAACGAGACGTGCCCGTCTGCGGTGCGCTCCGCGCGTGCCCGCCTCTCCCCAAAGCAGCTCCCTGTGTGCTGCAAACTCTCTTTTGTCGCCAATGTCTCTCTGTCCCCAAGAATCCCTGCATTTATTCTGCTTCTAAATGGGCTCCCCTCCCTGTAAAGCATCATTATACCCCGTAGAAAAGAATGTGAGCTCAGAGGCGTCTTTGTCCGAAAGAACTTTGAAGGCAAATTCCTTGAACTTCTGAGACATTCAACAGACAGTAGCTCCTTTCCTCGTGGGTGCATGTGTTTAACTCTGGCAGGAACCTTTGACGTGTTTTCCCACAGTTCTGTTTATTGTGACTTCCTAGGGACATTTCCCTGTTGAAAATTTAACTAGAAAAGAAAGTTTGCATTACTCTTGCTGGGTTTTAAGCAAGGATGAGAAACCCGTTTGTTTTACACTGATTGATAATAACCTTTTTTCAGAAATTTGTTTTCTTGAAGTATAGTTGATTTACGATGTTGCATTAGCTTCAGGTGTACAGCAAAGTTATTCAGTTATACATATGTATACATTATTTTTCATTATAATTTATCAGGATATTGAATCTAGTTCCCTGTGCTATAGAGTAGGACCTTGTTTATCCATTCTCTATACAATAGTTTACATCTGCTAACCCCAAACTCCCAGTCCATCCGTCCTCCACCCACCCCCACCCACCCCTTAGCAATAACCTTCTTAAGACAACGATGGGTCTCCCTTGCTTACATAAAAATGTGCGCTGAATGACGTGCACAGGTTAAGTTTCTGTGAATTGAAACCTACATGGTAAGTTAAAGGAACTTACCATGCTCTTGTTTGCATTGAAAAGTCTGCTTTATAGAGGGCAGTCTCCTAACTTACCTGTTTGCTAATTCTATTTGTTATTACATCGGAATAACTGCCTCTACCCTGATCCTAGCCAAGCTCTTTCTCCATCTGGGCTATTGTCATGATCTAACTGGCCCCTCAGTTCCACCCTAGTTCCCAAAACAGAAGTCAGGGCGATCCTTTTAAAATGTAAATATGTTTTAAAACTTAACGTCTGCGTTCAGAACAATCCAACACCTCCGTTGCTCTCCGAGTAGAACCCCAAGTCCCTAGTCCCACTCACCTTTCTAAATACGCCAAGCACGCTCCTCCCCCGGGACTCCGTGCTGCCTGGTCCCCGCACCTGGAATCTCCTGCCAGACACACCATGTGGCCGCCGCCCTCTCTCCTTCAAGATCTTCCTCCACTCAGACCTCAGTGAGGCCGAGGGACACCACTCAATTGAAGACCGTGGTCTTGACTCCCACCCTGCACATCTCATCCCCCTTCCCGGCTCTGGTTCCGCCCTTACCACCTTCTGACATTCCCTATATGTGCTTGTTTATTATGCTGTTGTCTTCATCATAGAAGGTAGCTGAGTGAAGGCAGAGTTGTTTTCTGTTTTGTTAGCTGCTATATCCCCAGTGCCTGGTGTGGTGCCCACACACAGTAGGGGCTCTGAAAACTTGTTGAATCAATGAGTGAATGAATAATTGGGTGTTTCTCAGGTGTAATCTAAACAAAGTCAAATTTTTATTTTCTATATAGTTTAAACCTATAGAGTAAGGGTAAAGTCTATCAAAGCTGACAAGGACATTCTTTATAACATAAGGAATCATGATGACAAGGACTAAACGTAGGGAGGCACAGAAGGTGGTCAAAAGGGAGCAGGACTGAAGATGCGGTCCATATACACAATGGAATATTACTCAGCCACTAAAAAGAATGAAATAATGCCATTTGCAGCAACATGGATGGACCTGGAGATTATCACACTTAGTGAAGTAAGTCAGACAAAGACAAATATCACATGATATCACATATATGTGGAATCTAAAAAAACGATACAAATGAACTGATTTACAAAACAGAAACAGGCTCACAGACTTAGAGAATGAAATTATGGTTACTGGGAGGAAGGATGGGGGGAGGGATAGATTGGGAGTTTGGGATTGACATGCACCCACTGCTCTATTTAAAATACATAACCAACAAGGACCTACTGTGTAGCACAGGGAACTCTGCTCACTATTCTGTAATAACCTAAATGGGAAAAGAATAGGTACATGTATATGTATAACTGAATCACTTTGCTGTACACCTGAGATTAACACAGCATCGTTAATTAACTATACTCCGATATAAAATAAAAAATTTAAAAAGGCGGGGTGGGAGCAGGGCTTAAGGCTTAGCCTGAGCTTTTGTGCTCAGATCTGGCCTCAGGAGCACGTGCATTGTTGTAAGGATTTGACATAATGCATGTAAACTGCCTGACCCACAGGGATGTTTACTACACAAAGGGAATAATCATGAGCTTTCTGTCATTATTTGGAACCATCCTGGAGATTGCCTCCGCTGTCCCAATGACTTAAGACTTCTAAGAAAGCCACCAAACAAGGGGATTTCCTGCTGGAAACCCGTGGCCCACTGCATCCCGTCAGGGCCCCTTTGGAGACTGGAGCAACGCACAGCAGGAGAGCTGTGCAACCATACTGCTCTTAAGAATGAAAAATGAAGAAAGGAATCCATTTGTCCCTTTCCCAGGATAAAGCACACGCCTCCTCCTGTTGACTTTATACTTGCAGCCTGGTGCCTTTGATGTCTTAGTGTTTTGCATGTTTATTGATGCTTCGCAGTGGCCCATGGAACAGGCAGGGCGGCTACACTTATTCTCAGTACCAGATTCCACATGACTTGTTTGTGGCCACAAGGTGGCCTGAACTCCAGGTAAGGGTTCTTTCTACCATTTGTTGCCTTTTTAAATTCATGCAACAATTACTGGACTGCTCCTTATATGCCAGGCGCTGTTCCAGGCACTGGGAATACAGCAATGTCTCTAATCTCATGGAGCATACATTCCAGTGGAGGAAAAAAGACAGTAAACAAAGGGCAAGTAAATGTGCAATGTGCCAGGTAGAGATTTTTGCTACACAGGAACATGAAGCTAGGTGAGAGGCATCGGATGTTGCTATGCAATATCAGGAAATCAGGTAAAACCTCACCGAGAAGGTTACATTTGGACAGAAACTGGAGCAGGCCTTGCAGATACCTGGAGAGTGTTGCAATGAGGGAGCAGCAAGGGCAAAGGCCCTGAGGCAGGACCATGTTTGGCTACTCGAAGCATGACACGGAGGCCAGAGTGGCTGGAACTCGGTGAGCAGGTGGGAGAGTGTGGGCGAGATGGTCAGAGACAGTGGGCAGAGGTCAGGCCATTGTAGGACTTTGATTTGTGCTCCAAGTGAGATGGGAAGGCTTGAGGGTTTTGAGGAGAAGAGTGATGCTTGTGCTGCTGTGTTGCGTTGAAAGGACACAAGGGAAGCCACGGAGAGCAGATGTTGCAACAGATCCAGCTGGGAGGTGCTGGCAGCTGAGACCAGAGTTGTACCAGTGGAGGTGCTGAGAAGGAGTTCGATGTTGGATATTAGCTTGCAGGTAGACCTGGAAGATTTTGCGAAAAGATTGGAAGTGGGGTTTGAGGGAAATAGAGGCGTTAACAATGAACTCCAATCTTTTGGCTCAAACCTCTGGAAGAATGGGTCTGCCATTTCCCCAAAAGGGAGAGATTACAGGTAGAGCAAGCTTGTGTTGGTTTAGCTGTGTCTGATTTTTTTTTTAAGGATGCAGTTGAAATTAGGGGTTCAATTTTGGGCATGTGAAGTTTATTAAACATCCAAGCGAAGATGTCCTGTAGGCACGTTGACAGGCATGAGTCTGATAGGAGACCAGGACCTGTCTGGGTTGGAGACGTGAATGCAGATACATCAATTCAGAGACGCTGTTTAAACCCGGGCAAGTAGATGGAATCATCTGGAAAGTGGGTGTAAACCAGGAAGCATCCAAGGTCAGAGACCTGTAGCACTGCAACATTTGCCATTTAGGGGATGCCAAGGAACCAGCAAAGGAGGCTGGGAAGATGTGACCCACAGGGAGGGGAGTGGAGAGAGATTCGGTCCAGGAAGCCGGGGAAAAAAGTGGAGGGTGAGATCCCCTCTGTCAGGTGGTGCCACTAGGTCAAATGTGTAGATAGATAGACAGATAGACAGATAGATATGTACAAAATATATATGTACATATGTACAAAAATATATCTACGTAGTACAGTATATGCCTTCTTAACTTGACATTACTTCATGAACCATTTTCCATGTCATTAAATACAATTTCCACGTGCGACTTTTAATGACCCCATAGTATTTCATGTCATGGATGTGCTATAATTTATTTACTATTCTCTGACTGTTGGATGTTTGTATCAATTTTTCAGTATCATAAATAATGCTTATATATACATCATGCTTTACAGCTTTTGATTCTTCTATATAAACTCCTAGAACTGGAATTATTGGGGTGGCCATACAGTTCATTCCGTAACATCTTACGGAAAAACCCAAACGAACTTTTAGGCCGACCCGATACAATCCAATCAGAAGTGAATATTTATTATAAATGTCCATCCAGAAAGACTGTACCAACGTTTGCTTCTACCAGCTTTGTGAAAGAGGAGTGCTTATTTTACTGTGGGCTTCACCAATATTGTGTATCAGTTGTCTTCAGTTTTTTTGACAACAGAGTAAAAATGGCTCGTCGGTGATGTTTGCGTTTTTTTTTTCATGAGACTACTATGGCTTCGTGTATCTTTTGTACCTGTCTCTTGTCAATGTATCTGTTGGAATCATATACTTTTCTTAGTTACTTGGCAAAGCCACGCATGCAGTAAGGATATTGATATTTTACCATAACTGGGGTAAATATTTTTCCCAGCTGTTTGCACTTTGGTTTTATAATGACATTATATGAGTTATAAATTTTAACATTATATTTAGAAAATTCTTTGCAATTTTGAAAGTAATAAATATGTATATAGTTTCAAGATTTCTAAATTTTAAAGTTATTTATTTTTATGTATAGTTAAAGGTAAGGCCCTAACCTGCCTTTTTTTTTTTTCCCCAGAAGTAATCAAATCTACTCACCCAGGTCAAGAATTTCTACTCTATGTTCCAAATTCAGCCTCTCACTGAACACTTGTAGAACAAGGCAACAGAATTAGTAAACAACCCGTTAAACAGTTCTAATAGTTTAAGCTTCATTTGGTCTCAAAACCTGCTGCCACGTAATTCCTATATCAGTGAGGACATGATAGGCTGTGCTGCTGTAATAAACAGCCCAAATTGCTTCTCTGCCTTGTCCGGAAGGGATACCGGTCACTTCCCTCCAAACCCCATTGGCCAGAGCTAGTCACATGGTCCTACCTAACTGCAGGGGTTGGAGAAGATGGGAAGCAAATGGAATGTTTCAGGAGTACCCCTCCATCTGCCGTAGATTCCTGCCACATATTCTATCTAGCGTTGGCCTCAGGAACGCAGAGTAAGACTTTTCCACATATGCCTTCAAATAGTTGAAAACAGCAATCACATCCCACTGCCCCCCATGTGCACACTCCCTGTGCACTCAGAGTCTTCTGGTTTTCAGAAGGAGCCTCGCTCTTTTGATCACTTTTTCTCTTAGTTTCTTTCTTTTCTTTTTCTTTTCTTTTTTTTTTTGGCCGTGCCACAAGGCATGAGGGATCTTAGCTCCCTGACCAGGCGTCGAACCTGTGCACCCTGCATTGGAAGCGCAGAGTCTTAACCACTGGACCACCAGGGAAGTCCTATCTAACTTAGTTTCTTATCCCGTTGCCATCCTGGAAACCCTTTCCCGGATGCATTACCACTTATTAGTATCAGTTATTAATACCCCAAATGTCTCGTGATTTAAACAGAGATTTATCTTCCATTTCATTAACTTCCGGTCTTATATTCTCGAAGCAGAGTCTTCATCCTCCCCTGCTTGGTGTTCCCTGCTTACGACACCTTCCTTTCCTACCAGCATGAGGCTTGGCTCGTAGCTACCCAGTTTGCCAAATGGATTGCACAGCTGTAGTTTCCATCGACCTAGGATCGTGATGCTAACCAGTTCAGGAAGACATATCCTAAAGCCATGACCTGTCATCAGTTCATTAAGATATGCAACTGTTTTATGATACAATTTGCTCAAGCCGTAAATCACATCCAGTTTCTGTGCTTCAGCTTTTCAGTGCTTCCAGCTGCTACATTTTCCCGTTGGGTGTGGATGAACCGCTGGAGGTTGAGACAGTAGACAGCCTAGGAAAACTATGTCACTGAACTGATAATGTGTGTGAAAGTCTTCAAGTCTCTGCTGACTTAGAAAGAGGAAGAGGGAGGGGCTTTTGATAGCCCTATCCTCCAAGTGCTCATATTATTTTTAGATCAGAAAATTTACCTTGATCCATGTTGTACTTCTTGAACCAAAAGGGCTTTGCCACCCTCCCCCTTCCCCTGAGGGTGCTTCATTGTCCCATGGAGTCAGATGGTGACAGTGGGCCCAAAGGGTCTATAAGGGCTAGACCTCTTACAATGCTTCTGCCAAGAAAACTAGCCGAGGTGACATTTGAGGTTTACTGGGCAGTATAAAGTTGACTTCCGCATTACCCATCATCTAGGCCTTGTTTGTGTTCAAAACCTATTTCAAATGCTAATAGCCAGTTGTGCATATGATAACGTCACGTGTGTGAGAGCCAGTCGTACATGTCTATTAAATCCTTGTGTGGACCCAGAGATGCTGTTACTTCTAACAGTCCAGATTCAGACGTTTACTGGGACACTCAGGTATATGAACGCTTGCGCTTAAACATGCCCTTTAACGTACCTAACAGTCTCCGAATGCCCATTCAGCTCCCACCATCTCCCGACTTCCCTCACTACCGTAATTGAGCGCTAGGGGTCTGCTTTTCCAGAGTGACAATACCACGGAGCCTCTTTTGAAGCCAGTGGAGTCAGACTCATGTCCAGCTGCCACTCATTAAATACACAATAAGCACATCTTAATAACCTGACAACTCCATGTGCTACCCTAAAGGTATTTGCAAACATTATTTCCAAAACACGTTCTTCTTCCAAGTAACGTGAGTAGGCCTCACAATTAACTAATTTCCAGCCAAGTCTGAAATATCAAAGGTTAGTGTCCAGAGATCGTAGTGTGTAAAAGAATGGGAGCTCTTGTTTTCAAATTCAGCTGTGTTGGTTTTACAGTTTCGGGACTGGAAAATGGCCAGAAGACTGTATTAACCTTCTTTTCAGTCTTTCTTAAGAATTCCCTCATGTCTAGGATGCCAACTAGACTCCGAGAATTCATGCTTATTCTGTTGTGTCCAGGGGATGCCTTCTGTCATCCGTAGTTGCCTGCTATGGCGAGGGGTTAGAGATTAAAAGAGTAAAAGTCAAGTTTTTAACCCAAGAATAGGGTATTTGTTTCACCGGGCATCACAGTCAAGTTCAGGGCCACCGGGAGCTCACGTGAAGCCTAGAAAAGAAAGAAGCTTCCATGCGCATCCACTGTCTGAGGCTTAGGCCCTGGTTGCTTGATCCGTACTGGAGCTTGGTTTTTAGTCCATTCCCTTGACTGCAATTTTAGTTCCTATTTCCTTGGCCCTCAGATTTATAGGTTAGAATCTTCATAACTGTAGCTTTGCTTCCCTGTTTCCCACTTCTGAACCTCCTATCCTCAGACCCTAGGCCCCTGTCCCTCAGTCGGGGTCTGCAGAGCTATACTCCCCAGGTTTAAAATGCTTGCTCTCATTACTCAGGAACATTGCAGAGAAAAATCCAGATACAATATGTTTATGATATGATTGAATCTGGTTTGAATATATTTCAAGAAGAGCATAGTTTCAAGTAAAAAAAAAACTGAAATTTATTCAGAAATAGATAAGTTAGTAAACTTTTGCATGCAAATTCACAGTATGTAAAAATAATAACGGAATTTTGTAATGACAGTGGCCCCTGCATAGCATTTTTGTTTGTTTGTTTATTTTTTGTAGCACAGCAAAAAGCCCAGATATCAAATAGACTGGAGGCTGGGAAGATACGTACACTACAAACCTATACATTTTAAAAAAGTAACCTAATCCCCCCCCCAACCTCACCCCCAAAGTTGTCTCTTACATTCATTTCTCCCTAGCAGTGTTAAATCTGGTAAGGATTGTGTTCATCTTGCCACAATTAAAAGTCTACAAACTAAAAAATGTCCATAAAAGCCAACCATCAAAATGTGTGAAACATCTAAGATGTTGATATAATTGAAACCTGTCTTCAGTATTTGCTAAATACATGTTTTCCCTCCCTTGACATCTAATAAACAATTGTAGAGCTATGTCTGAGTTTAGCATTGTAAGATCTGGATTCAAAGTACCACAGGGGAACAGTCAACTCTGGTCTCTGGATTCATGCTCTATTTTTAAAATAAATACCATCTACATAACTAATTTTTAAAAAATCAAAACTTTGTTATTGGTTGGTTATTTGTGGTACAAAACTTTCTACCTGCTAGAAGATGATAAAAAAAATGATGATCAATTTTCCTTGCTCAAGAATTCCAAATAACTTAGCTAGATACACACACCCCCAACTCAAGTGGGGGAGCGTAACACCCCTCACCTTAGATGTGGGCTTCCATAGGGACTCCCTTCCAAACAGTAGAGGATGGAGGCGGGAAGAGAAACTTCCCAGTGGAGAAACCTGACAAGCCCCAGTCAGCCAGTGATCAAGGCCAACGTCGACAGTGATAAGGACCCTTGCTGTCCTGTTCACCTCTGTGGTTGTCTTCCCCAAAACCCATAACCTTCGTCTAACCATGAGAAAACCATCAGACAAAACCCAGTTTTGGACTTTCTGCAAAATACCTGATCACTACTCCTCAAAACTGGCATCAAGAACAAGGAAAATCTTATAACCTTTAGAAATTGTGAATCACCATGTTGTACACCTGAGATACAAAATACTGTGTACCAACTGTTAAGAAGATGTGATGACTAAATGTAATATGGTGTCCAGGATGGGACTCTGGAACAGAAAGAGGACATTCAGAAATCCAAATAAAGTGTGGGCTTTAGTTAATGAAATGCATCGATGTTGATTCATTACTTGGGACAAATGTCACATACAAGGGAAGATGTTCATTAGAGGGGAACCTGGGTGTGGCGGTTATGGGAACTCACTGTACTATCTTCGCAACCGTTCTGTAAGCTTAAAGCTATTCTAAAAGAAATAAAAGTTTATTTTTAAAAAAGGCTATTAACAGACCCTCCAACTGGGCCAATAGGGTTCTCTGTACAACCTGATTCCAGGACACCCCTGCTTCTGTGCTCAGAGACCCCCTACCTGGTGACCTGTCTGTGGACCTTCTCTAGCACCAAAACATCTCCTAAAACATCTTTTGTAAGTCGTTCCACACATCTGGCACCAGGGCTGAAGTTTCCCGGAGTCATCTGAATTAGTGTCTGCACCAGAATGAAATCCTGCGCACATGTGGCAGAAGACACTTGCCTTCTCGTTACCCATCCAGTGTCTGACTCTTTCCTGCTTTTTGAGTCTCTGTGTGGTTTCTCACTACAGGAGGTGAAAATTCCAGACAATGGTCCCAAGACTGTGTCCTCTGCTACATTCACCAGATGCACCCATGGCAACCTTAGGATCAGGAGGTGAGGTGGCGGGGAGCGTTCCCAGGGGACAGCGGTGTGTTGGGGGATGATGGGGGGAGGCGCAGGGACTAGTGGAAGGGTCCTGCAAGTTTCGGGGGGTCTACTGTCAAGCAGTGGAGTCCTATCAGCCATGCTGGGCCAACCAGTTCTGCAGCAGACTTTGTTCCCAGCCTGGTTCTCCAGCCCTCCTAGCAGTACCGAAGCTACACAGTGTTCTTTATGTAAAATTGTTTGTTGAAAACAAACATGCATACATAACACCGCACAGATCATAAGAGCACAGTTCGATTCATTTCCACAGAGTGAACCGATCTACTAGGACTCATATCAAGAAACAAAACCTGGAAATCCCTCCCACACCTTCACATCCCAGCTCAGAGGAAGCTGGCCAGGAGGGACCAGCCACGGGAGTGCAGGAGGCAGCAAAGCCTGTGAGAAGCCTTGCATCAGCCCACAGACCTGCCTGCCATCTCAGCTTCCATTTCCATGTCTCTCGCCTCCTTATGATAAGTCCCATTTTCCTGAGTTGGTTAGAGCTGGCTTCTGTTCCTTGCAGCCCAAATGGCCTGAATAGCAACTGTTTCGACTTAGGCGGACAGAAAACATAACGGTCCGATGAAAACCGTGACTCACTCATGCCAATATCTCATGGGAAGGAATGCCTTCAAAATCAGTGGCTTTGGAGAGATACTTGACACAATAGCATGAAAAATAAGATGTCATTTAAAGGGTAGACCTAAAACAGTGATATTTATAGAATTAGATATAATCTCAGAATGGGGAATAGGACATTGGAGTACCAACAACACCCCACTGGTTCCTGAGCAATGATCTTTAGTAAATCATTTCTCTGCGTTCCTGCTTGTGTGGTCATGGAAGAGAGCATTAAGAACCTGGGCTAAAAGATGCTGCCCCAGGGGAAAGTATAATGATTTTAAATGGCAACGAGTCTCATACATTAATTTCCTAGCAAAGTCTGTGTCAAGCCCAGATGCTGGAGAGAAAGTGAAAATGACAGCACCAAACAAAAGAAGAGTACCTTTTGCTGGTGTGTTTGCTGACAGCCTGTATGTGTCAAACTTGATGAAATGCATTTACAAGCCCCGGCCAGACGTTAAAGAAAGCAACTGTGAGTTCTCATCCCTTGAACCCTACAAGCCACCAAAGCAATTTAGCTGATGGCTCTGGGTATCAGTTTATGCTGAGACAGGGTGTGGGCTATCTCCTCTCGTGGGCATTTTGCCTTTTGGACAGCTTGTGGGAACACGCATAAAGACTCTGGAGGACATCCAGGGCATTTTAGGAGAACTGGGTGGGTGGCAGTCAGCGGTGACACATTCATGCGTCCACTCTAAGTGCTTCGAACTATTTTTACTAATTTATTATTTTACTCATTTAGCCTTAGCTAGATGTGTTTATTTGCAAATATTTGCTTAGCACTTGCCATGCAGAATCCACCAGAGAATTTTCAATTGTGACAGTTTTCTTCACTTTGCATCTCTTCCATGACAAACTCTGTAAGGTTAGAGATCTTCCATTTGTGAATCCCCAGCATTGGGGTCAGGGAGGGAGACAGTGACTGGCTCATGAAATGAGCTCAAAATATAGCTATTGCATGAATAACGTTGTGATGTGTTGAGCTCCGAAAGGGACTTGATCCCTTAAACATTGTGGCTTTACATAATTGAAGCTGAGAACATTTAGAAGGTGAACGGACTTAGAACCTGAGTTTATATGCTGGCTCTGGTATTTATTAGCTGTGCCTCAACTAGTGAACCGGACTGCTGAGCCTCGATTCTCACCTGTACAATGGGAACAACATAACTGCCCCACAAGTTTCTTCTGAGGATTAGAAGATGGAGTATATGCACGGTTCGTGGCGCAAAGTGCCGTGGTCATTGCTGTGAGCATCATAAGAGTTAAATGGTGGAGAATGAGGGCTTTAGAATCAGACCTCAGCTCTGGTCTCAGCTGTAGCATTGCCTTGCTGTGTGACACATGTAAATCATATGGCCCCCTGCCTGGTCCAGGGTGAGTGATTGATAAATTATTATTATTATTATTAACAATAGAAGGCAATTATCCTTATGGTTGTATTAATATTAAATTATTCCCCTAAAAGGACACACAAAACAAAGAGTTTCAAATCCGTTTAGAAGGAAGAGAAATAAATTTTAGAGGCACTCTGGATGAGAAAAATCTCTGTAATTGAGCATCAAATTTAGCCTTGGGTTTCCTGATAACCAGGGTAATAAAAAGAATCGCAACAGTTTATATAATTATCATTATCAGTTGTAATTAGTCAACTAGAGCTGCTCTGTCCAATATGCTAACCAGTAGCCACGTGTGGCTATTACTGAGTCTTCGAAATGTAGCTCATCTGAACTGAGATGTGCTGTAGGACTAAAATGCACTGGATTTTGAAGAGTTAGTGTGAAAAAGTAAAATATCTCATTAAAAAAGTTTTGTATTTGCTACATGTCGAAATTACGGTATTTTGGTTGTTTGGATTGAATAAGATATACTATTAAAGTTAATTCCACCTATTTCTTTTTACTTTTTTGGTGTGGCAACTAGAAAGTTAAAAATTCCATACACGGCTCACATTTTTGACTTCCGTTTTGTCCCTATTGGACAATACAACTCTTTAAAACTCTCATTATTCTAAATGGAACTTATATTACTTATATTTTATTTATATAAAATATCAATATAATTCTATAGCATAATTGTAATAAGTATGACATATCGATAATTATGATATATTATAATAATTATGATATAACACCATATGATATATAATTATGATATATTATATAATTATAAAAATACAAAGATATAAATATATAACATCAACATATTATAAACATATAATATAATAAAATATGTAATATTAATATAGTATAAATATATAATTACTACAATATAGTTATTAATAAAAATAATAGAAATAAAACAATATGTTATATATTAATATGTTATTACATACTTTATATTATTTATAAAAGAGGCTTTTGATATCCATATAGGTAACATCTTCACCTACAATTTTAAAGAAAATTTGATAGATCCTAAAGGAGCGATGTTATGATAATTACACGAAGGAGAGACGTAATGATAATTGTAGTGGCTACCGTTTCCTGAATGCTTGCGTACGTGCTAGGCACAGTCCTAATTTCTTTTCAGATATCGATCATTTAAAAATTCATAAGCGGTATGATCATTTTTGCACTACGCCAGGAAATTATACCTTAGTAACTGGTATAAGATATAAAGACATCCGTCTTCTCTGCTTTCCTTCCTCTTTGGTGCCATTCACAGCTGCAGACAGGTGTTCGGTAGCAAATGGTGCTCAACAAATCGGTGTATATAAATAAATACCTAAATGGTGTCTCTTCTCTCCTCATTCAGCTTCTCTGTGAGATCTAGTTCTTTTAAATCTCAGTAACAGCAGGACATTTAAAAGTCTATAAAATTTGGGAATAATCTGTCACCCGAAATCGTCTTGTGGCTTGAAGTCTACAGGAAAAACTTGGCAACAGAAGTGATATGAGTCCGCTGATAGACCCCCGGGCTCTGCTGTGCTCTGGTCGGAGCCTGGACGTAAACCGAATTACAATAACTAAAGAATTAGCTGTTTCCTGCGGGTACAAATCATCTCTAAACTTCCCAAACTTCTTGTATATTTTGAAGAAATTCATTTAGCTTTTTTGGAATCTGGGTCTATTAAAAAACCAAATATTTCAAAGAATATATGGTTTTTACAAGAGGCAAAAGTGTAAAAAAGAGTAAATGAATCTTATCTCTTAAATCCAACCTTGTATACCGCACTGAGACCAGGAGAAAGAAACTGGAATTTAGGATTTTAAAATGTAACTGCAAGTAATAGAAAGATGTGCTCAGCTCTGTGAAGGGCCAAGGGCCAAGAAAAAACTGTCTTTACTGTTTCACAACATACAGAGAAGGGAAACTTGGAAATCGTTAGAAAAAGAGTGTCAGGGGTCATGACAGGTTTGGAAAATAGGTCTAATGAGCAAAGAATATAATAGTTGGTGTTATTTTTCTCAAGGAAAAGAGAGGAGGTTAGTCGTGATTGAGAATCCAGGGACAGCGTTGTATAAGCACTAGTACACAGTAGGATCCCAGCTGCACTGATGGGCACAAGTGTAGATTTCAGTTTACAGCTAAAAGAATTTCTTCACAGTCGGAGCGGTAAACCAATGGTCGAGCCAGCAGGGAGAGGTAAAGAATCTTTCTGGAAGTCCTTCAATAGGCTGATCTCTTGGCTGCCTGTGATAGTTGGGGGTGTCCTGGATTTGCTGATTGTGGAGCAGAATAATCAACATAGTTGCTACATTCACCTTAGAAAAAGTGATCTGCCCCAGATATTTAGACAACAGCTTTCTCAAATCAGACTCTTCATTCATAGCTTCGTCATTCTCCGAAGAACCCATACACTGAGAAAATGAAATACAGAAGTTCAGAGACTGGTTCTTGGTTGCATAAGTGGATCCAGGCTTACAAAGAAAACCCCTCACATTAAATCCAAAGCGTTTCCTCGAGACCATGAGGCTATTTGCAGGACTACATTTGAATGTCAAGCTTTCTGAATTGAGGTGTTTGTATTCTAATTCAAAACCCCTTTCACTTAACTAGTACGAAAGCACCTGTAGTGATGAGGCGGTGTTTCAGATGTCCACGTGGACACTTTTCAGCAGTTGATGGAGGCGCAAGAATGCACTGTGTTGGGTCATGAGGTCTACAGCCCAGAGGACACCCACACCCTAATGCAAATCAGAACCTGAATTCTTCTGGTCACAGTGGCCAGGTTCTGCAGCTTAAGAGCCACCACGGTTGATTCCTTTCAACAAACTACAATATCTTATTCCACTACAAACATCTCAGTAAAGCCACTACTGCTCAAAATTTTAAAACTATGAGGAATTGAAGCATTTACCACTCAGACATTGGTGGGTTTTAATAACTGCTTATGTGGAAGATTGGTAGAATTTAGAAACCCATTTCCAGCAGACATAATGAACTGCTACTAACACCTCATACCCATGACTCAACTTTGATTCATGGAAGTAGAAATGGCTCTTAGGTACTTTCAATTGAGGTAAAAGTTGATTTTTAAAACACACACGTTGAATTAAGGAAAGAACATTGTCAACATCAGAGCATAGAACAAGTAACAGTTAAAGATAAGCATTAGAGACCTGGCCTTGTCATGATTATATTCACTGAAATGTTTCCTGGAGAATAACAAAGATTTCAAAGATCCCTCACGGCCCCTTCCTGCAATGTTCCACTGGATAGTCTGGGCGCCCTGGGACTAGTAATTGGGGTGCTTTTTGTTCATTTGTCAGAAATTAGTTCAGAACACACAAAGCTGGTTACGATTGGTTTTGATGTGAAAATAGATAACCTACTGACCTTGGCCTTTGGAGCCTCCAGCTCATAACTGATCACAATTATTGACATTGATTACTTCCTGGTTGTTCTCCTCTCTGAGATGCCGGGGAGTGGGGCCTCGTGAAGCCTGAACCCTGCACTTTATCACTTGACTGTTTATTGAGTCTTGTCCATGTACTAGTTGCTGAGAAGAATGCAGAAAAAATGTAGATCCTTGTCTCCCAAAAGATTGCCATCCAGCTCAGGGACAAATGCGGCACACACAAGACAAGCAATTCACAAGGGAAGGCTGTGCTCCCGGAAGTGGCCAGGTGGGCTGAGAATGCTGGGCCCTGGTAGGGAGAGACCTGGCGAGGCTGAAGACTTTGTCACAGAGGAGGTAACAGTCTAGATCCAGAAGGATGGGCAGAGAGCAGGGCAGACACTTAACTGCCTGACATTGTTACTTAAATGTTACCTTATCTCCCAACCAGATCCCACACTCCCAGGTGCGCTTGACCTTTTCCTCCGTGACTAGCACAGAGCCTGCATACAGTAGGTGAATAATAATCTCGCCTGAAATGAGGGTGTCCTGAAAGTGCTCAGAAATAAAGGGGGGGCATTAATTTGCAATTATTGAAATTGTTAATGTTGATAATGAAGCATCTTTTAAGATCTCTTGTTTTTCTCCTCTAAACATTTTAATGCCTAGGATCACGATAAAGCCAGAGGTCTCTAACGCTTATCTTTTGTTTTATGCTCTGATGTTGACAGTGTTGTTTCTTAAACTCAACACGAGTATTTTTTAAAAAAACAACTTTCATCTCAATCTAAAATGTCTAAGAGCCACTTCTAGGAAAGGGAGGCTGATTTGCAAGCCACATCCTAGAGGAACTGGCTGAGGAAGTTTTTTTTTTTTTTTTTTTTTTGGCTGCGTTGGGTCTTCATTGCTGTGCGCGGGCTTTCTCTAGTTGCGGCGAGCAGGGGCTACGCTTCGTTGCAGTGCGAGGACTTCTTATTGTGGTGGCTTCTCTTGTTGTGGAGCACGGGCTCTAGGAATGCGGGCTTCAGTAGTTGTGACACACGGGCTCAGCAGTTGTGGATCATGGCCTCTAGAGCACAGGCTCGGTAGTTGTGGCACACGGGCTTAGTTGCTCCGCGGCATGTGGGATCTTTCCCGACCAGGGCTTGAACCCGTGTCCCCTGCACTGGCAGGTGGATTCCTAACCACAGCACCACCAAGGAAGTCCCATGATTTTTTTTTTTTTTAGTGTTAATAATCAGGAGATGAGACAGTTGAATCTGGAAGCCTGAGAGCTGTGGCAGCGGACTCTGGACCGCAGATGTAAGGACGCCCCTGGGTGGGGTTACAACGGGTACATGGTGTCCATTCAAGCAGGGAGTATGCAGGGGACAGACTCGCTGTCCCACCTACTCTGTTGGACTCAGGGAATAGAGGAGAGACAAGGAAAGGGACCAAGCCTGTATTTGGAGGACAAGGGCTGTCTCCACACTCAGGCGTTATTCCTTCTTTTTCACTTTCAAGGAGGAAATGGGAACAAACCCAGAACCCAGATAAAGTAACCAGAATGCTCTCCCACACATCCGCCCTCATGTGGCCAAGGTGTCTGGCCACTTTGCAAACACCCACAGTGAAGGCCTAATCCTAACAGAAGCGTCAGGCAGGCAGTGGGGACAGGAGAAGTTTGGCCAGAAGTGCTCTGACATGTCCAAGCCACCTGCTTGGCTTCTGCTTTCACACAGCTCCCCAGCGCCCAGCAAAACGGGACCTGGGGATGCTCTGACAGACTGGGGATCTGGGATGAGTGAATCACACCAGGCTGCCAGTGGAGAGAGAGATTCACAGTCCCTAGGCCTCAGTCCTCTGTGGTTTTAGACATGGATGGGGGCTAACAGTCTCTGCTGAAGTGGCCCAAGCACCTCAGGCTCAGGCCCCTGGGCTGCTGCTGGGGAACCACGGCAATTCCCACATGCATTTTAACCTGCCCTCTCGTTATGACAGTTTGTATTGCACTAAGAATCTAAAATTAAGACTCTAAACTGGTATATAGAGAAAAAACTAGTTACCAGTGGTGGGGGAGAGGGGCAACATAGGGGGTGGGGGGTAGGAGGCACAAACTACTGGGTGTAAGACAGGCTCAAGGCTGTATTGTACAACACGGGGGACATAGCCAATATTTTGTCGTAACCAAACGGAAAACAATCTTTAAAAGTTGTATAAAAATAAAAAGTTAGGGCTTCCCTGGTGGCGCAGTGGTTGAGAGTCGGCCTGCCGATGCAGGGGACACGGGTTCGTGCCCCGGTCTGGGAAGATCCCACATGCCGCGGAGCGGCTGAGCCCGTGAGCCATGGCCGCTGAGCCTGCGCGTCCGGAGTCTGTGCTCCGCAACGGGAGAGGCCGCAACAGTGAGAGGCCCGCGTACTGCAAAAAATAATAATAAATAAAATAAAAAGTTAAAAACCATAACCCCTCCCCAAACCCTCCGATTGTACATGAAGTAAAATCTAAAATATGCTAAGAAGAAGTGCATATAAAATGTAAAATGTAACACGTCAAAGAAAGAAGCATTCCAAAATCAATAAAAATCACAATATGAAAGAAGAAAAACCACTCTAAACTGAGAAGAATAACTTGGGGGCCATCCGGGAGCCACTGCGGGCTGCACACAAAGTAGAGAATGACATCTGAAAGGCTTCACTTCCTAAGCCCCACGCGTCCCACCCTTATCACCACATCATCTTGAACTGCGTGCGCCTTTTCTCTCTGTCCTTCTGTCTCCCTCAGTGCCCTCCCAGCCTCCTACCTGTGACAGCCCACTGGTCTCTTGAGGCCCTGCTCAAATGCCACCTCCCGTCCGAAGTTGTCTCTCATCAGCCTCCCTCCAGAAGGGCCCACATATGTTGCTTTATGACAGTCATGTTTGAGACACAGACGATTCTAGCTCTGCAGTCAGTTGGTCAATACAATGTCTTAAACTTCCTCTGCTGCACCATGTGTAAAATTAGAAGAAAGATGCAAAGAAAACCAAAGATCTAATGTGACTACTGGCTCTTGTTCTCACACTGATTTATATGATTTCTAATATAAATACATTATAATATAATATTTATACAATAGGTTTATATCACATTTATATGTAAATATTAATTTTATTATAGTATAATGATATTATATATGTATAATAAATATACAGTATATTTTATAATATTTATAATATACACGTATTACTTATATTTATTAACAAATATAACCCAGGAATTTGTTGAAAAGATGCCTGAGTCCTAACCCAGGGGTCTGATTCACTGATTCCTGGGTGGGAACTAGTGATTTGCATTTCCGTATAGAGCTTGCGATGCCAGTGGCCAAAGGATCCTGCTTGGAGAAACACAAAGCTAGGATGTGCCAACCTGCTGCTACCCCCCTCCTTCCTCCTGCTACTCTCTTATTTAGCTCTCAGTGCTGGACTTGGTGAGTCCCTGTGTGATGGTTAATTTTGTGTCAATTTGTCTGGGCTGCATTGTCCACATATGTGGTCAAACATTATTCTGGATGTTTCTGTGAGGTTTTTTGGGATGAGATGAACATTAAAAGTGGTGGATGTTGAGTAAAGCAGATTGCCCTCCATAATGTAGGTGGGCCTCGTCCAATCAGTTGACACCCTGCATAGAACAAAAGCCTGCCCTAAAGCAAGGGAGAACCCTGCCAGCAGATGGCCTTTGGATTTCGTCTGCACATTGGGTCTCCCCTTGTCTCCAGCTTGGTAGCCCACAGACTCCGTAATCTTGTGAGAGCCAATTCCTTAAAATGAATCTCTTATATATATTTATGCATAAATATATATGTATCCTATTGGTTCTGTTTCTCTTGAACCCTGACTAATACACCCTGTGAGAATCTGAACTCACCTCCCTTTTACTGCAAAGCATATGCCGTTGAACACCATGTCAGAGTCTCTCGGTGTAGAGAACAAGGCTCGACCCCATCAGAACCACCCAGGAGCCCTAGAAAATGCAGGTTCCCAGTCTGCATCCCTAGAGACACTGACCCAGCAGGGACTGGGTGGGCCCTGAAATCTGCACTTACAGAACACTTGGTTATTGTTTAGCGTAGGACTCTAACTCGTTTCAAAATGTGAGTCGCACTAGTGGAGAGCGTGGTGAATGGCACAAAAGGACATAAGAACCAATCCTTCTGGCAGGGAGTTTGCAATTCAAGTGAGGACTTCGATTCTGGAATATTTGGGGAGTGACAGGAACCACACTGACCCACTGTACTGGATTGAATAGTGTCACCCTAAAATTCACGTCCTTCCTGGGAACCTCAGAATGTGACGATATTTGGGAATAGGATGGTTGCCAGTGTAGTTAGTTAAGATGAGGTCATCGTGGAGTAGGGTGGGCCCTTTATCCAGTATAACCGTGTCCTTATAAGAAGAGACACAGAGACAGACAGACAGAAGACGGCCATGTGATGACTGAGGCAGAGATTGGAGTGATGCTACTGGAAGCCAAGGAAGGCCAAGGACTGCTGTCTGCCACCACAACCCAGGAGGGAGCCGTGGAACGGATTCTTGCTCTGAGCCCCCCAGAAGGAGCCAACCCTGCTGACACCTTGACTTTGGACTCCTGGCCATCAGACCTGTGAAAGAATAAATTTCTGTTGTCTTAAGTCACCCAGTCGGTGGTACTTTGTTAGAGCGGCCCTAGGAAACTAACACACCCACCCACTATAAACGACTAGAAAATTGGACAAAACATATCAAACAATTGTTTGCAGACATTGGACAGCCGGCAGTACAGGCCTACTCTCTGTGGGGAAAGATACCTAAATTGCGTAGGGGGCACCCATGTGGACAACCAGTGCAGTCAAGGCTAAGCTGGAAAGTTCTGTGTTTGGGCGCCTGGATCCCTACTGGATGGCACCTCCCGTGGAGTCGGCAGCTGGTTATCTAGACTTCTGTCTTCCCACCTCCAGCCCGTGCAGTGTTGTTCCGACTGAGCCCTCGGTAAATAAGTGAGGCATCCGCTTGGACCGTGTTTCCCAAGGTCATCCTGCAGTTGAAAGTTCGGATCTGTAACAGTGGTTCTAACCCTGGCTGGAATTTAGAATTACCTGAGGAATCTTCTCAGTGTATCGATGCTGGGGCCCCATCCCAGACCAGTTCAGCTCAGATGTAGGAGAGGGGCGGGACCCTAGCATTAAGGTTTTTTAAAACCTCCCCAGGAAATTCTGTCATGCAGCCAAAGAGAAGACCCACTGATCTGTATCTTACTTCCCAAACTGTTTTGAACAACGCTCCTAAAACGTAATGAACAGGCGCTTCTTCGTGTAGGCATCTTATAAGTTACTCCTCTGCCGTAATGTAAGTGCATCCATCCTCGAATTCGCCCAAGCAGGTGGATGTTTTGTTTCATGGCTGTTGTTGCGTTGGTGTCCTCCCAGCCCACTCTGGGAACTTTTCCTCAGAGGAAACACAGCTTCCTGATGCTCCGGCAGTGATTCCCTGGAGTGGCTGTAGGTCCTCCTGGCCGCTATGTGAAATCTAGTGTATTAGTTTCCCAGGGCTGCATGACAAAGCACCAAGACCGAGTGGCTTCAAGCAATAGACATTTATGCTCTCACACTTCTGAAGGCCAGAAGTCCAAACTCAAGGTGTCTGCAGGGCCATGCTCTCTCTGAAGGCTCTAGGTGAGGATCCTTCCCTGCCTCTTCCTGGCTTCTGGTATTTGCCCGCCATCGTTGGCTTGTAGATACATCACTCCAATCTTTGTCTCTATTGTCACACGGCCTTCCCCCGTCTCTCCACGTCGCCTTACCCCTGTGTGTGTCTATCTTTGTGTCGATTCTACTCTTCTTATAAGGATGCCACTTGCATTGAATTAAGGCCAATCCTACTCTGGTAGGACCTCATCGTAATTTACATCTTAAATGCATCTGCAAAGATCCCATTCCCAAATAAGGTCACATTCACAAGGGCCAGGGTTAGAACTTCACCATAATCTTCTGGAAGGACACAATTAACCCACAACACCAGGATTACCACATGTGTGCTGATTGCACCTGGCCAGTGGGGCTTAGTTACCTTTGCTTGAAATTAACACCTCCATCTTTTCTCTTGGTCATTTTCTTTAAGCACAGGTCTGTTGGCTATCCAAGCAGAGTGCTCTATCCTTGCAGTTCAAAGTGTGGTCCACCTTCAGGCAGCATCCACAGCACTTGGGAGTTTGTTTGAAATGCAGATTCTCAGGTCCCACCTTAAACTCACTGATTTGGGAATCTGCAGTTTAGCAAGATCTCCAGGTGATGCATATACACGTCACATTTCGAAAAGCAGTGCTCTAAAAACCAAAGGCTCAGCTTCCTTTTATACTGTTGAATGATTCTGGTTGCTATGAGCACATAATGTCCTTCGCTTAAATAGGAATGAACCATTAAACACTCTTTTCTTAAATACCTTCTAATTATATTTTGAAATGTATTTGAAGTAAAACTGTTCTGAAGTTATGATTTCAAGTGCTCTGATTAGTTTAATCAAAACTAACCAAATCTGAATTATCAAGTGAATCATTGTAAGAAAAATCTTCCAACGGAATTATCTCCAGCCTATATCACCCAAGTCCGGATGGAGTGAGGGAAGAGCATGATTACTCTGGAAATTAAAAAAAAACATTTGTTACCATTTTGGAGGAGAACCACAAAATAGCTGTTCTCAAATGTCAAACGTTTATTTTATGTAGCCCTAGCTAGAACACTGGATAGACGTATTAGGGAGGCACTTTGGGAAGGATTATAAACAGTGATTTCCTAACAATGAGTTGTTAAAATACAGGATAGACTGCCTTATGAAACTGGGACACTTGTGATTGATGAAGAGAAAAATCTTGTTCTGAAAAGGCCGATTAGGTAGCTTCCAAGGATGTTTCCAACTCAAGATTTCATGTTGTTGCAAAACTACTCTGAAACTGTAAACTTCAGAAGGATGGCTCTTTTCTTTTTGGAACTTATTTCTGGCCTTTGGTTATGAGTCCATTGCCTTGAAATATTTCTAATGTGCATCAGAGTCATAGCTCAGAAAAAATCTGTGTTTTAAGCTCCATTTCAGTATTTATCCTGACGACTATCTTACTTCAACCAGAATAATGTAAGAGCCTTTTATTTGTTGGTGTGTAAGTGTATAGACGCAAATAGCCCAAAGAGCCATTAAGATGGTCCACTGTCAATATAAGAATACAGGTTATTTCTTTTCTTTCTAATAAATTTTTGTCAATTAAAACCTCACATGATATGAGTTAACATTGCTTTTATGCCTCATACTGAATGTCTATTTTATATAGTTTTTCTTCCTTACTTGTGTCTACTTTGGTTGTGTCTCTTCACAACATCTGTTACCCTTTAAAAAATCTGCCTTTTGATGCTTCTCAGAGTCTATTTATACCACAGTAATTGTTACCTTAGGCTTATTTCCCCAATTAGATCCATCCATCCATCCATCCATCCAGTTTATTTTTTCAACAGACATTTTACTGAACATGTACTATGTGTAGGATGTTATTCTAGGTGCTGAAGATACAGCGATAGCAAGAAATATTGCCCGCTCTGGAGAAGGTCACAGGGTAAGAAATACACATGTCATCAACCAGATAGGAAATGTAGATGGTGCTAAACTAAGGGTTTGCCTGAGATGTTACGGGGGCCTTCAGGGGAGCACCTCACTGTCAGGGTAGGGCAGGCTAGTGGTGGAGCTCAGAGGAGTCTTCCCAGAGCGGGTGGGAGGCCCCTGAACTTCATTTGGAAGGAGAGGTGACACCGCCACGTGGCAATGGGGAGCAGAAGCCCCTGGTAGAGGGTGCGGGAGCTTGGCACTTGTTCCACACAAGCTCCGAGTGCTGGTTCCGGGCTGTGTGCAAAGTCTAGGCCTCTTGATTTGAAGGGATCTGAAAATAATTTAGGAACTGCAGCTTCACAATTCTCTAAAAGTCACACCTGGATGTCTGAAAGAGAAGCGAAAGGATGAGAATCAGGCAAGTTCTGTGGCCGTTTTGGTGGGGAAAATAACTGAAATGTTTGGCCAGCAAGAAGAGCTGGCTCTCTCAGAGATTTCATTTGTTTAAAGCCACCCGTTCCTCACATTGGCAGGATCCTGGAGAGGTGGAATGAGAAGTCAGAGCAGAGATGAGATGTGGGCTCTCCTGACGTCCACTGCCTGAGCTTCCTTCTGGAAGCTTCCAGAAGGAGGGCTCTTCACCGTGTGGATTTCCGCTAATGCATCTCTCACCCTTTAGAGTCCGACTTGTTCTTTGTTAGAGGCCACTTCCTTTCTCTTAATTAGTTTCATTCACACTATTCTAACCATTGAAAAAAATAGCGAGAGTAATGTTTTGTCCTTGGTTTAATGATTCAGAGCTGGCGGGGTGATGCACTCTCTAGATCCTTTGTTTGCACAGACAAGCACCTCTGAAATAAGGGATGATTTGGGTCCTGGTGGAGAAATAAGAAAAACGGTCAAATCACCTCTTAGAAAAAAACCAAGGGAGATTTTATCTAACTTGCCACTATTCAAAAGAGAAAGACTAAACTTAAATGTTACAAGGACCAGTTAAAAGTGTGGCAACTAATTATCCTTTGTATGTATCCAATTTTTTGTGTGCTTTACTGGTAGGTAGAAATAGATGCCATAGTATCATTTTGGAAAAAAAAAAAAATCCATGTATGAAACGCCCAGTTTAGTTTTTCCTTGCTTGGAGTGAGGTTTTCATTGCTCTGTCACTGAGTTGGCCTTTCTCCGTGTGTGCTGGAGTGAACAGGAATCGATCCCCTCTGGTCACGAGCAGATTGGGAGGTTTGTACTCTTGTCTTTCTGCCTCTGCAGAGCTGCTAAGGAGCCACCAGAGAGGAGAGGGCAGGGCTGGTGAAGAATCTAGGTGGGAAGCTCACGAGTACCATAGGGAAGCGAGAAACTTATTCTAGGTAAAGTGCAGCCCCATGCTCAGAATAATTAAAAACCTACAGCCTTAGAGGTTTTGTTTTGTTTTGTTTTCTTAAACAAAGACATAACCCTATTTACAGCATAGCTTGAGCACAAACATTCTTTTTGAATTATCTTTGCACAGAACCATAAAATTAAGTTTCTGCTAATACACTAGCCTTGATAAGACGCTAAGGTATTATAATGATGCCCTTAACACTGATACATACATAGATATAGATACACAGACAGATGGATATCTATACCTATGTTGGTTTAAGGCTTTATCATAGTGGTAGAATGTGTCAAAATTGGGCCTGAAACTAGTGGCAAACAAAGTTAAGAATGTTCTGTAGCTTAACCTAAACTGGACCTTTGGTAGAACTTTAATCTGGCTTTTGTAACTCATTTTAAAGTAAAGAAAGTTAATAAGGGCTATGTGGATTCAGTCTCGAGGACAGAGTGAGAGGCAATCCTCTGAAGATCTTATTGCCATTGGTTTTAAGAACATGATTAAAGGCAATGAGATCAGCCACATGCTAAACGGTGATAAATTTAGAGACAAAAATCTAATTATAATAGTAGTTCATTAATGTTAAAATAAAAGATCCTACTTTCTGAAAGCAATAATATTTACTGAGGTCCTCCGATGTTTGGGGCACCCAATGAAGCCTTGGTCCCCTCCCTCCAGGACTGTTCCCGTGGTGGTCGGAGGTCAGTGGTAGTGAAATAAGGGATGATTTGGGTCCCACAGAAGGTGTCTGTCCTGAAGGAGTGGACACCCCAGCAGAGAAGGAATCTGGGGGCTGGAGGGAGTGAAGGCTGTGAGGGCCTGGGCAGGGGCAAAAAGTCATGCACTTTAATTGAACATTTAGTACCAGTTAAGCAGGGTTCCTACACATGAAGCCTTACCTGATCAGCTCGATGTAAATTTGTTTGGCTCCTGCTGAAACAGACAGTACCCTCAGGTGGAAATGAAAACAAGTCTCCCTGACGCTGGTCTGTGTTGCTGAGTGTTTCTGTGGCAGGTGCATGTGTGTGCCTCTCTGTTCCCTCAAAGTCAGTGGTCAAAGCTGGTTGAATACCAGCATCGAAGAATACATGGTATAGTGTTATTTAGAGGAGAGGGATCTGTTTGGTTCTGTAACATGTAAAGCTAATATGTCTTCCAAGAAGGATTCTGGCTTGGAGGATTGTAAAGGAACATTAGGAAAACTAGAATTACAGAAAGCTGGGAAATACTTTGCAGAGTTTTCTTCACACAGTGGCCTTGAATTAGTGTGTAAAGAATAGTTTTTATTAAGATGAAATCAGTTTTTCCCTTTTGGACTATTTTTAAATCACCATTAGAATGGATGCCAATTCGTAGCCTGCAGGAGTGCCCGCATCTTGTTCCTGCCCTAGGGAGAGCTCGTCACCAGGTGAGAGGTGGCCTCCGAAGAAGCAGGCACGGCTTAGACTGGAAAGGGTGGGCCAAGTGGAAAGGTAGTGTGATGGAATAGAACCTCCTTTTGCACAATCCGAGTAGCAGGACCAAGTATGGAGCATGTGAAGAACTCAAAAAGGTCCGGTAAGGACTTTATTGTGACAGCAACGAGATGTCAGTAAAATGAATTAGATAAGAGTGACATGTTTAGATCAGTTTAGATCAGAAAGGCTACTGTGGCCTGCAGCATGAGAAGAGATTGGTTGGGGAGTGAGCACTCCAACAGGCAGGGAGAGCTGGAGACTGTCGCGGTTATCCAGGGAGATGCGACAGTGGTCTGAGCTAGCTAGCGAGGATGGAGAGAAGTGAAGGGATTCCAGAGGGAGGGAGAGTTTGATGGGGCTTGGACCCATCAGTCAGGGGCTGAGTGGGTGGTTGTTCAGAGTTCTGACTGGGTTAAGGTGCTGTAGTTCATCAAGTCGGAGAACACAGGCAAGGAGTGGAAGTGAGACTGGTGTGCGTAAGAAGGAAACAAATTCAGATCTTGAAATCTGGAGTACTGAATTGCAGAAACGAAGTGGCATAGAATAGGAGGAGAACAAAAACAAAAAAGGCTGATACGGGACACAAAATTAACTTGAATGAAGAAAAGATTCACAGCACTTAAATTGAACACTTAGTACTAGTTAACTTGGGTCTCTACGTGCCTTACATGATTAGTTAAGTGTAAATTTGTTTGATTTCTGCTAAAATAGTACCCTCAAGTGGCAATTAAAACAACAGCAAACCATACATCTCTCAAATGCTGGTCTATACATCAAATATTATAGATTTACAAGCGGGGAGAACTGAGGACAGGCCCCAGGTTGACTGTCTTCAGGAGTTATTTGTGAACTATAACTGATTCAGACTCTTACAATACCTAAAGATGTGTTAGTGAGGATAAAGTTAAGTGATTTGGTCATAGCACTGTTTCAAAAGAAAATTTGAAATTCAATAAGTAAGAAGTTATCACAATTTTCTTTTGAAACAGTGCTATGACCAAATCATTTAACTTTATTCTGATCAATCTGCGTAAAATAGCATCGTCCCCTCCAGCCTCTTCTCAGCTTACTTTTCTCCATAGCAGTTATCACCCGCTGATATGCTAAGTATTTACTTGTTTGTTTTTCTTCTGTCCTTTCTCTTCCCCTTACTCATCTAGGATGTTATCTCTACCAGGAAAAGACTTTGTTTTGCTTACTACTATATCCCCAGCATCTAGCTTAGTTCCCGGCACATATATGCATTTAGTAAGTATTTGTTGAATAACTGTTTTTGAGTAAATAAAAGGAATGTCAATTTGGAAATTCAGCACTACCAGGTCATATAATAATAGGCTATCTTAATAAAGAAAATAGACTGAAAAAGTTCTTAAACTACAGAGAAATTTCTGTAACGTACTTTGAATGCACTATAGCTAATTTCACACATATATGTGAAATACACGAATATGTATATACAGTATAATGTACTTATGAATGCGACATAGCTAACTGGCCTTTAAATATAATCACATTTAAACTTTTCCATCTTGGCCACTTTTCTTACCAACGTTTAATCAAAACGTGTATTTTACATACTCAACCTCCACCAAATGAGCTTTTGAAAACCAGTGCATTTGAATCAACAGAAATGTACTTAATTTTAAACGATACTGGTTTTGAATTAACTCTGGACTTCACCTTAAGGGAAATTTTGTAAATATTTGCAAATTAAAACTGTGAAGCCTCAGATGCTCTCAGAGTAAATGAGGCGGTGATATTTCAACAGTATTTTTACAACTCTGAAATAATCTTTAGAACTGTTCTCTTCTTTCTTTTTTTTCCTTTAGTGTAGGAGCACTCCAGCCCGAGTTTCTGGAAGATCAATACCAGATTCCAGAGGTTAGAAGGTTAGATCAGTGTTCTTTCCCGCCCTGTTGATAGCAGGGTAACTTTAATGTTGTGCGTTTCCAGAGTCTGTTTACACAGTCTCAGAACCCTGAGTCTTGTGTGTGTGTTGAAGATTTCTCTTTCATCGGAGTGCACCCCCGGCCCCCCAGGACTGACAGGTCTCCCAAAGCCTCCACGCCCGCGTGTGAGCTGTGAGCGTTACATCCATCCCTGTTTCTGAGGATGGCATCTACGTTTGGCGACGATCCTCTTGCTAAAGTTCACAAAGCACTTCAAAGTCAGGAGTCGCCGCCTAACCCAGGCCGCGATGCCCTTCCCGGGGCCCTCGGTGCACGCCCCCCGCTGACCACCTGGGAGCACCGGCGCGCACAGCCCACCGCACACTCCCCGCGAGCGGAGCCAGACGGCGGCGGCGGCGAGACCCAGCCCCCGGGGCAGAGCGCCGCTACCCCAACCTGCTAGCTGTCTGCCGCCCGGTCTCCCACGCCTCCACCCCTCCCCTCCCCTCCCCGGCCTTCCCCGCCGGTCCATCCCCGCGCCCGCCGCCGCCTCCCTGGGAAGCTTGTCCCTCGCCACCCGCCGTAGCCCGGCGCTGGCCGGTCGCCGTCTCCAAGATGGCCGCGGCGCGAGCGGCTCCTGCGGCGGGCTAGAGGCGGAGGCGGAGCCGAGTCACTCCTGCACTCCGGGGCTCCGGTCCCCCGCGCCAGGCTGCAGCTTACTGCCCGCCGCGGCCATGCGGGGCTCCGTGCACGGATGAGAGAAGCCGCCGCCGCCGCCGAGCTGGTCCCGCCGCCCGCCTTCGCCGTCACTCCCGCCGCCGCCATGGAGGAGCCGCCGCCGCCGCCGCCGCCGGAACCCGAACCCGAGCCGGAGCGCTGCCGGGCGGCGAGGTGAGTGGGGCTGCCGCGGCGGGCCCGGCGCAGAAAGCGGGTCTCGTCCTGGCCCGAGCTTGGTCAGGGGCACGAGGGGGCGTGGGGGCCTCTGCTTCCCGCCAGGTGGTGCGGGAGCATCCAGGCTGCCGGGCCGGAGGGGCGGGGTGCAGCCCTGGACGGAGGGCACGGCCGCCGGGTCGGCCCAGGGATTCCTGCCGGGGCGCCGCGGGTCCGGCCGAGCGCTTAGCCCGCCGGCCCTCCTTGCAGCATCGCCGCGCGCCGGGAATGCGGCGGGGCGGGAGCGTAGCGGGGCGCCCCTGGTCCTGCGGGGACTGGCACCCCTCCCCCTCCCCCTACCCCTCCAAGGCTTCCGAACCGGCGCCGCGCTGAAACTACGCCCCTCGTTACTAAGCGAAAATGCTACCTCCCCTTCGCCCCCGCTCAAGTAAAGAAGTAGACGCTCGTGAAGCAGATGCACACTCGCTGTTTCCCCTTCGTTCTCCTCCTGCCCTCCGTTTGTCTCCCCCCGAGTGTGCCTGTGCAAACAGGTTGGTTTCTCTTTCTGAGGGCCCTTTACCGGCCGTGAGTAGTGGCGTTGTGCAGATTGTTGCTCACACGTGCACATCAAGTGAAGGATTGATTTGTCCAAAACTTTGCTCCCACAGGAAGCTCTAATATGGAACTTTGGTACCCAAAGCATTCGTTGCATTCTGTTCCCTAGGGGCTCTATTACTGAATTCTTATGTCATTTTTCTGATCGGGAGATGAAATTCACCATAACTAAGAATTTCCCTCTTATGTGCCTCCGTTTGTATGTTCAAATGCCCTCTTACCCCTGTCTTTTGCATCCCAGTGTAAACTTGCAAACTGCTGCCCCCTGTCCCCTGTAAGGAAAATACTTCCACGTCTCCTCTTGCATCTTGCTATCTTGCTCTGTAGTTTCAGGAATAAGGGAGTTAAGTGTCCTCTTTCTTTTTCCTCCTTAAAGAAATTTTAAACAAAATCTGCAGCTGTAGTTAGAACTGAATACAGGAACCACATTCGTGCTTGTTATGACCCAGTCGGCCCAAACAGATTTGTTTGGTTTTTACAGGCTGTGAAGAAAGTCGTTCTTCATTTTCCTTAACTCTGAGGTACTTCCGAGATACTCTTGTGAACTTTTAGGGAACAGCTTCTGTAAATAATGGTACATGGTGTAATGAGAATTCATTTTGGTCCTTTGGAATACATCTAACATTTTTAGAACTTTTGTCAGAAAGTTTATTATATAAATTTGGTAGTAGATTCATACTTTGGGTATTTTGACTCCTTTAAGTTTTTCTTTAAAAATAATAATAGCGAACACTTACTAATCGTTTAAAATGTGCCATTTCCTTTGCTTCTATTAACCCATTTAATCTTGACCAACAACCTTATGAGGAACATACTATTACTGTCTCTTTTTAAGATGAGGAAACTGAGGCACAAAGTGTTTTGCCCAAGGTTTCACAGTTAGTGCTGAACTCAGGTCTGGCTGCACATTCCCTGCTCTTAACCGCCATGAAGAAGAGAGTTGATTTCATTATACAAACGGGCAGATCAGAAGTTATAATTCTGTATAACTATACTCTGGGAAAAAATGGATGTGAACACTCTTAGGTAAAAGGAACAGAGAGAATTGCAAATGTGCTGTAAAAAACGACTGTTTCTCTAATGATAAAAAGAAATCTTTAGTTTTCAGCTAGGTTTCTGTCTTTGTTATAGTAGAAATAGGTCAGGATAATCGGCTTCAACTTTAAGTGAACAGCACTGTACAGAACAAGAAGATCTTAGAAATATTTTTCTTAGCAACATTGCAGTTAATTTTACAATAGCAAATCTGTAAAACATTACTTGACAAAGCTGTTATTTTTTCTCTTATACGTCCTTATTGTCACCACCACCTCTTTAATACACAGAGCTGACCTCTGACCAACTTACTGTAGATCATTAGTAAAAGATGCTTCAGGGGCTCTGCAGTTGTTTATTTGAATTTCTTTTACCTGTGTTTTTAACCATTTTAAAGAAGCTCAACATGCATTTTCAAATAATGCTAGATGCCACATTTAACGCATAGGAGACCAATAACGTGACTTGTGCTACTAGGTTAACTGGTTTGGGACAGACCAGAATAAAGCTCCATCTGCCATCTTTGTTCATGCACTTCATGTCGATGTGTCATTGATGAGGAAGGCTGATCTGATGCACAGGTCTTTTGTGGAAAGCAGGCCCGCACACGTTGGCCAGTGCGGCAGCGAGGCAGGTGCCAGCCCAGTACATCTGCTCAGCGCGTGCTGATGTGAGAGTTATGCAATGACCGGGGAACACAAAACAGGTTGAGAAGCGACAGTGCTCTTATGGGTTTACTGCCTGTTGTCAGTGGTGGATACTTCTTGTCCTTGTTTTTGATAAATAATTCATGATAAGGATAGCAGTTGTTATTGTTAGTGATTAAACTTAGAAATAAGCATTCCTTATAATTTCTTTTTTAAGCTTCTGGGTCAGTTGTAGGAGGATCCTGAGATTATAAGGAGAGCTTTTAAAACTAATTTGGAACAATTTACTTTTGTGATTTCTTGAAGCTGCGTTTAAAAGAAACACAGATCTTGGCTATTAAGGCTGATACGAGACTGCTCCTATCTCCTGTAAGCTTTCATAAAAATGTTTATGTTAGGGCTTCCCTGGTGGCGCAGTGGTTAAGAATCCGCCTGCCAAATGCAGGGGACACAGGTTCTAAGCCCTGGTCCGGGAGGATCCCACATGCCGCGAGCAACTAAACCTGTGCGCCACAACTACTGAGCCTGCGCTCTAGAGCCCGTGAGCCACAACTACTACTGAAGCCTGCGTGCCTAGAGCCTGCGGTCCTCAACAAGAGGAGCCACTGCAGTGAGAAGCCCACGCACCGCAACCAAGAGTAGCCCCCACTCACCGCAACTAGAGAAAGCCCTTGTGCAGCAACAAAAACCCAGTGCCAAAATAATAAATTTTAAAAAATAAATTAAAAAAAATTTAAAAAAAAATAGCCTCCTTGTTCTCATTTATTGACCCGTGTAAAGTACTTGTTACATGAAATAACTTTTTTTAACCAGTGACTTTATTTACTTTTTATAATATGGTTCTTATAAGTTCATTTGAAAAAATGGGTTTCACTACTAAAAAAGTACTTCAATATTCTGTCCCTCCTAGGTGGTTTGATCTCTCCCTCTCCTTGAATGTCCCCTTGGAGCCTGCTTGTTTCAGTCTTGCCACTGGATGTCACTTATTTATTCTCCTTAGCGAAACCCACCTTATGGTGCAGCTGCAGGCTCTCCTGGCAGCATCAGTGATGGGCGCGGCTTGAGACCCTTACTAGGGGAGATACTGTTGGCAGGGGTGGCTTTAGGCAGAGAAGCAGCGACCACACAGCAGTAACAAAGGGCTCCAGTGATAGCAGAAGCTCCTTCATGTTCTGAAATGGGGACAGCTCGTCTTTCAAGAAGGACTTTGTGGTTCCCTTTTTTTTTTTTTTTTTTTTTTTTGCGGTACGCGGGCCTCTCACTGTTGTGGCCTCTCCCGCTGCGGAGCACAGGCTCCGGACGCGCAGGCTCAGGGGCCATGGCTCACGGGCCCAGCCGCTCTGCGGCATGTGGGATCTTCCTGGACCGGGGCACGAACCCGTGTCCCCTGCATCGGCAGGCGGACTCTCAACCACTGCGCCACCAGGGAAGCCCTTGTGGTTCCCTTTAATTGTCATATTGTTAGAAGTTGCTTCTACTTCTTTCACTTGCGTTCTCTTAATGTCTTGTAAATCTTGTTCTGAGCCCTACTGAAATAAGGGGATATAAAGTCTTGATTGTTTACTGGATACGTTGCCTTAATAACTTCCTGTTACTTAATAATTCCTCATTCCTCAGTGATTATAATTTTTACTCATAGCATGCTGTTGTTTTAGCCTTCTCATTTGACCAGGTGGTATGTATTGTTTATAAAGACACTTTGATGCCTCCAGTCAGTAGGCCATTGGAAATAATTTCTTTAAAGAGAAAATGGGGGAAATGTTGGAAAAAGAGTTTGGCCAGTGACTGCTGTGGGTCTTTATAAGCTGGCATTCCCTGGGCAGCATACGGTAAGCAAGGTTCAGGTACTGTGCTTCAGCTCCTACGTGGCTTTGTCTGTACCTGCTGGGTCAGTGTATTCTTTTGCCTGTAGAAAGCCAAAGTATAATTAAGAGATTGATTGGTAAGCATGACATCAGCTAGGGAAATTAGTTGAATGATCTTAGTGACTAATGCTAACAGACCAGGTTGGCTTGCATCCCTAACAGGCATACCCCCTGCTTCTAGGATGAGAGGCAGGTAACAAGAGTCTTACTCTTAGGTTTTCGTTTCCCTAGACTTCACACGGGCTGCTGTTTTTCTTTTCCCTCTGGTCACTAACTTCCCTCAGTTTGTTAGGTTACAGTGTGTTTGTTTTTAATCTTCAGCCTTACTTTAATTAGATTATGACAAACCTTGCTTTTCCTGCTTTACTTTGAGGTATATTGTATCCTTGTCCCTTAAAGGCATCTGTTTAAAAAACCCTCAGTGGTAGATTTTTACTAATGGTAAGTCTCAGAGGATCACCTAACTGTCTTCACCCTCCTCATAATCCACTCCTCTGACCCTGCCCCCGACAAAGAGTCCTTTGGCGTAGTTTCTGGAAAAGGTGTGGCAAAGATGTCAGTGGTTGGTGCTTTCGTAAAATGCTTTTTGACTCTTGTGTTCAAAAAAGATCATGATGGTATGTGGTTTATCTGGATTTGTCATAAAATTAAATTTATTTTTTTAATAAATTTATTTATTTTTGGCTGCGTTGGGTCTTTGTTGCTGCGCGCGGGCTACTCTTCCTTGCAGTGCACGGGCTTCTCATTGCGGTGGCTTCTCTTGTGGCAGAGCACGGGCTCTAGGTGCGCAGGCTTCAGTAGTTGTGGCATGCAGGCTCAGTAGTTGTGGCTCGTGGGCTCTAGAATGCAGGCTCAATAGTTGTGGCGCACGGGCTTAGTTGCTCCGTGGCATGTGGGATCTTTCCAGACCAGGGATCGAACCCGTGTCCCCTGCATTGGCAGGTGGATTCTTAACCACTGCGCCACCAGGGAAGTCCATAAAATTAAATTTAAAAAATTTAGACCTACATGAGAATCCTGTGCAGCTATTAAAAACCATGTTTTTAAGGAATATTCAGTGACATGGGCAAATGGTCATGATATAATTCCTTCTAGATAAGGCTTCATACAAGTGGGACCTGAGTATCTACTTTTAAAGAGATTCTCAGGTACTTCAGATTTATACATACCCACCACTGTGTTCAATGAGAAAAGCAGATTATACAACAGCATGTGCAGAAGATGGTAGCCAATACTTGAGGTGGCTGCTCAGCTCGTATAGATCTCTCCACCAGCTGTGACTGTCCTGCCCCCTCACCCAACCCCCTCTCTCGATTCTAGCTCCATGGTACAGACTGGAGCTGCCCTCGGCTTACGCACTCCTGGCTATAGGGATGGGCGCTTGATGCAAGCCAGGCCATTCGAGTTCTTTCCTAGGATTTTTCAAATTGGAGCTGGGGGACAGAAAAGCTCTTTTTAGTAACTGAAATGTATACTGTGGAGTCCTGAGCCTAGAGCTAGCTCCCCGAACCGTAGTCACCATCTCACAGAGAACTAGTTTGGTTTCAGACAGTGACGTTGAACCCCAGAGAAAAGAAGAGACCAAAAGAAGTCTTTGGCTATTGTCCTTTTATGCTACATTCACCCCCATTTTTCTCTTGATTCGATATGTGAATTGATAAATTCTTTATTTCTGCATAAACCATTAATAATTTGAGTTGGGCTTCTTAAAATCCTTATACTTAGTATGAACCCATTAAAAAAAAAGTATATATGTGTCTAGAAAAAAGGTTGAAGGGATACATCTTACTTTTTTCCTAAAATTTTTTATAATGAACGTTACATGTTTTTATTTTACAATAAAAAGCTAGAGAGCCCAAATTCCTCTACATTTATCATTTTAAGTCTCTTTACTTTGCATTGTTCCTAAAATTGAAATTGATAAGATTCTATATGTTGTATAGAGACTATTGTTGCCAAATTTTAAATAAATTTAAATTTTCCTTTTTAAAATTTTAGTATATATGCACTGTCTGAGCTGACGATATCCATTTGGTTTTCTTTAATTATTTAGTTCATCCTGGATAACAGAGTTTGTAGTTGAGGTACAAACAACATCAGCAGTAACAAACAAAGGGCTTTGCTCTATGGTGGCCTTTATAGTCATAGAATTATTACTTCGATCTATAACTATATTCTCAACATGTATGTTATGTTAAAATACTTTACCCTTTTTAAGAGGCATGGTTGAAACCACTGTATTTTAAAAGGAACATTATTTCTCTGGAAAGTAGGTGTGGTAGGTACAGTCTTATATTTCCCACAGACCTCACACTCACGTATGGAGTGCAAGTTGCCTTTAGATATTTATTCACTAATGGCATAGGCAAAATGAAAATTTGTTTTTGACCTGTAAGAACACTCATTTGTCGTATTTTGCAGACATCAGTAGAAGTATTAGTCTCATGGATCATATGAATGCCAAGTGTTTATAAAGTAGCAGGGAAAGATATTAAGAATATATTAGGCATTCTTTCAAAAGCGTTTCATAAGAGGATTTCCTTTCAGCATAATTTCAGAAGAAGTAAGCCTTCTGTGGAAAAAAGTAGATGCTAAGCTTTAAAGCTGATCAGATTTGATGTTTTCAGTGGAGCTTTTTTTTTTTTTCTTTTTGCATGTGAGCAGGCTGTTTGAGGATACTGCTGAACTGTAGAATGTTCTCAACAGGGCTTATTAGAGGACAGCTAGTTTGGAGATGTAAAATTAATAGAAATTGTCAACCTTTTTAGTCTTTCAGTGGAAATAGTTTGGAAGAAAATTTAATACATGCATTAAATTTATTGTACCATTAAAATTCTGAAGTCTTTTTGTGTAGGAACATAAAAATATAGGTATAAGTTGGTTTTCTCACAAAATTTTTTTTTAAATAAATTTATTTATTTATTTTTTGGCTGTGTTGGGTCTTTGTTGCTGTGCACGGGCTTTCTCTAGTTGCAGTGAGCAGGGGCTACTTTTCATTGTGGTGTGCAGGCTTCTCATTGCAGTGGCTTCTCTTGTGGAGCACAGGCGCTAGGCGCGTGGGCTTCAGTACTTGTGGCGTACGGGCTCAGTAGTTGTGGCTCGCGGGCTCTAGAGTGCAGGCTCAGTAGTTGTGGCGCACGGGCTTAGTTGCTCCGTGGCATGTGGGATCTTCCTGGACCAGGGCATCTCAGCCATGCCCTTCATTTTAGAGGTGAGAAAAGCAGCCTACAGAGGCTGCAGCTTCCCCAGGGTCACAGCCTAGGACCCAGGTCTCCAGGCTGTCACCTCCCGTTCCTTCTGTCACTCTGTGCTCCCGTTAGTGTCCAGAGCTAAAGGTGCTCTTCAGCTCAGGCCCGCACACCAACCATGGATGGAATACTAGGCTTTCTGGATTAAGTGGACTTTACAGGGTGGAGAAGTGATGAAAGATTTGTTTTCAAAAAAAGAAAAAAAAAATGCAAAAGAAACACCCAACCCTGAAATCTCCCCCAAACTCATTGTACGCACCTTTTTTTTCCCATGAAACTTTGTTTCAAGTTCACAGAATAAAGAGGTGCTGGCACTCAAACCTTTTTAGAGATCTCCTTATTTTTTTCTGTGCTCAGTCTTTAGGTCAATCAGGCAGTAAGATTGTAATTTCTGTCCCGGGGTGGTGATGTTGAAACTCTGGCCGTGCTTGTGACCTATGGTAGGAAATATGTTTTACAACAGTATGTGGGTGCTGTATAACTGAAACAAAAATTTATGAAACAATGTTTGACCTTGTAATATATGATATATGCTGATAATTCTTGTTTTGTTCTCCTACTAAAAAAATTGTTCATCATGACTCATTAAATTGATTTTATTATCCACAAATGGGTTGTGACCCTCATTTTGAAAAACACGGCTCTACCAAAATTTTAAAAAGATGCTATTGCAAATACTTTGTCCTTTGTCCCTTGAGATTGAGTCAGGAGAACAAGCATTGTGCTTATCCACTAAATGGTCAAAAGGCGTTTTGAAGAAGCTAGGCACGATTTGGATCCGACTGTTTCTTCTATGAAAACAGCATTATTCCCCAAAGGCAGGAATAAGAATGCATCTTATCCTGTGTCTCAAGGTTGTTCTCTTGGTTGCTTATCCTTAAACACAAGGGTTGTAAAGATGAGTTTAAAATTTGGTATTAATTTTACAGTAAAATTTGTGTTGGACTATATGAGTACATTAGATAATTTGTTCATTTTTCTCTGAAACACTAATATGTATTTTAATTTTTTTTCCAGTAGAGCAGTCCTCAAGAAAAGAAAAAAAAGGAACTCATTCTCTCCTGCTCTGTGTGTGTGTGTGTGTGCGTGTGTGTGTTAGGGTACAGCAGTTTTCACTGCAGTGAAGTATATTTTTGTTTTTTAAAAAATTTATTTTTTGGCTGCATTGGGTCTTCATTGCTGCACGCAGGCTTTCTCTAGTTGCGGCAAGCGGGGGCTACTCTTCGTTGCGGTGCGTGGGCTTCTCATTGCGGTGGCTTCTCTTGTGGAGCACGGGCTCTAGGCGCGCAGGCTTCAGTAGTTGTGGCTCAAGGGCTCTAGAGCGCAGGCTCAGTAGTTGGGGCGCACGGGCTTAGTTGCTCTGCAGCATGTGGGATCTTTACGGACCAGGGCTGGAACCCGTGTCCCCTGCTTTGGCAGGTGGATTCTTAACCACTGTGCCACCAGGGAAGCCCCCCAAGTATATTTTTAAGAAAAGGATGACCTGGGGTGTTATATTTTGCTCTCCTTCTTTGCCTTGTTAATTCTTCCTCCTCCTCCTGGTCTTCTTTTAAGCATTGCTTACTTCAGGGTCAGCCTTCCCTTAACCTCATACCCCTTCACTAGAAGTTAGATTAAGTCCCTCTGTTCTGAGTCTTCCTAGTCCCAGTGGTTCTCCACCATGTTCTGGCATCTCACCATTTGTAATTATCTACTTGAATGAACGTTTGTTTATTGTCTCTTGGCCTCAATAGCCATCAGACTCCAGGAGGGCAGGGATGTGGTTGTTTGGCTCACTTTTAGGTCTCCGTTCCTGGCACAGTGTCTAATGAGTGGTAGGCTCTCCACAGGTACTTGTTGGGTGGAGGAGGCAGTGGATATATTGGAGGGCACAGAGGTGTTGGTACTAGACAGACAGGCTTTGAATCTTACCTTTTAATTAGTAGCCTCTGATTTGGGGAAAGTTACTTAACTTCTCTCAGAGTCAGTTTGCTCCTTTGAAAATCAAATAATAATAGCACCTCCTTCGTAGGTTGTTACTAAATTAAATGAGATAATGGCCTTTTATATAAAGTGCTCCGTAATTTAGTTCTCTTTATTAATTTCTTTGCTTTTTATTTTTTCATTTAAAGTGAAAAGGGAGGAAGTCCATTGTAATTAATTTTCATAAAAAGCCATCAGGTATGTTTTGAGGCTAGGTACATTTTAAAATAGCTGCAGTAATCTTTATTCAAGAAACATTTGTTTTTTCCATGTCTGTTGAAGTCATAGGAGAAAGAGGATTTGGGGACCTGGCTTTTCCAGATTCCCTCTTTTGCTTCAACTGTGATTATTTTGCATATTCCTAAAGGTGTTTGGAATTTTGACACGAGCATCATAAATCATGACACTAAAATCAGAAGTGTTTACACTACAGGTTGAATGACTCCTTTAGGTCATTAGGCACAGCTCAGTCTTTTTTCTCTGGAACTTCTTTTTAGTTGTTTGTTTAACTTGACATGTCTTTACAACTTAGATTACTACTATTTTCATTTTTTTAAATGTTGTGCATTATATTTAAGAGTAATATTTTCCAAATTGGTCTAGCTGTTGCCTTAGAAAAGTGAATGAAATCACTTTTCTAAATCAGTTAGAAATCTCTCTGATTATAAAAGTAACATGTGTCAATTGTAGAAAAATCTGAAAAGTATAAAGAAGAAAATAGCCAGTCATAATCCTACCATCTAAAAATAGTCACCATTAACATTTTGGCATATTTCTTTCCTGGGCTTTACCTCTTTACCTCTGTGTGTGTGTGTGTGTGAGATTTATATATTGGTTTGGCCAAAAAGTTCGTTCGTTTTTTTTCCTGTTAAGACAACTAGCAGTGCTTAGTTGCCTTTAATTTCATTCCAGACAATTTTGTTGGGTTGCATTGTGACATATACCCTAACATATCAGTGTGCATTTAAAGAAAAAACTTATCAAAATTGGTGGATTTTTGTGTACCCATTTTAATATTGCAGGTGGAAGGAAAAAAGCAACATTTTCAGCATATTATGCTTTATTATTTCAAGAAAGGTAGAAACGCAACTGAAACCCAAAAATGATTTGTACGGTGTGTGGAGAAGGTGCTGTAACTGATCGAACGTGTCAAAAGTGGTTTGCGAAATTTCGTGTTGGAGATTTCTCGCTGGATGATGCTCCACAGTCAGGTAGACCAGCTGAAGTTGATTGTTCTCATTAATTGAGAACAATCAGTGTTATACCACGAGGGAGATATCCGAATTCTCAAAATACCTGCATCAAGCTTTGAAAATCATTTGCACCAGCTTGGTTACATTAATCGCTTTGATGTTCGGGTTCCACATAAGTTAAGTGTATTTCTGCATGCGATTCTCTACTGAAACGTAAGGAAAACGTTCCGTTTATAAAACAAATTGTGACGGGTGATGAAAAGTGGATACTGTACAGTAATGTGGAATGGAAGAGATTGTGGGGCAAGTGAAATGAACCACCACCAACCACAGCAAAGGCCAGCCTTCATCCAGAGAAGGTGATGTTGTATATATGTTGGGATTGGAAGGGAGTCCTCTATTATGAGCTCCTTCCGGAAAACCAAACGATTAATTCCAACAAGTACTGCTCCTAATTAGACCAACTGAAAGCAGTACTCGTCAAAAAGCGTCCAGAATTAGTCAGCAGAAAACACATAATCTTCCATCAGGATAACGCAAGACCGCGTGTTTCTCTGATGACCAAAGACTGTTACAGCTTGGCTGGGAAGTTCTGATTCATCTGCCGTTTTCACCAGACACTGCACTTTCGGATTTCCATTTATTTCTGTCTTTACAAAATTCTCTTAATGGAAAAAATTTCAATTCCCCGGAAGACTGTAAGAGGCACCTGGAACAGTTCTTTGCTCAAAAAGGTAAAAAGTTTTGGGAAGATGGAATTGTGAAGTTGCCTGAAAACTGGCAGAAGGTAGTGGAACAAAAGGTGAATATGCTGTTCAATAGAGTTCTTGGTGAAAATGAAGAATGTGTCTTTTATTTTTACTTAAAGATTGAAGGAACTTTTTGGCCAATCCAGTATATAAATTACATATATATATGTTTATATATATATATATATATATATATATATAAATTTCCCCTCCATACATTTTATCTTTAGAAGCTACCATATCATGAGCACTTTCCCATGTTTTAAACATATTTAATGACAAACAATATTCCTCTTTATTGGAATACTGTAATTTAACTGGTTTTGAATTACTTTGACTAGAGTTCTATAAATCCTGACTCATTCCACTGGTGTGATCTCAGAGTTGTTTAAAGAGGCCATCAGAAGCCTGTACCTGAAAGTATAATACATGGGAGAGTCCTTTTCCACAGGCCCTGAGATGGCCCTTCTTTGTTGAAGACAGGCACCCTGGACTGTAGCCGATGCTAGGTGCTTTCAGGGAAGCAGCCGAGTAAAACAAGCACCTGTCTGTAGGTGATGGAAAACTTAAAGTGGGATGTAGTGATTCTTATTACATAGTATTCGGGGTAATCTCTGTCTGCCAGTGGGAGCCTCTGTTGTATAGCAGCTGCCTCCTGACCCCCATTGAGTGTTTTCTGATGTTTCTATTCCAGGAAGCTGCTTGTGATCTTAATTAATTTAGTCCTTTGTTGGACTTTTAGGGTGTTTCCATTTCTTTAGCTATTATAAGCAACAATGTTATGAACATTCTTTTTGGCTCAGTCTTTATGTATATCCAAGATATTTTATTAGAATAAAATCCTGGAAATGAAATTACAGTATTAAAGAGTATACCTATATATATATTTTAGGTATAATCTGTTCCTCTGTAAGTACAGAATTTTACATATTGAATTATATATAATAGAGGCAACTATATAGGCAATTCACAGAATTTGATAATACAGAGATGAAAGAGAAAGAGAGGCCAATTGACCAATTAGGTGGGACCCGGTAGGTTCCCTCAGGTTTTTTTATTTTAAATTTTTGTGTAATATTTGCTGTTGTATAATGTAACACAGACATTTGTATAATATATATATGAAATGCATAGCATGATAAATTATCTAGAAGTGAACTTGCTCTTGTAAAGATCACCTGTGTGAAGAAAGCAGCACCCTAGAGACCCCTTCTGCCCCCGCACGGTCACTGCCCTCCTCTCCTCATTGCCCTGACACTTAGTGATATTTCACATCTTTCATGCAACATGATGTTCATGAGATTCACCTATGTTGTTTTGGGTGATAGTGGTTCTTTTATTTTTGTTACTATAAAGTACTTCATTGTGTAAATGTATCACAGGGTGTTTTTATTCTCTCAGGGTTTTGGGGGGGGTGTTGTTTTTTACCATTGTAATCATTTTTAAGTGTTAGTTTAGTAGTGCTTAAGTATATTCATTCACACTGTGGCAGATCTCCAGAACTCTTCATCTTGCAAAACGGAGACTTTGTGTCCAGTAAATAACAACTCCCCTCTCCTCTCCCCTACCCCCTGGTCCAGGGAGCTTTCTGGGTTGGAGATCTCCCTACCCTCAGATTTAGCTAGAAATAGGGAGGCCATGAATTTCACTTGAAGTCTGTTTGTGAGCAGACCTTTCAATACATCCCTACACGAATTTGCCACTCAAAGGTAGCTAAATTTGAAACTCCTTTAAGCTTAAGGTCCAGGCCAAATAGACCTCATCCACACTGAACATCTCTCCCCTTCCTGAACATGGCATCTTTTTTCTCAACTTCTTGCCTTTGAGTAGATTGGTTCCTGTGTATCAACTACCCTTTCCTCACTTTTCTACTGCAGTCATTTCAAATGGCACTTGTCTTCTGAAGCCTCTCCCAGTCTCCTAGGCAGATAGATAATACTTGTATTATGTGTAAGTGTAACGTAAAACATGCCCTGTCTTCAAGGGATTTATAATTTAGTTAAGGAGAAGAGATAAGGTAAATAGAAGCTTTATAATTCATGGTCTGGTGCAGAAATGGTAAATTTACATCTATCATCTACCTGTGTACCATCATTCAAATAGTATAACATGTTTTATATAATGATTACAATGAACTTGTAAAATAGATGTGCATTTTTCAGATGGAGAAAGTGAGTCTTTAAGAGATGTATTAGTTCAGGGCACTTCGCTGGTGGTCCAGTGGTTGGGACTCCTGGCTTTCACTGCAGGGGGCACAGTTTCAATCCCTGGTCTGGAAAGTAGGATCCTGCGTGCTGTGCAGTGCGGCCAAAAAAATAAATAAAGGGGAGAGAGAGAGATAGATAGATAGAGAGAGAGAGAGAGAGAGAGAGAGAGAGAGAGAGACACACACAGATGTGTTAGTTTAGAATACCTGGAGTCAGGACACATTCATCCTTGTTATGCTTCAGAGTCTGTGGTCCTGTATTTTATATGCTATCTCCTTAGGCATAAATGTGAAAGGATGTGGTGAATGATTTAAATAATAGTTTATTATAGCAGTAAAAGATATCAAAAGAATGATTAATTGCCAAGTAAATTATACACGGGTGAGAAGAGGTCCCTCTAGACTGAGGTGGGCATGATATTATCTGAACATATTGTGAGCGTTTGCCATGTTAGTAAAAATATTAAAACATCATTTAAAAATAGCTGTATAATTTCAGTTTATGGTCATGCTCTAAACCATTTACATTATTACCAGTTTCTTGCTGTCCTAGGTAGCACTGCAGTGAACCTGCTGATCCACAGCTCTTAATGCTCTTCTGGCTGCTCTTGTAAAGTCATTTCCTGAATGTAGAATTTGAAAGGAGTTTGAACACATTTCAGAGTTTTAATATCTACTGTTAAACATTTTCTTCTGAAAAGATTATATGAATGTATAGGCCACAAATAGTGCTTACCTTACTAGATTTCTAGCTTTGAGTATTATTATAAAAAGTCTTTGCTAATTTAATAGCCCGGAAAGGGTTATCTTGTTTTAATTTGAGTGTCTGGTTACTAAGCAGGTGGAACTATTTTCATGTTTTATTGCTACTTAAATTTATTTTGTGAATTATCTTTTTATATTCTTTGCTTATTTTGCTGTTGGTATCTTAGGGTTTTTCTTGCCAGTTTTTTTTCTTTCTTTTTTTTTTTTTTTGCGGTACACGGCCCTCTCACTGCTGTGGCCTCTCCTGTTGCGGAGCACAGGCTCCGGACGCGCAGGCTCAGCGGCCATGGCTCACACTGGCCCAGCCGCTCTGTGGCATGTGGGATCTTCCCAGACCGGGGCACGAACCTGTGTCCCCTGCATCGGCAGGCGGACTCTCAACCACTGCGCCACCAGGGAAGCCCTCTTGCCAGTTTTAATGAGTCTTTTTTTTTTTTAACATCTTTATTGGAGTATAATTGCTTTACAATAATGACTCTTTTATAAATTAAGGACATTTTTTTTTCCAGGTTAGCTTTTAATATGTTTAGTTATTATTTTTTTATATATTGAAGTTTTAAATGTTCACATAGTTAAATATTTTCTTTTAAATTTTCTTCCATTTCTTTAAAGCTAGGAAGTCCAACACATGTAATTAAGGGAAAATCATTTCAGACCCATTTTTTCTGGAAAAATACCATAAATACCATATTCTATATTTTATGGAAAAATACCATAGCTTACATAAACTGTAAGCCATAAAAGAGCTTATAATGTAGGTTTTATGTAGTTTTATATCACTGTAAATCTTGTCTAATAGCTACGCACATGGTAGATACTGCATAAGTATCTGTTGATGGAACGAGTGAGTTAATTCAATGAATTATCACTGACAAGACTTTAATAATTTTACTGGTTCTTGGCACCTCTTCCTTTGTATTCCCTTTCTGTTCTCATTTTCTGAGAATTTGTGAACTAATAAAAGACAAAGGAGTGTCTTTTTTTAAGGCTCCGTATGCAAGATTTCTATTCCTTTTTGCATCGCTGGATACTACATCTTACATACCTGGTAAGAGCTCTCCTCTTAGAATTGCTCTCTGAATGAGAGTTGATGTAGAACCTGTCATAAGATCCCTAATTCCCCTTGTTTTAGTAGAAATAGGATTGCCTTCTGTTCAAATCCTGCTCATTTGCTAGTGCTTTTTCAAATTATTTTGTTAGAATTTGAATAATAGGTGATTAAAGTAAGGTAATTTGGTTATGTAGAGATCTGTACCATACAGTTTCCCAGATGTTTTGCTGTTCAAAATTTCTTCAAGACATGAAAAAGTGAGATAGCCCCCTTTTTTTGGTGCTAAAAGCTTGTACTGACCTTAAAGTATATATATTTGAATTCTTAAACATTCCACTTCTAGGCTATCAGAAAGTATTCTGACTGAAACTGGGTTTTACATGGAGAGTAAGAGAACTATAGGAGTAGGTATCTTGCCTTTACGTATTTATTTTTTTTTTAAATAGCTTTCTGCCAATCAAGAGGTCCTTGGTTCGTATCCGAGGTGTCCCCACGTAAAAAAAAAAAAAAGGGAAGGGAAAAAGAAATAAAATAAATTTATTGAGATATAATTCATATGGCATACAGTTCGCCCATTTAAAGTATCCAGATTGGTTGTTTTAGTGTGCTCGAAGGTATGTGCAAACATCACCTGGTCAATTTTCGAGTGTTTTAATTACCTCAGAAAGAAACCTGGTACCCTTCAGCTACTGCTGCCTCCCACCCCCCATCCCTCCCAGTCCTAAGCAACCATTAGTCTACTTTCTGTGTCTGTATATTTGCCTGTTCTGAACATGTTTTATAAATTGAATCATATAATATATGGTCTTTTATGACAGCTTTTATTTAGCCTAATGTTTGCAAGTTTCATCCATGTTGTACCATGTATGCGTCCTTCATTCCTTTATTTGGCTGAATAATGTTTCACTAAATGCATATGCTACATTTTGCTTATCCATTCTTCACTCGATAGACGTTGTTGCCACCTTTTGGCTAGTATGAGTGATGCTGCTATAAACATTCAAGTGTTTATACAGTTGTTTGTGTGGACATATGTTTTCATTTTTCTGGCATATATATACCTAGGAGTCTAATTGCTGGGTCATACGTTTTTCAAACTGGCTGCACCACTTGACATTCCCACCAGCAGCGTACGAGAGTTCTGATTTCTTCACATCCTTGCCCATGCTTGTTATTATCTGACTTTAAACTATTTATTTATTTATTTTTGGCCGCACTGCAGGGCATGTGAAACCTTAGTTCCCTGGCCAGGGATCGAGCCCGTGCCCCCTACATTGGAAGTGCGGAGTCTTAACCACTGGACTGCCAGGGAAGTCACTTTCTGACGTTTTGATTATACCCACCCTAATGGATGAAAAGTACTATCTCATGGTTTTGATTTGTATTTTCCTAGTGGTGGTGAGCATCTTTTCAGGTGCTTGTTGGCCATTTGTATATCTTCGGAGAAGTGTGTATTCAGATCCTTTCCCCATTTTTAATTGGTTTATTTGTCTTTTTATTATTGAATTATGTTCAGGTATATTTAAAGGAGAACATGAACATTGGAGAAAAATAAAAGATATAAAAAAAACCCAAATGGAATGTCTGAAGATGAAAAATACAGTATCTGAAATGACAAATACACTGGTTGGGATTATCAACAGAGTAGGCACTGTAGAAAAAATTTTGAACTTGTGGACATAGCAATAGAAACTATGCAAAATGTAGTACAGAGAGTACACCGACTAGAAAAAAATGTATAGAACATCAGCGACGTATGGGATAATATCAGGCCCTCTGCATATCTGTAATTGGAGTTCCTGAAAGAGGAAAGCGAGGGGGGGAAACTGAAAAACATATTTTAAGAAATATGGCTGTAAATGTTTCACATTTGATGAACAAACACTATAAACCCATAGATTCAAACAGTTCAATGAGCCTCAAGAAAGATAAACCCAAAATTATCACTGGAAAATCACTGCTTAAATCTCTTTTTCTTCCATGGTTTCTACCCTTGTATGTCAGTTTTATAAATAGCTTTATTCTTTTTTTGTTAAAATAAATTTATTTTATTTCTTTATTTTTGGCTGCGTTGGGTCTTTGTTGCTGTGCGCGGGCTTTCTCTAGTTGTGGCGAGTGGGGGCTACCCTTCGTTGTGGTGCGTGGGCTTCTCATTGCTGTGACTTCTCGTTGTGGAGCACGGGCTCTAGGTGCATGGGCTTCAGTAGTTGTGGATCGCAGCCTCCAGTAGTTGTGGCTCACGGGCTCTAGAGTGCAGGCTCAGTAGTTGTGGTGCACGGGCTTAGTTGCTCTGTGGCATCTTTCCAGACCAGGGCTCGAACCTGTATCCCCTGCATTGGCAGGTGGATTCTTAACTGCTGTGCCACAAAGGAAGCCCCAATAACTTTATTCTTGTAATTGTTTTCTTCTGTGTTCACGTCTCTAGTAATGTATTATATGAAACATTCTCCTTTTATCTCATTCACCAAACCATTGTGTTCCATGTTTGCTTAAATTTTTTTTCCAAGAGGCTTTGCCTTTATTGTATTTAGTTGTAGCCTTGCTTATGAACCATTTAAGGATTTTTCTAATTATTCCTAAATTAATTGGGCTGTTAAATTAAATGTTAATTTATTTTAATTAACCACTTTTACAAGAAGCATGGAGGACGGTGTCATTCCAAACGTAAAACAACAGAGTGTCACAAAAGATTGAAAATTGCTGTCTTATTTGGTGCACTTGACATTGATGTGATTTAGAAGTCAGCTTTGGGCAAAGCCAATGTATGTGGTCTGGAGGGGGGTTGTTATTCTTGCCTAGTGCGGGTGGAAGCAACCTTGTAGCTTGAGTATTGATTTGAATTACTTATTCATCTGATACCTTTATCCTTTGAATGTCTGTTTAGTATATGTCAGGATGAGATATTTTGAAAGGAGAACCCTGCTAACTGTGTGGTAAATATTGTCTAGGTCCATGCTTCTATGCCCTTTGTGGGTCATAGACTACATTTGAGAATCTGATAAAGCTATGGACTCTTGACTCCAAAAATGGATGTGATTAAAATTTACATTCAGTTTCAAAGGACTCATAGTCTTTATGACGGAGATATAAAGTAATATAGTTTTGATAATTTACTTTTTACATTCCCTATGTTTTGTACATGTTGCACTTAATTATATACTGTGAGATACTTCTTTTCGGAAACTGTGAGTGGTATTTATATACTCATGGGCCTTCAGGCCCGACATTTCCAGTTAATTTCACATTAGCCTTATGTATTCAACCGCAGTTACCAATTATGTTCTTAGTGAAGAAAACTATAAAATTAAAAATAGGAGCTTCTTTCTAAAATTTTTTTAGGTACATTATAATTATTTCCCCCAGTTTATATAGTTTTTAGTTAGAAGAAAGTTATATTTTTCATGAGACAAACTTTTTTTTTTTTTTTTTGGTGGTACGCGGGCCTCTCACTGTTGTGGCCTCTCCCGCTGCGGAGCACAGGCTCCGGATGCGCAGGCTCAGCGGCCATGGCTCACGGGCCCAGCCGCTCCGCGGTACGTGGGATCTTCCCGGACCGGGGCACGAACCCGTGTCCCCTGCGTTGGCAGGCGGACTCTCAACCACTGCGCCACCAGGGAAGCCCATGAGACAAACTTTTTGTCTGTGTCTTTAATTACATCTTTGATGTTGAATAGTGTTTTATTTCTTAGATGTTAACTTGCCATTTTTAAGGATTTCATAACTCCTCTCAAGTGAACAATTCTTTTTTTCCTCCTCTGTTGGCTCCTGGCAGGTGAATTGGTCTTGCTTGTTGGCCTAGTGTAGACAGAATAGTTGTTTAGATTGACTTTAAGATTGAATAGTTGAGAGGCCTTGTGTGGTATATCTTTATGCCTGTCTGCTAGTGTAAGGTGATGTGGGAAATACTTTGACGAGAAAGGTCAGTTCACTCATGCCCTTCCCCTACTTAATGCTCTTTGTGGCTGCACCTTTCTTCTAGGATGAATCTGCTTTAGCGTAATCTGATGACTGCCTGCCCCTTTGGGTGCTCTTGTTTGCTCTGCCCTCTACTCTAGGCCATCATGGCCTTTATGTTTCTCAAATGAGCTGTGGGCTCTTCTGTCTCAGCCACCCCCCTCCCCCCCCCCCCGCCTTTCTGGTCAGTGCCTTCAGAGCTTCTGAGTTTCCGTTTAAGTGTTCCTTCTTTGGAGATGTATTCTTTATTATCACCCTATGGGTTCTTCAGGCTGGATCCTGTCTGCTGGTATGCTTTGTAATCTTCCTTCACAGCATAATGAAGAACTGCACTTTAAAGACTTTTGTGTGTGTACTTATATGCTAAATACCTCGTTCTTTCTATAGGTCGAAAACTTTAAGAGGGAAGGAATGGTGATTCTCTTGTTCACTATTGTATGTTTCCTCAACTCCTAGCACAGCGCTTGTCCAGTAGGGCCGATGGTGAATGAAGTGAAGGTCTAATGGTGTAGTTGACACACATGCACACATAGTGCAGTATGAAACAGTTAATATGTGTTTTCAACTGTAAATAAATAAATCATTGGACTAGAGACCCAAGGAACAAAAAGCTGAAAGGGAATGAAATAAAATAACATACATTTAAAAATTTTATATCGTTTTCTATCTCTTACACAAAATCCATTCTCAAACAAAGTTAATTGTTGTTAATTCCAAATAACTGGCCTCTAATTTAAAAGGCCTGTTTTTCTTTCCCTGTAGTGGGTAGCTTTACACTTTTTTAGTCTTAAACACACACAGATTTACATGAAACGGGAACAGCGCCTGGTGTGATGCGTCCTCTGTGAGAGGAATAGTACTTTGGTGTTCCAGGGAAGACAGGGTGTGGTTCCTATACTTGTTAGGGGCAGTAGGAAGCTACCAGAGGGAGAGTGGAGTTGAGTTACACCTTTTATTTGGTATGCAGACATAAGCAGGCCAAACAAAACTCTCACTTTTCCCCCCTCATTTGTGTCGTAAGCACGCTGTATCTCCCCAGGCTGGAATTTGGACTCAGCGTCTTACCTAGGCTGACAGGTGAGGAAGTATAGACCTAGAGTGGCTAAAAGACTTCACCAAAGAAGGGAGCCCCAGAGCTGGCCAGAGAACTCAGTCCCTGAACTGTCCCCAGGCTTTTTCTCCGGCCAGTAGGGACCTCCTTCCACAGGGGAGGTACTCCTCTGTGCCTGCCTTTGGGAGAAGGCAGACATCCCAGTGACCTAGGAGTGAGGGGTGGGCTGAAGTTGGGAGGGTCCCGGGCCTTGGGGTCAGACCAGGGCTCCAGTTCTGCACAGACACTTCGCAGGGAGCAGACAAGTTACCTTTGCAACTCCTTTTCCTATTCTGCAACATAGGGATTGTGATAGTACTTGCAGTGGTGTTGGGAAGACCAAGTGGCATAGCATTTGTAGATTGCCTAATTGAGCGATAGGTATTTGATAATGAGACTATATGATAATTCTCATAATCAACGAGGATGAGCCTTCTGGGCAAAGTATCCTTTCCTAAAATGGTGCCATAGTCCTTAATCCATAAGGAGTAATGAAATTACGTAGGACATTTAGCATAGTGCCTGGCAGATGGTTGGTATCCGGGATGTAAGGTAGCAGTTACACTGTTACAATGAAAATTGTTCATTACTGTGTGACAAATTATATAGCTGATGAAAAGCAGAAATAGAAATCTGACGCATATCCCAGTTTAGGAAGTCACTGTTTTAAATGGCATTTCCTTACCTACCATTTAAAAATTGTTTTACAACCACAATCTTGGTTATACTGATAAAGAATGGCTTAATTTTATAATTAATGTTACATTTTTCATTTAGTCCTGGCTCTTAGTCTTTTATACCTGTATAGTAACCCAAATTTCTTCAGCATTGTCATGGAACTGTTCCATATAATGTCATTATATTAATTAATTTTTAAATAAATTTTTTATTTTAGAATAGTTTAGACTTAGTGACAGTTGGAGATAGTACAGAGAATTTCCATACATCCTGTGTCCAGTTTCTTCTGTTGTTAAATCTTACATTACAGTGTATATTTGTTATAACTAACGATCCAATATTGGCACATTATTATTTACTTAAACTCTGTACTTTATTCCAATTTCATTCATTTTTCCTAATGTTCTTTTCTTCTTCCCAGATCCCATCCAGGACACCACATTATATTTAGTCATCATGTCTCCTTATCCGTGTCTTGGCTGTTACAGTTTCTCAGGCTCTCTTTGTGTTTGATGACTTGAACAGTTTTAAGGGGTGCCAGTCAGGTATTTTATACACTGTTCCTCAGTTTGGGTTTGTCTGGTGTTTTTATCATGGTTTGGCTGGAGTTATGGGTTTTGGGAAGATGACCATAGAGGTGAAGTGCCCTTCTCATCAGATCAGGAGCTCATGCTCTCAACGTGACTTGTCACTGATGATGTTAACTTTGATCACTTGGCTACGTAAATTGTTTGGGTTTTTTCTGTCCAGATTTGTCTCTTCTCCTGGTTATTTATATAGTAATTGTTTATATCCATATGGACTCATGGATTCATGATTAGAACCCAGTGCTCTGTCATTTATTTTCTTGCTCAGATTGTTCCAGCTTCGGCCAGTGGGAGCTCTTTCAGTTGCTCCTGTGTCCTTTTAACATGATCCCATTGTTTTTTTGTTTTTTGAACACTTCCTCACTTGGTGCACTTACAAGATACTTCAAGCTCACATTACATCTTCCTTGCCCCCGTCCTGGAATCAGCCATCTCTCCAAGAAGTCCTTGTTCTTTTGTTGATGCGTGGTATTGGAAACCAAGATCTGGTCTCCAGATAAATGAGCTCTTTCTGTGCTAGTGTCAAAGCAGAGGTGAGAGATTTAATGTCCAAATTGTTCTAATTGCTTTTCCCACTTTTCTTTCCATTTTTTCTTCACTGAAAACCCTGGGAGAGTATCTCATACGCTTTTATTTTTTCCTCGATTTATCCCCTCAACAGTTGGAGTTCATCTTTTGAAAGTGTATGTGTGTCATACAGCATATTTATATTTATAGTAACTTCTTAAAATTTAAAGTAGAAAAAAGATAAGGCGATGCAGACAACTCATCTGTTTCCTACAGAAAGTGGCTCTTCAGTTACTTGATTTCTGAGAATTACATGGGAAGTAATGACATAAAATACTTTTTTCAGATATAAATTCAAATTAGAATAAGGGGATTTTTAAAATGTTCTCACTTGTAAGAAAGAGAGAAAGTAGAGGGAGATCATAATTCTTTTTTGCTATGTTTAAAGTTTTAAACATTCGTCTTGTGTCTCTTTAAACTCTTAAATGTTTTGGGTGCACTTGGCATAGGGATAAGCCTCTTTGTTTGTTTTTCCTCCCAGCTTTGACGCAGGTTTTCATCTTTCAGATGTCCCTGCCTTAGTCCCAGAGTTCTCTTCACTTAAGCCTATAAAAACCTTCGAATGAATCATCATTTTATGTTGCTTTTCTTTAAATGTTTTTTTCGTTGGCATTTCATTGTAAATTGCATCCACAGTGAGACTGAAGTGGTGCTTATTTTCACTTCCTGTATTGAAAGAAGTGCTCCCTGCATCCACTCCTGTACAACCAGGTGCACCTAAGAAGAGTTTTTATTCCCTTTTGATTGTCTCCTTGCTAATCTGTACACATACAATCTAGTATTGATTTGCAAAGCTTCGGATAAAGATATATCAATAGATATACTCACATTTTTGGGGGGCATTAGAACTGGCAAAAATAAGAATGCACACTTGAAAATGTCTTTTTCTTTGTCCCCTTGTTTTTGGGTCTTTGTTGCTGCGCGCGGGCTTTCTCTAGTTGCGGCGAGCGGGAGCTACTCTTCGTTGTGGTACGTGGACTTCTCATTGCGGTGACTTCTCTTATTGAGGAGCACGGGCTCTAGGCATGCGGGCTCAGGAGTGGTGGCTCACGGGCTCTAGAGCGCAGGCTCAGTAGTTGTGGCGCACGGGCTTAGTTGCCCCGCGGCATGTGGGATCTTCCCGGACCAGGGCTCGAACCCTTGTCCCCTGCGTTGGCAGGCGGATTCTTAACCACTGTGCCACCAGGGAAGCCCTGTCCCCTTGTTTTTAAGTACTCAACTGTTGGCAGTAAAATTGCAGAAATAATAGAAATAATCACATTTGTCTTTTATCTATAGCATGACTCATATGTTTTTAAATACCTAAAACTTTTCTTTTTTTTGTTCTAGTTCTTTTTGGATATCTTCTGGTTAACCAGAAGTGAAGAATAATAATGTGAAGTCTTTAAAGCATTTTGTAATATTTGTTTATATGATTCTATTTTCTGAAAGCCTTCACCTGAAAATATTTTAAAAATAGCTTATAATTATTTCTGTTTCTAATGATGAGTAAAGTTTATCCATGTGGGATAATTTTTCTTCATATATATATATATATATATATATATATATATGTTTTCTATCTTTGTGTTCTGTTTCGTTCGACCTACATCAGGACTGCTAAAGTATACCTTGTATAAATCGTTGTGTGAAATAAAAGACTTCTAGAAGATCTAAGCCAGGCAGGCCTTATACACTCATCTGTGTAACCCTTTCCAAGACCTAACCCTATCCATTTCTTCTAGAAGACATATTGACTGATGCTCACAGCATC